>NC_090442.1:650177087-650480118 GCF_031143425.1 Pleurodeles waltl
AATGCACATGTGTGTTATCACCAAGAGGAGGAGTCACTCAATCCCATGACTCGAAAAAACCTTCTTCGAAGAAAAATAACTTGTAATAAGTCATTCTGGAGAAACTGCCCCTTTCCAGATTAGACACATTTAAGTTACCCTATGAAAAAAAAAACGGGCTATGCAACCTATTATCTGACTTCCCAGCTACAATACCTCCCCGCGTGGCTCAGTGAGACACCTATTAAGGAGTAGATGCGCAATTACATTAAATACATTAGGTACATGTGTAGGTCATATTTTACACCAGTCATTCTACAAAAAAAAAAATGTACAATGCATTTGGTAAATGTACAAAATTCCAAACTGATGGAACCAAATTCGAACTGGTCAAGCAGAAAGATACATCGCCTCTCTTTCTGGAAGGAATGGTAATCCTACTACAGGGAATGATGTGCAATATGACAACTTTAAATATTAAACAATGTATTTTGGCCTGCATCCTTGTCTAAAGAGAAAACAGGTGCAATATTGTAGGTCATTGTTGGGCTGCCCTTGGGGAAAGAGGAAAACTGCAATCAATACACTGAACGCAAGCCAGGGGCTTTATAAACGTCTAACAAGCAGTTGCTAGCAGAGAAAAAGCATGATTGCTCTTCAAAATGATCCTAGGTTAAGGGATCATCTGGCAAGTTGGAAAGAAATCTAGGATAATTTATGTGCCTCTGCAATTTCAGATGATTCTTCCTGAAGTGTAAGGAAATGCCTCCTTGGCATGGTTGCCCCCTGACTTTTTGCCTTTGCTGATGCTATGTTACAATTGAAAGTGTGCTGAGGCCTGCTAACCAGGCCCCAGCACCAGTGTTCTTTCCCTAACCTGTACTTTTGTGTCCACAATTGGCAGACCCTGGCATCCAGATAAGTCCCTTGTAACTGGTACTTCTAGTACCAAGGGCCCTGATGCCAAGGAAGGTCTCTAAGGGCTGCAGCATGTCTTATGCCACCCTGGAGACCTCTCACTCAGCACAGACACACTGCTTACCAGCTTGTGTGTGCTAGTGAGGACAAAACGAGTAAGTCGACATGGCACTCCCCTCAGGGTGCCATGCCAGCCTCTCACTGCCTATGCAGTATAGGTAAGACACCCCTCTAGCAGGCCTTACAGCCCTAAGGCAGGGTGCACTATACCATAGGTGAGGGTACCAGTGCATGAGCATGGTACCCCTACAGTGTCTAAACAAAACCTTAGACATTGTAAGTGCAGGGTAGCCATAAGAGTATATGGTCTGGGAGTCTGTCAAACACGAACTCCACAGCACCATAATGGCTACACTGAAAACTGGGAAGTTTGGTATCAAACTTCTCAGCACAATAAATGCACACTGATGCCAGTGTACATTTTATTGTAAAATGCACCACAGAGGGCACCTTAGAGGTGCCCCCTGAAACTTAGCCAACTATCTGTGTAGGCTGACTGGTTCCAGCAGCCTGCCACACTAGAGACATGTTGCTGGCCCCATGGGGAGAGTGCCTTTGTCACTCTGAGGCCAGTAACAAGGCCTGCACTGGGTGGAGATGCTAACACCTCCCCCAGGCAGGAGCTGTGACACCTGGCGGTGAGCCTCAAAGGCTCACCCCTTTGTCACAGCCCAGCAGGGCACTCCAGCTTAGTGGAGTTGCCCGCCCCCTCCGGCCACGGCCCCCACTTTTGGCGGCAAGGCTGGAGGGAACAAAGAAAGCAACAAGGAGGAGTCACTGGCCAGTCAGGACAGCCCCTAAGGTGTCCTGAGCTGAGGTGACTCTGACTTTTAGAAATCCTCCATCTTGCAGATGGAGGATTCCCCCAATAGGGTTAGGATTGTGACCCCCTCCCCTTGGGAGGAGGCACAAAGAGGGTGTACCCACCCTCAGGGCTAGTAGCCATTGGCTACTAACCCCCCAGACCTAAACACGCCCTTAAATTTAGTATTTAAGGGCTACCCTGAACCCTAGAAAATCAGATTCCTGCAACTACAAGAAGAAGGACTGCCTAGCTGAAAAACCCCTGCAGAGGAAGACCAGAAGACGACAACTGCCTTGGCTCCAGAAACTCACCGGCCTGTCTCCTGCCTTCCAAAGATCCTGCTCCAGCGACGCCTTCCGAAGGGACCAGCGACCTCGACATCCTCTGAGGACTGCCCCTGCTTCGAAAAGACAAGAAACTCCCGAGGACAGCGGACCTGCTCCAAGAAAAGCTGCAACTTTGTTTCCAGCAGCTTTAAAGAACCCTGCAAGCTCCCCGCAAGAAGCGTGAGACTTGCAACACTGCACCCGGCGACCCCGACTCGGCTGGTGGAGATCCGACACCTCAGGAGGGACCCCAGGACTACTCTGATACTGTGAGTACCAAAACCTGTCCCCCCTGAGCCCCCACAGCGCCGCCTGCAGAGGGAATCCCGAGGCTTCCCCTGACCGCGACTCTTTGAACCTAAAGTCCCGACACCTGGGAGAGACCCTGCACCCGCAGCCCCCAGGACCTGAAGGACCGGACTTTCACTGGAGAAGTGACCCCCAGGAGTCCCTCTCCCTTGCCCAAGTGGAGGTTTCCCCGAGGAACCCCCCCCTTGCCTGCCTGCAGCGCTGAAGAGATCCCGAGATCTCTCATAGACTAACATTGCGAACCCGACGCTTGTTTCTACACTGCACCCGGCCGCCCCCGCGCCGCTGAGGGTGAAATTTCTGTGTGGACTTGTGTCCCCCCCGGTGCCCTACAAAACCCCCCTGGTCTGCCCTCCGAAGACGCGGGTACTTACCTGCAAGCAGACCGGAACCGGGGCACCCCCTTCTCTCCATTCTAGCCTATGTGTTTTGGGCACCACTTTGAACTCTGCACCTGACCGGCCCTGAGCTGCTGGTGTGGTGACTTTGGGGTTGCTCTGAACCCCCAACGGTGGGCTACCTTGGACCAAGAGCTGAACCCTGTAAGTGTCTTACTTACCTGGTAAAACTAACAAAAACTTACCTCCCCCAGGAACTGTGAAAATTGCACTAAGTGTCCACTTTTAAAACAGCTATTTGTCAATAACTTGAAAAGTATACATGCAATTTTGATGATTTGAAGTTCCTAAAGTACTTACCTGCAATACCTTTCGAATGAGATATTACATGTAGAATTTGAACCTGTGGTTCTTAAAATAAACTAAGAAAAGATATTTTTCTATATAAAAACCTATTGGCTGGATTTGTCTCTGAGTGTGTGTACCTCATTTATTGTCTATGTGTATGTACAACAAATGCTTAACACTACTCCTTGGATAAGCCTACTGCTCGACCACACTACCACAAAATAGAGCATTAGTATTATCTATTTTTACCACTATTTTACCTCTAAGGGGAACCCTTGGACTCTGTGCATGCTATTCCTTACTTTGAAATAGCACATACAGAGCCAACTTCCTACATTGGTGGATCAGCGGTGGGGTACAAGACTTTGCATTTGCTGGACTACTCAGCCAATACCTGATCACACGACAAATTCCAAAATTGTCATTAGAAATTGATTTTTGCAATTTGAAAAGTTTTCTAAATTCTTAAAAGACCTGCTAGGGCCTTGTGTTAGATCCTGTTTAGCATTTCTTTTTAGAGTTTAAAAGTTTGTAAAAGTTTGAATTAGATTCTAGAACCAGTTGTAGATTCTTAAAAAGTATTCCAACTTTTAGAAGCAAAATGTCTAGCACAGATGTGACTGTGGTGGAACTCGACACCACACCTTACCTCCATCTTAAGATGAGGGAGCTAAGGTCACTCTGTAAAATAAAGAAAATAACAATGGGCCCCAAACCTACCAAAATACAGCTCCAGGAGCTTTTGGCAGAGTTTGAAAAGGCCAACCCCTCTGAGGGTGGCAACTCAGAGGAAGAGGATAGTGACTTGGAGGACAATTCCCCCCTACCAGTCCTATCTAGGGAGAACAGGGTCCCTCAAACCCTGACTCCAAAAATAATAGTCAGAGATGCTGGTTCCCTCACAGGAGAGACCAACACCTCTGAAATCACTGAGGATAGCCCCAGTGAAGAGGACATCCAGTTAGCCAGGATGGCCAAAAGATTGGCTTTGGAAAGACAGATCCTAGCCATAGAGAGGGAAAGACAAGAGATGGGCCTAGGACCCATCAATGGTGGCAGCAACATAAATAGGGTCAGAGATTCTCCTGACATGTTGAAAATCCCTAAAGGGATTGTAACTAAATATGAAGATGGTGATGACATCACCAAATGGTTCACAGCTTTTGAGAGGGCTTGTGTAACCAGAAAAGTGAACAGATCTCACTGGGGTGCTCTCCTTTGGGAAATGTTCACAGGAAAGTGTAGGGATAGACTCCTCACACTCTCTGGACAAGATGCAGAATCCTATGACCTCATGAAGGGTACCCTGATTGAGGGCTTTGGATTCTCCACTGAGGAGTACAGGATTAGGTTCAGGGGGGCTCAAAAATCCTCGAGCCAGACCTGGGTTGACTTTGTTGACTACTCAGTGAAAACACTAGATGGTTGGATTCAAGGCAGTGGTGTAAGTAATTATGATGGGCTGTACAATTTATTTGTGAAAGAACACCTGTTAAGTAATTGTTTCAATGATAAACTGCATCAGCATCTGGTAGACCTAGGACCAATTTCTCCCCAAGAATTGGGAAAGAAGGCGGACCATTGGGTCAAGACAAGGGTGTCCAAGACTTCAACAGGGGGTGACCAAAAGAAAGGGGTCACAAAGACTCCCCAGCAGAAGGGTGATGAGACAACCAAAACTAAAAATAGTAAAGAGTCTTCTACAGGCCCCCAAAAACCTGCACAGGAGGGTGGGCCCAGAGCCTCTTCACAAAACAATGGGTACAAGGGTAAAAACTTTGATCCCAAAAAGGCCTGGTGTCATAGCTGTAAACAGCATGGACACCAAACTGGAGACAAGGCCTGTCCCAAGAAAGGTTCCACTCCAAACTCCCATCCAGGTAACACTGGTATGGCTAGTCTCCAAGTGGGATCAACAGTGTGCCCAGAGCAAATCAGGGTCCACACTGAAGCTACTCTAGTTTCTGAGGGTGGGGTGGATTTAGCCACACTAGCTGTCTGGCCGCCTAACATGCAAAAATACAGACAGCAACTCTTCATTAATGGGACTAGAATAGAGGGCCTGAGGGATACAGGTGCCAGTGTCACCATGGTGACAGAGAAACTGGTTTCCCCTGGCCAATACCTGACTGGAAAAACTTACACAGTCACCAACGCTGACAATCAGAGAAAAGTACATCCCATGGCAATGGTTACTTTAGAATGGGGAGGGGTCAATGGCCTGAAACAGGTGGTGGTCTCCTCAAATATCCCAGTGGACTGTCTGCTTGGAAATGACCTGGAGTCCTCAGCATGGGCTGAGGTAGAACTAAAAACCCATGCAGCAATGCTGGGTATCCCTGAACTGGTGTGTGTGAAAACAAGAGCACAGTGCAAGGCACAGGGTGAACAAGTAGAGCTGGAGTCTGGAAGAATGGCCCAGCCTACCAAGAGAACAGGAAAGTCAGTTGGGAAACCAACTGCAACACAGCAAAAGAAAGGGAACCTCTCTTCTCAGGAAGAAGTTCTGCCCTCTGAGGGAACTGAGCCTTTGGAGCTTGAACCTTACCAGGTTGAGCTCTTAGGCCCAGGGGGACCCTCAAGGGAAGAGCTGTGTAAGGGACAAGAAACCTGTCCCTCTCTTGAAGGCCTTAGGCAGCAAGCTGCTGAAGAGTCCAAAGGCAAGAAAAATGGAACACATAGGGTCTATTGGGAAGATGGGCTCCTGTACACTGAGGCCAGAGACCCCAAACCTGGTGCCACTAGGAGAGTGGTAGTGCCTCAGCTGTTCAGAGAGTTCATCCTAACATTGGCCCATGACATTCCCCTTGCTGGACATTTGGGACAAACCAAGACGTGGGAGAGGTTAGTCAACCACTTCTACTGGCCCAATATGTCCACCATGGTTAAGGAGTTTTGCCTCTCCTGCCCCACCTGTCAAGCCAGTGGTAAGACAGGTGGGCATCCAAAGGCCCCCCTCATTCCACTTCCAGTGGTGGGGGTTCCCTTTGAAAGAGTGGGTGTGGACATAGTTGGTCCACTAGAACCTCCCACAGCCTCAGGAAATATGTATATCCTGGTAGTAGTGGATCATGCTACCAGGTATCCTGAAGCTATTCCCCTTAGGTCGACTACTGCCCCTGCAGTAGCCAAGGCCCTCATTGGTATCTTTACCAGAGTGGGTTTCCCTAAGGAGGTGGTGTCTGACAGAGGTACCAACTTCATGTCAGCATACCTAAAGCACATGTGGAATGAGTGTGGAGTGACTTATAAATTCACTACACCCTACCATCCACAAACTAATGGCTTAGTTGAGAGATTCAACAAGACATTAAAAGGCATGATCATGGGGCTCCCAGAAAAACTCAAAAGGAGATGGGATGTCCTCCTGCCATGTCTGCTTTTCGCTTACAGGGAGGTACCACAGAAGGGAGTAGGATTCTCACCCTTTGAACTTCTGTTTGGTCATCCTGTAAGGGGACCACTTGCCCTTGTTAAAGAAGGCTGGGAGAGACCTCTCCATGAGCCTAAACAGGACATAGTGGACTATGTACTTGGCCTTCGCTCTAGAATGGCAGAGTACATGGAAAAGGCAACCAAAAACCTTGAGGCCAGCCAACAACTCCAGAAGTTTTGGTATGACCAAAAGGCTGCACTGGTTGAGTTCCAACCAGGGCAGAAAGTCTGGGTTCTGGAGCCTGTGGCTCCCAGGGCACTCCAGGACAAATGGAGTGGCCCTTACCCAGTGCTAGAGAGGAAGAGTCAGGTCACCTACCTGGTGGACCTGGGCACAAGCAGGAGCCCCAAGAGGGTGATCCATGTGAACCGCCTTAAGCTCTTCCATGACAGGGCTGATGTGAATCTGTTGATGGTAACAGATGAGGATCAGGAGGCAGAGAGTGAACCTCTCCCTGATCTTCTGTCATCAGACCCCAAAGATGGCACAGTAGATGGAGTGATCTACTCAGACACCCTCTCTGGCCAACAGCAGGCTGATTGTAGGAGAGTCCTACAACAGTTTCCTGAGCTTTTCTCCCTAACCCCTGGTCAGACACACCTGTGTACCCATGATGTGGACACAGGAGACAGCATGCCTGTCAAAAACAAAATCTTCAGACAGTCTGACCATGTTAAGGAAAGCATCAAGGTGGAAGTCCACAAGATGCTGGAATTGGGAGTAATTGAGCGCTCTGACAGCCCCTGGGCTAGCCCAGTGGTCTTAGTCCCCAAACCTCACACCACAGATGGAAAGAAAGAGATGAGGTTTTGTGTGGACTACAGAGGGCTCAATTCTGTCACCAAGACAGATGCCCATCCAATTCCAAGAGCTGATGAGCTCATTGATAAATTAGGTGCTGCCAAATTTCTAAGTACCTTTGACTTGACAGCAGGGTACTGGCAAATAAAAATGGCACCTGGAGCAAAAGAAAAGACAGCATTCTCCACACCTGATGGGCATTATCAGTTTACTGTTATGCCCTTTGGTTTAAAGAATGCCCCTGCCACCTTCCAAAGGTTGGTGAATCAAGTCCTTGCTGGCTTGGAGTCCTTTAGCACAGCTTATCTTGATGATATTGCTGTCTTTAGCTCCACCTGGCAGGATCACCTGGTCCACCTGAGGAAGGTTTTGAAGGCTCTGCAATCTGCAGGCCTCTCTATCAAGGCATCCAAATGCCAGATAGGGCAGGGAACTGTGGTTTACTTGGGACACCTTGTAGGTGGAGGCCAAGTTCAGCCACTCCAACCCAAGATCCAGACTATTCTGGACTGGGTAGCTCCAAAAACCCAGACTCAAGTCAGGGCATTCCTTGGCTTGACTGGGTATTACAGGAGGTTTGTGAAGGGATATGGATCCATTGTGACAGCCCTCACTGAACTCACCTCCAAGAAAATGCCCAAGAAAGTAAACTGGACTGTGGAATGCCAACAGGCCTTTGACACCCTGAAACAGGCAATGTGCTCAGCACCAGTTCTCAAAGCTCCAGATTATTCTAAGCAGTTCATTGTGCAGACTGATGCCTCTGAACATGGGATAGGGGCAGTTTTGTCCCAAACAAATGATGATGGCCTTGACCAGCCTGTTGCTTTCATTAGCAGGAGGTTACTCCCCAGGGAGCAGCGTTGGAGTGCCATTGAGAGGGAGGCCTTTGCTGTGGTTTGGTCCCTGAAGAAGCTGAGACCATACCTCTTTGGGACTCACTTCCTAGTTCAAACTGACCACAGACCTCTCAAATGGCTGATGCAAATGAAAGGTGAAAATCCTAAACTGTTGAGGTGGTCCATCTCCCTACAGGGAATGGACTTTATAGTGGAACACAGACCTGGGACTGCCCATGCCAATGCAGATGGCCTTTCCAGGTTCTTCCACTTAGAAAATGAAGACTCTCTTGGGAAAGGTTAGTCTCATCCTCTTTCGTTTGGGGGGGGGTTGTGTAAGGAAATGCCTCCTTGGCATGGTTGCCCCCTGACTTTTTGCCTTTGCTGATGCTATGTTACAATTGAAAGTGTGCTGAGGCCTGCTAACCAGGCCCCAGCACCAGTGTTCTTTCCCTAACCTGTACTTTTGTGTCCACAATTGGCAGACCCTGGCATCCAGATAAGTCCCTTGTAACTGGTACTTCTAGTACCAAGGGCCCTGATGCCAAGGAAGGTCTCTAAGGGCTGCAGCATGTCTTATGCCACCCTGGAGACCTCTCACTCAGCACAGACACACTGCTTACCAGCTTGTGTGTGCTAGTGAGGACAAAACGAGTAAGTCGACATGGCACTCCCCTCAGGGTGCCATGCCAGCCTCTCACTGCCTATGCAGTATAGGTAAGACACCCCTCTAGCAGGCCTTACAGCCCTAAGGCAGGGTGCACTATACCATAGGTGAGGGTACCAGTGCATGAGCATGGTACCCCTACAGTGTCTAAACAAAACCTTAGACATTGTAAGTGCAGGGTAGCCATAAGAGTATATGGTCTGGGAGTCTGTCAAACACGAACTCCACAGCACCATAATGGCTACACTGAAAACTGGGAAGTTTGGTATCAAACTTCTCAGCACAATAAATGCACACTGATGCCAGTGTACATTTTATTGTAAAATGCACCACAGAGGGCACCTTAGAGGTGCCCCCTGAAACTTAGCCAACTATCTGTGTAGGCTGACTGGTTCCAGCAGCCTGCCACACTAGAGACATGTTGCTGGCCCCATGGGGAGAGTGCCTTTGTCACTCTGAGGCCAGTAACAAGGCCTGCACTGGGTGGAGATGCTAACACCTCCCCCAGGCAGGAGCTGTGACACCTGGCGGTGAGCCTCAAAGGCTCACCCCTTTGTCACAGCCCAGCAGGGCACTCCAGCTTAGTGGAGTTGCCCGCCCCCTCCGGCCACGGCCCCCACTTTTGGCGGCAAGGCTGGAGGGAACAAAGAAAGCAACAAGGAAGAGTCACTGGCCAGTCAGGACAGCCCCTAAGGTGTCCTGAGCTGAGGTGACTCTGACTTTTAGAAATCCTCCATCTTGCAGATGGAGGATTCCCCCAATAGGGTTAGGATTGTGACCCCCTCCCCTTGGGAGGAGGCACAAAGAGGGTGTACCCACCCTCAGGGCTAGTAGCCATTGGCTACTAACCCCCCAGACCTAAACACGCCCTTAAATTTAGTATTTAAGGGCTACCCTGAACCCTAGAAAATCAGATTCCTGCAACTACAAGAAGAAGGACTGCCTAGCTGAAAAACCCCTGCAGAGGAAGACCAGAAGACGACAACTGCCTTGGCTCCAGAAACTCACCGGCCTGTCTCCTGCCTTCCAAAGATCCTGCTCCAGCGACGCCTTCCGAAGGGACCAGCGACCTCGACATCCTCTGAGGACTGCCCCTGCTTCGAAAAGACAAGAAACTCCCGAGGACAGCGGACCTGCTCCAAGAAAAGCTGCAACTTTGTTTCCAGCAGCTTTAAAGAACCCTGCAAGCTCCCCGCAAGAAGCGTGAGACTTGCAACACTGCACCCGGCGACCCCGACTCGGCTGGTGGAGATCCGACACCTCAGGAGGGACCCCAGGACTACTCTGATACTGTGAGTACCAAAACCTGTCCCCCCTGAGCCCCCACAGCGCCGCCTGCAGAGGGAATCCCGAGGCTTCCCCTGACCGCGACTCTTTGAACCTAAAGTCCCGACACCTGGGAGAGACCCTGCACCCGCAGCCCCCAGGACCTGAAGGACCGGACTTTCACTGGAGAAGTGACCCCCAGGAGTCCCTCTCCCTTGCCCAAGTGGAGGTTTCCCCGAGGAACCCCCCCCTTGCCTGCCTGCAGCGCTGAAGAGATCCCGAGATCTCTCATAGACTAACATTGCGAACCCGACGCTTGTTTCTACACTGCACCCGGCCGCCCCCGCGCCGCTGAGGGTGAAATTTCTGTGTGGACTTGTGTCCCCCCCGGTGCCCTACAAAACCCCCCTGGTCTGCCCTCCGAAGACGCGGGTACTTACCTGCAAGCAGACCGGAACCGGGGCACCCCCTTCTCTCCATTCTAGCCTATGTGTTTTGGGCACCACTTTGAACTCTGCACCTGACCGGCCCTGAGCTGCTGGTGTGGTGACTTTGGGGTTGCTCTGAACCCCCAACGGTGGGCTACCTTGGACCAAGAGCTGAACCCTGTAAGTGTCTTACTTACCTGGTAAAACTAACAAAAACTTACCTCCCCCAGGAACTGTGAAAATTGCACTAAGTGTCCACTTTTAAAACAGCTATTTGTCAATAACTTGAAAAGTATACATGCAATTTTGATGATTTGAAGTTCCTAAAGTACTTACCTGCAATACCTTTCGAATGAGATATTACATGTAGAATTTGAACCTGTGGTTCTTAAAATAAACTAAGAAAAGATATTTTTCTATATAAAAACCTATTGGCTGGATTTGTCTCTGAGTGTGTGTACCTCATTTATTGTCTATGTGTATGTACAACAAATGCTTAACACTACTCCTTGGATAAGCCTACTGCTCGACCACACTACCACAAAATAGAGCATTAGTATTATCTATTTTTACCACTATTTTACCTCTAAGGGGAACCCTTGGACTCTGTGCATGCTATTCCTTACTTTGAAATAGCACATACAGAGCCAACTTCCTACATGAAGGAACAGCCAACTAATCCTTTTCGAGAAAGTTACTCTTTAACACAGATAACCCTAGCTGCCTTCTTTGTTTAAACCCAATGACAGATGAGAAACAATGGACTTCTGAAAGATTGCTACCTATCTAGGCTATGCTTTTCATTTGAGTTGGGTTTTCATGAATAATACAAATATAATATGCAAAGACAAAGTAAGGAAAGCCAGTAATTTTGGTACAGGGAGTGGAGATAGATAAGAAAGCTATCAAATCATGAGCAAAGGTCTGAGCCAAAGTCTGTCTTGTAGATAAAAGGTCTTCAACAGCAGCCATCCAAGGCTGTACACAAGGATGTAAAAATCAACAGCTACTCTTCTGTCCTGTTTGGCGATCCAACAGTGGGAGCCTGCTTGGGCTTCAATGAACATGACTAAGTAGGAAAGGAGAATCTATGTTTGTGTCATGGATCCATTTCAGTTTGCTAGGGTACAGGAGTTTAGCTTAGCATTGGCTTTCAAGCCTGTGCCATTTTTACCTAGATAAACATACTATTTTATTATTCATGTTTTATTCATCTTAACAGTACTTGCAGTTCCTGCATTTTATAAGAAATGTTTTTATGTTCTAATCAGTTGCCATTCAGTGAAAGCATCACTATCAGTAATGTATGTATTGCATTGTCATCATGTCCCTCTGCTTCACAGAATAAGAACGTCAGGCACTTTTGTTATGGTACCGACGATCCAAGTTTGCGCACACAATCTAACTCTTAGGTACATACCCACAGCAGGATGTCTGCATCAACAATAATATGGGATTTCTATAAACACTCATTAGATGGGGGTTCCATCCAAGAGATTCCATCTACACTGCACAACCGATAGTAAGCGGAGCATCAGCGTTTGCATCTCTACATCGCCTGATTTGGGGAATGGAGGCTGACCTTGTTCCAAGTTAACGAGGCTGGGGCGCTTCTCATGGACATGGCTTGGGCAGATTACAGATACAGCATACATTGTTCTCTTTGGGGTAGACAAAACACTCTGGGGAGGCATTTGTGTATTCATATTTAGTGCAAAATGTTAGGACTATTCATATTCACAATGCTTATTTTCACAATCCTGATTTTGTCCCTTATTATCCTAATCATTGCAGCTCATGTATTTTACAGTAGATTGCAGTCTTTTCAATAAATATATTGAAAAAAAAACTTTCCTGTATCTTCTTTCTTGCCTGTGTGTGTAACAGACTAATTTCTAACAAGAGAAAAGAGTAAGACTTGTTGCACTGCAAATCCCTGAGAGGATTTCAGAGTCCATGCGCTAGGCTGCCAGATATCACTTTTACTGTAAGTTTTGGTGAGGTGCTGCTAGAGAGCCGGGAAGGTTGGGCCGACAGCTGCCAACTGTTGTGTGAGTGCCTTAGTCATCTACAATCAGAGGTGCTGCCACCCCTAATTCAGCAGTCTTGTAGAGATACAAGGGTCCTTATGACATCTGCAGTATTAAGACTGAGGCTTGGGGAAAACTCTGCCCTCTGTCATTACTGAGCCACATGAAATGTAACACTTTTCCACTTCAAAGAAAGATACATTTTCCCCTTTCTTGAGTTGTTGTCGGTTACATCATGTCAAGGCTATTCTTTCAATTTCAATGGCACATTAAAAGGCGTCTTAAGGCAGTTTGGTTTGTGGTCTGTGGCATAAAATAAACAGTTATATAAATCGCATACCCTTATTCCAGTGTTGGTGGCATCTTTCACAGCTTCCAGCAGCTTGTCGTATTTTGGGTTGAAGGTCAGTGTGAAAGCACAATCAATTATACGGCCTGTATGAACAAAATTACCTGTTAGAATTTGCTTTCACCATAAAATTCCTGATTTACATTATAATTTTAACAAAACATAACCAACCATTAATATGGGTCCCAAAATCTATTTTGCAAACATCGTCATACTGCAGAACTGTTGGATCCATGGCATTAGGAGTGTAGTGAGCGGCACAGTTATTTAAAGAGCAACCAGTGGGAAATGCAAGGCCAGCATGTAACCCATTCTCCTTTATCAACTTGCGTGAACAATCTTCTAGCTTTTCACTGTGGGGGTAAACAACAACATCATGAGAAACAGTATCCTCGATTTAAAAAAGCACTGACATTTTTTGAGGGTGCACTACTGATCCATGGTTGTAATCAAATGATGTTTTCATGTATTTCATAGAAAACATAAGATCAGCATTTGTTTGCAGTGCTTTTAATATTTATAATGTTAAGTGCATGCTTGTTTAGTTCATCATCATAGGAGTCTCAAAGAACCTGTAACGAAATTGTTAATTACCACTAGGAGTAGTTTTGCAGCTTTAAGAGTTTTCTGAATTAACACGCTATGCACTATTCCACTATCAAGTGGCTGGGTCCAGAATTGTCTTTTCCTTTTCTGTTCCCCCCACTTTTTTTTGTTGTGGGCATCATCGACCGCCATTTGGCAGTATGTCCACCCCTTTGTGTGACGTCAGATGGCAAGCCAGATGTTTCTGTGCGTAGTTGCCATCTTCCGAACCTTTTTTCTTTTCTTTAGTATACCTCCTTGTTCTTTTCTTACCCACCTGATTGCAACATCTCCCATTTCCGGGGAGGTGGGCGAGTCACATGTGAATCCAGAAAACCTTTCAAGCTACAAAACTACTCCTACTGGTAAGTAACCATTTTGTTTTGCAGCAGGGATCCTTTTCTGGATACACAGGTTGTTCATTAAATTATGTAACGGTATCCCCCTCCAATAGGATGGCTGGAATGAAATGTGGAAGTGTTAATAAACAGACATTGAAGTACTCTTTCTCCCACCTGTGCTTCCTTGTTCATTTGGATATCCAGATAATAGTGATTAGTGAAAGTGTGTGGCGATGCACCCACGTTGCTGCTGCGCAGATTGCCTCCATTGGCACGTTTGCTAAGAATGCCAGTGTTGCACCTCTTTCCCCGGATTGAATGGGCACTTGGGCGTTTGGGCAGTGTTACACCTCCCCTAGAATAACAAGTCTGTATTGTTTCCAAAATCCATCTTGAAATTGTTCCCTTGGTTTGCTTTGTCAATTGAGACAAATAATTGATTACTTTTGCAAAACTTTGTTTCTTGCAGATAGTACATTAAAGCCATTCTTACGGCCAACATGTGTAGAGCTCTTTCTGTCTATGTCTTCGGTTCTTTAAAAGAGTGGTAGCTGAATACTTTGGTTAACATAAAACTGGGTTATCACCTTTGACATAAACTGTTGGTTAGTTCGGAGTACCACTTTGTCCTTGTGTACTTGCAGGTATGGTTGGTTCCTGGATTGTTAATGCTAGCCATTTGCTTACTCTGCATAGTAATGCAATTGAGATTAAGCGTTACCAATTGTAAATCAGTTTTGTGCATAGGTTTGAAGGGCTTTGTTATTAACTGCATTAGTACAGTATTTAGGTTTGATAATGGTGCTGGAACTGATCTTGGTGGAGCAATTCTTTTTGCTCCTTCAAAGAATCTCTTCACCACTGGAGATGTGAACAAGCTGTTACCTGATGTGCCCTGGTGTAGGCTACTATAGCTGACAGGTGTACCCTTAAGGATGAATAGGTTGTCCCTGTATCTAACAAATGAGAGAGGTACGTCTGCACAGTTTCCGGTTTTGTCCTTCGTCCACAAATATCTGTTAGACCACCAGTGAATGTATCTTCCCCATTTTGCTGCCTAGCATTTTGGCTCAGTAGCCCGTTTTCCTTAAGGATTTCCTTTGTTCTAGGCAGCAGTTTGAGGTGTTCAAATTCGAAGTAGTCAGGAGCCAGGCAGCTAGGCTGAGTGCTCTGGGTGGTACTCTTCCCACTTCTATATTGTTAGCAGATCCGGTTCTGCTTTGGTTGTCATCCGTTGTCCCCTGGGCATCTCTAGGAAGGCCGAGTACCAGGTTTGTCTGGCCCACTGTGGTGTGATAAGGATGAGATGTATCCTGATTGTTTGGCCTTTTCCAGCACCTTTGGTATCACCTTTGGTATCAGGGTTATTGGAGGAAAGGCATAAGCAAATCTCGCTGATCAGTTGACAGGGGATTCCCCTCTGATTAGCGGTGTTGAAACCTTGAGGTGAAGCCTTTGCATTTGTTGCTGTTGTGAACAGGTCTATTTCTGGTTTCACCATGCCTGGAATACTTTCTCCAGTGTCTGTTTTAGTTCTCATTTGTGGGAGCTGCTATCTTGCCTTCTTAGTTTGTCCGCCTCTGTGTTTTCTCGTCCTTGTAGGCCAACTGTTTGGAGTGTGATCTGCTACGCTATTACCCATTGCCATATCTCTTGGGCAAGTTTGCGCAGGGTGAATGACTTTGTTGTGCCCGGTTCCTTGAGGCAGAAAACTGTTGTGTTGTCTGTTTGTGTGTCTTTAGAATGCCTTGAGGGCTAGGAAAACCGTTTTCATTTCCAGGTAGTTGATCTGTTTCAGCACATCTGTGTTGTTCCATTGTCCCGAACCCTCAGGTGTCAGTGTGTGATACACGACTCTTGTTGGATGCATCTGCTGTGATGGTCACTGCTGGAGATGTGTCTTGAATGTTCTCGCTAACCGTCACATTTTTGGATTTCCAGTGTTCCTTTTGTGTCTTTGCTGTGACCACCACTAGATCATCCCAACTCCCAGTGGCTTGTGACCATTTGTTACAGATCCATTCCTGGAAAGGTCGCATGTGCAGTCTCGCATGTGTTATGAGCGGTATGCATGATGCAATCATGCCCATTAGTTTTCATGACTGTCCTCACCGTCCGAGATCGCGCCTTCTAGTATAGGCGAACTCTGTCTGTGATCTCCTGTACCCTCTTCTGGTCTAAATATGCTTGAGATGTCCTTGACTTCAGTCTCATTCCCAAAAACATCTTGCTCCAGTTGTGATGACGATTTTTTGTGGCTCACTGAGAAACCCAGACGTCGTAGTGTTGTGATTACAGTTTGAATATCCGTGTGATATTTTTGTTTCGATTGTGCTTTTACTAGCCAATTGTCTAAGAATGAGTATACATGGATACCCAGTCGTCTTAGTTGTGCTGCAACTATGGCGAGGTACTTTGTGAAGACCTGTGATGCATATTTTATGCCGAAGGGCAGAAATGGGAACTGGTAGTGCACATTGTTTAAGACAAATATGAGGTATTTTTGTCTCTTTGGTTCACTGGAATGTGTGAAGGCACCCTTTAGGTCTAAGGTTGCCATATAATCTCCTGTAAGGAAATGCCTCCTTGGCATGGTTACCCCCTGACTTTTTTGCCTTTGCTGATGCTATGTTTTGAATTGAAAGTGTGCTGAGGCCTGCTAACCAGGCCCCAGCACCAGTGTTCTTTCCCTAACCTGTACTTTTGTTTTCACAATTGGCACACCCTGGCATCCAGGTAAGTCCCTTGTAACTGGTACCCCTGGTACCAAGGGCCCTGATGCCAGGGAAGGGCTGCAGCATATCTTATGCCACCCTGGGGACCCCTCACTCAGCACAGACACACTGCTTGCCAGCTTGTGTGTGCTGGTGAGGACAAAACGAGTAAGTCGACATGGCACTCCCCTCAGGGTGCCATGCCAACCTCACACTGCCTATGCCGTATAGATAAGTCACCCCTCTAGCAGGCCTTACAGCCCTAAGGCAGGGTGCACTATACCATAGGTGAGGGCACCAGTGCATGAGCACTGTGCCCCTACAGTGTCTAAGCAAAACCTTAGACATTGTAAGTGCAGGGTAGCCATAAGAGTATATGGTCTGGGAGTCTGTCAAGCACGAACTCCACAGCACCATAATGGTTACACTGAAAACTGGGAAGTTTGGTATCAAACTTTTCAGCACAATAAATGCACACTGATGCCAGTGTACATTTTATTGTGAAATACACCCCAGAGGGCACCTTAGAGGTGCCCCCTGAAACCTTAACCAACTACCTGTGTAGGCTGACTGGTTTTAGCAGCCTGCCACACTCGAGACATGTTGCTGGCCACATGGGGAGAGTGCCTTTGTCACTCTGTGGCTAGTAACAAAGCCTGCACTGGGTGGAGATGCTATCACCAGGAGCTAGTGGAGTTGCCCGCCCCCTCCGGCCACGGCCCCACTTTTGGCGGCAAGGCCGGAGGAGATAATGAGAAAAACAAGGAGTCACTGGCTAGTCAGGACAGCCCATAAGGCAACCTGAGCTGAAGTGACTGACTTTTAGGAATCCTCCATCTTGCAGATGGAGGATCCCCCCCAATAGGGATAGGAATGTGACCCCCCTCCCCTTGGGAGGAGGCACAAAGAGGGTGTAGCCACCCTCAGGGCTAGTAGCCATTGGCTACTGCCCTCCCTGACCTAAACACACCCCTAAATCCTGTATTTAGGGGCTCCCCTGAACCTAGGAAATCAGATTCCTGCAACTTAAGAAGAAGAGGACTGCTGAGCTGAAAAACCCTGCAGAGAAGACGGAGACACCAACTGCTTTGGCCCCAGCCCTACCGGCCTGTCTCCCCCCTTCGGAAGAAAACTGCTCCAGCGACGCTTTCCCCAGGACCAGCGACCTCTGAATCCTCAGAGGACTGCCCTGCTCTAAAAAGACCAAGAAACTCCAGAGAACAGCGGCCCTGTTCAACAAAGACTGCAACTTAGTTTCCAGAGGAGCAGCTTTAAAGACCCCTGCAATCCCCGCCAGAAGCGTGAGACTTGCAACACTGCACCCGGCGACCCCGACTCGACTGGTGAAGAAACAATGCTACAGGGAGGACCCCCAGGCGACTCCAAGACTGTGAGTAACCAAAGTTGTCCCCCCTGAGCCCCCACAGCGACACCTGCAGAGGGAATCCCGAGGCTCCCCCTGACCGCGACTGTCTGAATCCAAAATCCCGACGCCTGGAAAAGACCCTGCACCCGCAGCCCCCAGGACCTGAAGGATCGGAACTCCAGTGCAGGAGTGACCCCCAGGAGGCCCTGTCCCTTGCCCAGGTGGTGGCTACCCAGAGGAGCCCCCCCCTTGCCTGCCTGCAGCGCTGAAGAGACCCCTTGGTCTCCCATTGATTCCTATTACAAATCCTACGCTTGTTTGCACACTGCACCCGGCAGCCCCCGCGCTGCTGAGGGTGTACTTTGTGTGGACTTGTGTCCCCCCCGGTGCCCTACAAAATCCCCCTGGTCTGCCCTCCGAAGACGCGGGTACTTACCTGCTGGCAGACTGGAACCGGGGCACCCCCTTCTCCATTGAAGCCTATGCGTTTTGGGCACCACTTTGAACTCTGCACCTGACTGGCCCTGAGCTGCTGGTGTGGTGACTTTGGGGTTGCTCTGAACCCCCAACGGTGGGCTACCTTGGACCCCAATTTGAACCCCGTAGGTGGTTTACTTACCTGCAAGAACTAACAATAACTTCCCTCCCCCAGGAACTGTGAAAATTGCACGAAGTGTCCACTTGTAAAATAGCTATATGTGTTTTATGTAAAAAGTATATATGCTATTGTGATTATTCAAAGTTCCTAAAGTACTTACCTGCAATACCTTTCAAATGAGATATTACATGTAGAATTTGAACCTGTGGTTCTTAAAATAAACTAAGAAAATATATTTTTCTTTAACAAAAACCTATTGGCCTGGAATTGTCTCTGAGTGTGTGTTCCTCATTTATTGCCTGTGTGTATGTACAACAAATGCTTAACACTACTCCTTTGATAAGCCTACTGCTCGACCACACTACCACAAAATAGAGCATTAGTATTATCTCTTTTTGCCACTATCTTACCTCTAAGGGGAACCCTTGGACTCTGTGCATACTATTCCTTACTTTGAAATAGAGCATACAGAGCCAACTTCCTACACCTCCCTTCTTTAAAAGTGGCATAACTCCCTTGGAGTGGTGTCATCTTGAAGTGTTGGGTACCCATGAATTTGTTTAAGAACCTGAGGTCTAGGATTGGTCTCAGTGTTCGATTCTGTTTAGCGACCAGGAAGTAAGGAGAATAGTTTCCCTTGTTCCATTCCCTTGTTGATACTCTTTCAATTGCATTCTTTTGTAAGAGTTATTTCACCTCTTCCCATAGTTGTATGATCACTTACCCTCGAAATGTCTGGTTTTGGGGGGAAATTTGAGGTGGTTCTTTGGTAAGTTCTTTACAGTATCCGTGACGTATCAAGTTCAAAATTCACTTGGCAGAGGTGATTTCCCCCCCCCCCCCCCCCCAATCCTGTGGGTAATTTCTTATTCTGCCTCCCACTGGTATTATGTGGGGGCCTGTGTTTATAGATGAGTCACTTGCTTGGTGCTCCTCCTCGGGGAGCTAGTCCTCTTCCTTTTCCTTGTGCACAAAACGACTGTCTAGCAGTATGTTGCCACTGCTGATGCATAGTCTACTGTGTGACTTGTTGAGAGCTGCCTTGCAGTTGCTGCTGTTGCTGCCCAGATGAGAAAGACCATAGGTCTTTGGGCTATGCTTCCTCCCCTTCCGAGTGCACCTCTGTATTGTAGAGCCTCCATTGCCTTGGCAGTTTCAATGTCCTTTTTAAGTTGTTATAAGGACTTATCAACCGCCTGGCTGAACAGGGTATCTACTGTGAAGGGCATACTAATGATAGAGGCCTGTACCTCTGGCTTAAAGCTGGACACGCTGAGCTAAGCACGGCATCAGTGTAGTGCCCATGCACATCTATCTGCCTGCTGGCCCTGTCTGCATCTAATGCTGACTTCAAGCATGTGTGTCCTTCCTGCATCACAGCCTTGGCTCTTTTCTTATATTCCTCTGGCAGATGCTGCATGATGGACTCCATCTTGTCCCACTGCTGGTGTCCTTATCTGTTGAATAGCGCTTTGGATTAGGCACTCCGCCACTGGATTGCAGCAACCCTCTCGGTTTTCCTGCCCACAAGGTCGAGTCTCTTGCTTTCTTTTTCAGTTAAAGGTTCTGTGGACATGTGGCCATTGTTTCTTTCCCCTGCGGTCATCACAATTATTTAGATCGCAGGGGTGTTTCCCTGGAATAATTTAGGGTCCTGAAGAGATGGATTGTACTTTTTCTCTACTCTTGAGTATGCAGCCTATGCAGTG
The DNA here is from genome assembly GCF_031143425.1 of Pleurodeles waltl. NCBI lineage: Eukaryota > Metazoa > Chordata > Amphibia > Caudata > Salamandridae > Pleurodeles > Pleurodeles waltl. Next base: position 650,197,300 of record NC_090442.1, read on the forward strand.
GCTGGTTCCCTGAATGCCTCTTACCTTAGTCCAGTATACTTGGTGGCATGGGAAAATACAAGCTCCCCTTGTTAGAGGGCATCAATGTTTCAAGGAGGAAGCAAGAATCTCCCTTTTCCTCCTCTAACTGGAATCCATAGGTTTCAGCAGCCCTCTTTTTTGAGGTTGTTGTAGAGGGCTAGGTCATCCAGTGGTAATGGTGTTGAAGGATAGCTGTCTACTCCTTCCTTGGGGGAGTAAGTGTGAGGTCCTGCCACTACTCCTCGCCGAACCCTGTTGCTACTTCGTCCCTCTCACGTTAATATAATTTCTCCTGCTCCACTTCATGAGTTTACGGTGTTGCTGGGGCCTCCATGGCAGACTAATCGTCTTCAGCCTCAGTCGACGTTGAAGGCTTGGTATGAATTTTAAAAACCTTCAGTTATTTGTCAAGCTCCTTTTTACCTTGTAGGAAAGTAGACATTTTGGCCTCAAGTCTCTGCTTTCTGCGTTCAACCTCGAGCGCTCTTTGTTCAGTGTTGAGGAAGGTCTCTTTTTAAGCAGCAATGGGTCTGTCACATCCAAAACTTTAGCATTCTCTCTCGGTACCTCTCGCCCAGATGGTGTCGTCGAGGGTTCCAACGCTGCCCCTCTTGGTATCCTTTGCTTGAGATCCATGTGCCTCTTTGAGCAACCTTCAGTCATCAAATGGTTTCAACGCCTTCTGGTGTTTACTTTCTGGGGGCTTTAGGTCAGAGCCGTTCTGGGGTTTCTTTACCTTAGCCTGCTTTCTTTCGGAGCCCTTATACTGTCTTTGCCGTGTGTCATTTTTCAGCATCTGCCTCATAGAGCTCGATGTCAAGAGCCTTCTCTCTGGGCCCTCTCCCTGCCTCTTTGACGATGTCCTTGTCTTCGCTTGACAGACCGAGGTCCGTAAGCACAACTTATTCCTTTTGGGTTCTGGATATGGTGGGCTAGCGTTCCAGCCTCCGCCATCGACGTACCTTTATGGTCTTGGGTACGAACATTGCACAGGCCTTGCAGGCCCTCAACTCAATGATCCATCGGTAGACTGATTGCCACTACAGGTTTTCCTAGAGAGGCCCCCACCAGGTCTGCAGTCTGGGCAGAATTTAAAGCAAGGGGGGTGTTCTCCATGACCTGTACCTGCCTTCATTCTCTGACCACGGGGCTGGTACCGGCAGGGTCCACTGCCACCAGGAAGAGATGAAAATTTTTACTTTCATCGTCATTTTCGGGCACGAACTTTGGTGAATTCTTCAATTTTAAATAAAAATTAAAAAAAGTGAAATTTTCAAAGAGCTTGAATCCAGACCCAAAGGCAGAAGAAAGAATCTGAAGATGGCAACTACACATAGGAATAGCAGGGCACAATATGTCACACAAGGGGTTGGACATTTAAAAAAAAAAAAAAAAAAAAAAAATATATATATATATATATATATATAAAAAAAATCAATAAAAGTAAAGAGAAGAAAAAAAAAAGCCGGACCTAACCACCAGATGGGGGAATAGTACACAGTGTGTACAGTATGTGAATCCAGAAAAAGATTCATGCTGCAAAACTGTTGTCACTATTATCCAATTCAATGTCCTTATTAGGTTGTCAAAATTAAGGGTTAAGTGGACCTGTAAGGATTTGAATCAGTGCCATTCAGGTTACATACAGAAGATCGTGTGTACTTGTTTGAACAATCTTACACAGCTATATTTAATGAGTTAACACTGCTAACCCATACACATTGATACAGAAAGGGGACAACTGACACTTAAAAATCATATCAAATCAAAATTATGTTTTCATCATCCCATCATTTACATTGATAGATGAAGCCATCACTGAAAAAGGAATTCTTACTACCTGTAAAAATCTTTTTTCCCCACTGCGAGTACAGGAAACTTGAAGGGTGACCAAGATTCCATTAAACTAACTTGTTTAAAAAAAATGCATTATTTTTCTCCAATTGTCATCAAGGTTTCCCTTGCTGCCTCCAGAAGTAACGGACTACTATGCACTGAAACACAATGATTAGGCAGGCTGGAAAGACTGGATGATGGCAAATGAAGGAAAATGTACTTGCTTGAAATTCTAGTTTTCCATCAAGAGGATCTTCACAGAATCTAATATTTTATGTACAACTTTGCCTATGCATGGGATCCTGAAACACTACGAAAAAGTGTTTTAGGTTTTCCAATTTTTATTGCCTTCTCAAAGTTGTATCTCCGAGCCTCCTCCCATAAGGGTTATTAAAAGCCTTTTTGTTTGGAGAATAAAAAAAGAAATGACAAATATGCTATTATTCACATATAATTCCTAGCGACTTTTGGAAGTAATGCTGTTCGTAGATTAAAGACAGAGGCTATCATTAAGCTTACTTACTGATGTCATGGCCACTTTCAAATAACAAATGTTGCAGGCTAGCTTTGTGGTTTGTTTGAAATTGAGGAAACTAGGTTTTAAAAGGACACTACTTTACACGCATGAAAAAGTGAATTGCTTGATTAGGAAGTGGGATACGTAGTGCAGGAAGATGGCCCTTTATGTGGTATGTAAATACCGTGTAAAGGGTCCAGGGGTTCCCCAGTCAATGGAAAGTGCTTGCTATGCATTCCCAAAGGGCTTTATTTAGGGATAGCGTGGTCCAGCAGACTTAGGTTTAACATAGAAGAGTGCATGACATCTACAAATACACACAGGTCAATATGACACACGACTCAAGAATGAGCTACACACCAATTTATAAAAATAGCAGGTATCTTTATATAGGTTTAGGCATCGGAGAAAAATAATTCAGGTAAGTATGTTTTTAAATAGGAATTCTTTTCACTTTAGAAAGTGTCATTTCTGATTTCTGCATGTTATCCTTTTGGTGGAAAAACAAGTTCTGCAAACAGGTAGACTACAGCGACTTACAAGACTAACCTCCTGGGGTTAAGGGGAGTAGTGGGCAAGATCCAAGGCAGCACTCCCACAATACACTATTACCAGCACCGGGGCGGATGGGTGCAGAGTGAAAAACAGCATCGGTTGCCCAATGTGTTCCTATGGAGATCGGTCACTGCGAAAAGAGGCTTCAGGCTAGAACTAGGCATCCAATTTGAGTGAGCCACCGAACGGGTTCAAGTCTTGCAATGCTCAGGGACATCAGTGGTCCTCTCCTTCTTGGTCCGGAGCGACTTGAAGCAGAGGATTCTTGGACCATCTTGTATACCGGTGGCGGTGGAGTGGGGCCCACAGAACAGGCTGCAGGCGTGGACTGAGGAACCAGTGTGTAGGAAGTTGGCTCTGTATGCACTATTTCAAAGTAAGAAATAGTATGCACTATTTCAAAGTAAGAAATAGTATGCACAGAGTCCAAGGGTTCCCCTTAGAGGTAAGATAGTGGCAAAAAAAGAAATACTAATGCTTTATTTTGTGGTAGTGTGGTCGAGCAGTAGGCTTATCAAAGGAGTAGTGTTAAGCATTTGTTGTACATACACAAGCAATAAATGAGAAACACACTCAGAGACAATTCCAGGCCAATAGGTTTTTGTATAGAAAAATATATTTTCTTAGTTTATTTTAAGAACCACAGGTTCAAGATTTACATGTAATACTTCAAATGAAAGGTATTGCAGGTAGGTATTTTAGGAACTTTGAATTAGCAAAATAGCATACACAGTTTTCACATAAATCACATATAGCTATTTTAAAACTAGACAGTGCAATTTTCAACAGTTCCTGGGGGGAGTAAGTTTGTTAGTTTTTGCAGGTAAGTAAACCACCTACGTGGTTCAAGTTTGGGTCCAAGGTAGCCCACTGTTGGGGGTTCAGTGCAACCCTAAAGTTACCACACCAGCAGCTCAGGGTCGGTCAGGTGCAGAGGTCAAAGTGGTGCCCAAAACACGTAGGCTTCAATGGAGAAGGGGGTGCCCCGGTTCCAGTCTGCCAGCAGGTAAGTACCCGTGTCTTCGGAGGGCAGACCAGGGGGTGTTTTGTAGGGCACTGGGGTGGGGTGGGGGGTGGGGACACAAGTCCACACAGAAAGTACACCCTCAGCAGCACGGGGGCGGCCGGGTGCAGTGTGCAAACACGCGTCTGGTTTTCATTAGGTTTCAATGGGAGACCAAGGGGTCTCTTCAGCGGTGCAGGCAGGCAAGGGGGGGGCTCCTCGGGGTAGCCACCACCTGGGCAAGGGAGAGGGCCACCTGGGGGGTCGCTCCTGCACTGGAGGTCGGATCCTTCAAGCCCTGGGGGCTGCGGGTGCAGAGTCTTTACCAGGCGTCGGATCTTAGAAGCAGGCAGTCGCGGTCAGGGGGAGCCTCGGGATTCCCTCTGCAGGCGTCGCTGTGGGGGCTCAGGGGGGGCAACTCTGGCTACTCACAGTCTCGCAGTCGCCGGGGAGTCCTCCCTGAAGTGATTGTTCTCCACAAGTCGAACCGGGGGCGTCGGGTGCAGAGTGTCAAGTCTGACGCTTCCGGCGGGAAACGCAAGTTGTTTCAAAGTTGCTTCTTTGTTGCAAAGTTGCAGTCTTTGGTGAACAGGGCCGCTGTCCTCAGGAGTTCTTGGTCCTTCTAGATGCAGGGCAGTCCTCTGAGGCTTCAGAGGTCGCTGGTCCCTGGGGAGAGCGTCGCTGGAGCAGTGTCTTTAGAAGTGGGGAGATAGGCCGGTAGAGCTGGGGCCAAAGCAGTTGGTGTCAGTCTTCTCTGCAGGGTTTTTCAGCTTAGCAGTCCTCTTCTTCTTAGGTTGCAGGAATCTGAGTTCCTAGGTTCTGGGGAGCCCCTAAATACTGAATTTAGGGGTGTGTTTAGGTCTGGGGGGTTAGTAGCCAATGGCTACTAGCCCTGAGGGTGGCTACACCCTTTTTGTGCCTCCTCCCTGAGGGGAGGGGGGCACATCCCTAATCCTATTGGGGGAATCCTCCATCTGCAAGATGGAGGATTTCTAAAAGTTAGAGTCACCTCAGCTCAGGACACCTTAGGGGCTGTCCTGACTGGCCAGTGACTCCTCCTTGTTTTTCTCATTATCTCCTCCGGCCTTGCCGCCAAAAGTGGGGCCGTGGCCGGAGGGGGCGGGCAACTCCACTAGCTGGAGTGCCCTGTGGTGCTGTAACAAAGTGGGTGAGCCTTTGAGGCTCACCGCCAGGTGTTACAGTTCCTGCAGGGGGAGGTGTGAAGCACCTCCACCCAGTACAGGCTTTGTTACTAGCCACAGAGTGACAAAGGCACTCTCCCCATGTGGCCAGCAACATGTCTGGTGTGTGGCAGGCTGCTAAAACTAGTCAGCCTACACGGATAGTCGGTTAAGGTTTCAGGGAGCACCTCTAAGGTGCCCTCTGGGGTGTATGTTACAATAAAATGTACACTGGCATCAGTGTGCATTTATTGTGCTGAGAAGTTTGATACCAAACTTCACAGTTTTCAGTGTAGCCATTATGGTGCTGTGGAGTTCGTGCATGACAGACTCCCAGACCATATACTCTTATGACTACCCTGCACTTACAATTTCTAAGGTTTTGCTTAGACACTGTAGGGGCACAGTGCTCATGCACTTGTGCCCTCACCTATGGTATAGTGCACCCTGCCTTAGGCTGTAAGGCCTGCTAGAGGGGTGACTTATCTATACCTGTAGGCAGTGTGAGGTTGGCATGGCACCCTGAGGGGAGTGCCATGTCGACTTAGTCGTTTTGTCCTCACTAGCACACACAAGCTGGCAAGCAGTGTGTCTGTGCTGAGTGAGGGGTCCCCAGGGTGGCATAAGACATGCAGCATCCCTTAGAGACCTTCCCTGGCATCAGGGCCCTTGGTACCAGGGGTACCAGTTACAAGGGACTTACCTGGATGCCAGGGTGTGCCAATTGTGGAAACAAAAGTACACGTTAGGGAAAGAACACTGGTGCTGGGGCCTGGTTAGCAGGCCTCAGCACACTTTCAAATCAAAACTTAGCATCAGCAAAGGCAAAAAGTCAGGGGGTAACCATGCCAAGGAGGCATTTCCTTACACAGTGGGCTCAAATCTCATGAGCCTGGGAGATGCAAAGACACCAGTGGTCCTCTACTCATTGGTCCAGCGGGGTCCAGGTGGAGAGGTGCTGTGGATCGTCAGGGATGCCATCACCCGAGGTGATGGCAGTTGACGGGGGGCCTGTACAAAGAGGCTGCAGGCATCAATATGAAAGTCACAGTGGGGAATCCATCCATGGGCTTTGTCTCTGGAGAGACTGGGGACCTGGTTGGCACGGTTGGCCCACTTAAACACGGGCTGGGAGGCTTAAGTGCAGCGGTTTTGTCCAGCGGCAGTTCTGGCAATCTAGAGTCCTCTTTAGTGGTCCTTGGGCGTCTGCAAGGATGCAGGGGAGCAGCTCCGCTATTCCACAAGAGTTCCTTGCACTGGGGTGAAGGCTGGTAGTCTTCCCAGGCTTTTGGAAGTTTCAGCAACTGGAGGATGAGGCATCTTTTGGGGGAGCCAGATTCGCATTTCAAAGGCAGCAGCTCTTTGAGGCTTGCCGCCTTAGGAAGGCTACTCAACAGGTCAACCTGTGGGAGGGGGTGTTACACCCTCTTACCAGACATGCTTTTGTTCTGGGCATCCTGATCGCAGAGGGCTCTCACCCTAGGGGTCCAGAAGGTGTCTCTGGTGCCAGAAACTGGTCATCGAGCACACCAGAGGTTGGCAGGATTTCAGGGGGCACCTCTAAGGTGTCCTCTGGGTGCATGTTTTGTTAAATACAACACTGGCATCAGTGTGGATTCACCAATATGAGATCTTTAATACCAAACATCCCTACCTTCAGTGAAGCTATCATGTAGCTGGGGAACTAGTATTGACCATTGTCTAGTACATGCATTAAAAATTACTTACCTGGTCACTTACTATGTCTGAGAATCGACAAAGACATAGTAGGGGCATATCTGCTAATGCAGATATGCCCTCCCATGTAATATAATGAGCCCTGTAAGGTCTGCTAGAGGGGTGACTTGGATATATTGCATGCAGTGTTAGGTGACATGGTGTTGGCTGTGTGCCATGTAGTGTTTTCACTTTTCACTGCACCAAGACACGCAGCCTGCAATGGCAGCCTGTCAGGTGCTTGATGATGGGTCCCTTAGGGTAGCACAATTCGTGCTGCAGCCTTTAGGGATCCTCTTTAGCACCTCAGGCCCTAGGTACCAGGGTATAATTTATTTGGGACTTCCAGAGAGTGCTAAAGGATTTGCCAATTGGGGAAATAATTGTACAGTTTAGGGAAAGAGATCTGGCACTGGGGATATGGTTACCAGGAACACTGCACTTTCAGTCAAAATCATATCAGATATCAGCCAAAAAGTGGGAGGTAGCCATGTCAAAAGAGGCATTTCCCTAGGTGACCCACTTCCAAACAAAGGAGGATGAAACTAACCTTTCCTGGGAGAGTCTTCTTCTAAGTGGAAGAACCTGGAAAGGCCATCTGCACTGGCATGATCAGTCCCAGGTCTGTGTGCCACTGTAAAGTCCATTCCCTGTAGGGAGATTGACTACCTTAATAGTTTAGGGTTTTCATCTTTCATTTGCATTAGCCATCTGAGGGGGAAGAATCCTGTTAGTGATAACTAATCATAGACTGAAGTCACCATCAGCCATGTAAATCTAAAGTTTCATCGAGCTCCAGCGGTAACAAAGCAGCTTTTCTAATAATCCAATGTAATGCCCCTCCCTGTAATGCACTCCCATTAGTCTCCAATGAATGTGGCATTAACAGTTCAATAAATCAATCAAAGCAGCACTGTGATGGATGGCTCCCAGAGAGCCCCATCAGCCTGACCTGGATGTCAACAGTGGGTAAGAAGTTTTATTATCAACTATTATGTCATGTTTTAGTCAATGAGTTTTTTACATCTAGAATCTGCGGTTAATGGCAGAGGCTTCCTATGGAAGCCGTGCTACTTTTAACGTCTCCTTTTTGCTGTTCCTTTTGTTTTGAAGCTGTATGATGTGTCTTCATACAAGTTTTATGCCATAGCGGAGTGTAAATGTAAATCAATATGCTCAGTGCTAACATAACTAAATGTAAGTTAAGGAAGACGCAAGGGGCCACAAGTGCCTGTTGTGCTAGAGAAAAAGTTCACAGCAACCAGACAGTTGAACATTTGCTCCTGTGCTTGAAAAATAGGTTTATATCCAGGGGTTATTAGTAACCACAGTCTAGGTTTGTACCCAGACTATGGTAGAAAAAAATTTAAATAGTGAGTCTGGCTCCATCTGAAATCTCAGGTAATGCTTTGTTTTGAGAACACGGAGCATTGGTCAAAAGGAAAATGCAACATCTAGTAACATCACAAGGGAAAAGATTAACTATTGATTGCATTGTCACAATAATAAACAACACTGTTAACCAACACTGTTAACCAACACTAAAATAGGTTTGCTTATTTGGGACCCTATTATACTAAAGACCCAGTGGGTGCAAAGGGCATATGTACCTCACTTCTCTCCTAGAGGCACTTGGCTACTACAAACGGGTCTGTGGAGGCCTGTGCAACCTTTTCTGTGGTACAGAACTCACTAGCGCAATCTGAAGGGCATGGTCCTTTGCACAAAGACATGGTCCCATGCAAGTAAGGGAATACTTATCTTCTGCACCGCCACTGCATTACTAAGTAGTATTCTGAGTATGCACTGATGGCACCACAAACAGGAGGTGTAAGGAAATGCCTCCTTGGCATGGTTACCCCCTGACTTTTTGCCTTTGCTGATGCTATGTTTTGATTTGATTTGATAGTGTGCGGAGGCCTGCTAACCGGCCCCAGCACCAGTGTTCTTTCCCTAACCTGTACTTTTGTTTTCACAATTGGCACACCCTGGCATCCAGGTAAGTCCCTTGTAACTGGTACCCCTGGTACCAAGGGCCCTGATGCCAGGGAAGGTCTCTAAGGGCTGCGGCATATCTTATGGCACCCGGGGGACCCCTCACTCAGCACAGACACACTGCTTGCCAGCTTGTGTGTGCTGGTGAGGACAAAACGAGTAAGTTGACATGGCACTCCCCTCAGGATGCCATGCCAACCTCACACTGCCTATGCAGTATAGATAAGTCACCCCTCTAGCAGGCCTTACAGCCCTAAGGCAGAGTGCACTATACCATAGGTGAGGGCACCAGTGCATGAGCACTGTGCCCCTACAGTGTCTAAGCAAAACCTTAGACATTGTAAGTGCAGGGTAGCCATAAGAGTATATGGTCTGAGAGTCTGTCAAACACGAACTCCACAGCACCATAATGGCTCCACTGAAAACTGGGAAGTTTGGTATCAAACTTCTCAGCACAATAAATGCACACTGATGCCAGTGTACATTTTATTGTAAAATACACCCCAGAGGGCACCTTAGAGGTGCCCCCTGAAACCTTAACCAACTACCCGTGTAGGCTGACTGGTTTTAGCAGCCTGCCACACTCGAGACATGTTGCTGGCCACATGGGGAGAGTGCCTTTGTCACTCTGTGGCTAGTAACAAAGCCTGCACTGGGTGGAGATGCTCATCACTTCCCCCTTGCAGGAGCTGTAAAACCTGGCGGTGAGCCTCAAAGGCTCACCCCCTTTGTTACGGCACCCCAGGGCATTCCAGCTAGTGGAGTTGCCCGCCCCCTCCGGCCACGGCCCCACTTTTGGCGGCAAGGCCGGAGGAGATAATGAGAAAAACAAGGAGGAGTCACTGACCAGTCAGGACAGCCCCTAAGGCAACCTGAGCTGAAGTGAGACTGACTTTTAGGAATCCTCCATCTTGCAGATGGAGGATCCCCCCAATAGGGATAGGAATGTGACGCCCTCCCCTTGGGAGGAGGCACAAAGAGGGTGTAGCCACCCTCAGGGCTAGTAGCCATTGGCTACTGCCCTCCCTGACCTAAACACACCCCTAAATTCTGTATTTAGGGGCTCCCCTGAACCTAGGAACTCAGATTCCTGCAACCTAAGAAGAAGAGGACTGCTGAGCTGAAAATCCCTGCAGAGAAGACGGAGACACCAACTGCTTTGGCCCCAGCTCTACCGGCCTGTCTCCCCCCTTCTGAAGAAACTGCTCCAGCAACGCTTTCCCCAGGACCAGCGACCTCTGAATCCCCAGAGGACTGCCCTGCTCTAGAAGGACCAAGAAACGCCAGAGAACAGCGGCCCTGTTCACCAAAGACTGCAACTTTGTTTACAAAGAAGCAACTTCAAGACAACTGCGTTTCCCGCCAGAAGCGTGAGACTTGCAACTCTGCACCCGACGCCCCCGGGTCGACGTGGAGAAACACTTCAGGGAGGACTCCCCGGCGACTACGAGACTGTGAGTAGCCAGAGTTGCCACCCCTGAGCCCCTACAGCGACGCCTGCAGAGGGAATCCAGAGGCTCCCCCTGACCGCGACTGCCTGCTTCCCAGATCCCGACGCCGGGTAAAGACTCTGCCCCCGCAGCCCCCAGGACCTGAAAGATCGGAACTCCAGTGCAGGAGTGACCCCCAGGAGGCCCTCTCCCTTGCCCAGTTGGTGGCTACCCCGAGGAGCCCCCCCCTTCCCTGCATCGCTGAAGAGACCCCTTGGTCTCCCATTGATTTACATTGGAAACCAGACGTGTGTTTGCACACTGCACCCGGCCGCCCCGTGCTGCTGAGGGTGTACTTTCTGTGTGGACTTGTGTCCCCCCCCAGTGCCCTACAAAACACCCCCTGGTCTGCCCTCCGAAGACGCAGGTACTTACCTGCTGGCAGACTGGAACCGGGGCACCCCCTTCTCCATTGAAGCCTATGCGTTTTGGGCACCACTTTGACCTCTGCACCTGACCGGCCCTGAGCTGCTGGTGTGGTAACTTTGGGGTTGCTCTGAACCCCCAACGGTGGGCTACCTTGGACCCAAACTTGAACCCCGTAGGTGGTTTACTTACCTACAAAAACTAACAAATACTTACCTCCCCCAGGAACTGTTGAAAATTGCACTGTCTAGTTTTAAAATAGCTATATGTGATTTATTTGAAAAGGATATATGCTATTGTGATTATTCAAAGTTCCTAAAGTACTTACCTGAAATACCTTTCATTTGAAGTATTACATGTAAAATTTGAACCTGTGGTTCTTAAAATAAACTAAGAAAATATATTTTTCTATACAAAAACCTATTGGCCTGGAAATTGTCTCGGAGTGTGTGTTCCTCATTTATTGCCTGTGTGCGTACAACAAATGCTTAACACTACTCCTTTGATAAGCCTACTGCTCGACCACACTACCACAAAATAGAGCATTAGTATTATCTCTTTTTTGCCACTATCTTACCTCTAAGGGGAACCCTGGGACTCTGTGCATACTATTCCTTACTTTGAAATAGTGCATACAGAGCCAACTTCCTACAGGAGGTGCACTGCCAGCAGTTCTGTACCCTTCTGCCCTGTGGGGCGACCACTGAAAGCTGGAAGAAGGCTCCCAAAGTCACCCTTTGGCATCTGACTGTAGGTGGGTGGAGTCACTCAGTGCACCCGCCTGCTGAGGTGACTTTATGTCCCCCTTTGAAAGGCAGGCCTTTCGCTAATGGTCTACTAGGAAGGGAGGCACAAGTTTGCAGCTTGTCTTGTGAGCACTTAACTATAAGGTGCAACCACCACATCTGCATCATGTACACTCATTTAAAGGGGCACTGCAGCACAGACAAGCCAGTGCATCCAAACCATAATACAAGCCCTGATCTTCTTATTAAGCTTCAAGTACATCAATTAAACTAACTACCCTTGTAATTCAAGGTAAAGCATGTCAAGTTTAGCAGAAACCATAAACAAACATTAGCAAAATATATAATTTGTTGCATAGAAAGATGTGCTGCAATGACGAACTCACTTCATACAAAATATTGAGTATTGCTAGAAAACAGTACATAGTGATACAGACGCACGGTCAGATTTCACACTTTGAAAAAAGAAACATTTAGAAGCCACACCTTTCTGTTTCTAAACCTTTGTCAAGGTCAACTAGCGACTGCCTTTAAGGATACTTGCACATCTTTTTGAACAGGAAGAAGCATCTTCCCACTGGAAAAACTTCTTGGGCAGCAAAGCAGTTTTGATAATGTAGCTTACTTTTAAGGTGAAGAGTGGATAGACTATTGTCTAGATGAGAAGGACAACAGGGGGTCTTACATATAACAAAGACAGTCACAAGCTTTCCAAAAGTAAGATAAGTTGATCAAGCATTAATAAAATTCAGTATATGAACACCTTACCATATGTCGATCATGGTCATTCCAGGCTTGATCCAGCTCATTACATATTTCCGCACTTGTCTGTGTGCCTCAGCAGCTTGTCTGAAATCTGCCCAGGTCTCTTCACTGGCTTGGTCCAATGCTTTCTTTTCATCATTTGTTGCCCTCCAAGCTGCAGAGCGTCTGATGATAAACACCAACCAGAGGAAAAAAATTAACAGTTACATAAAACAGAATCTTTCACCCAAAAAAAAATAAACACTTAAATCTCATCTAAGTACTGGAAATAGGGTATGAGTCACTAAACTCACATTCTGATTCACTGTGAGGAAAGGAGAATGACATAGGGAACAAAGAACTAAGGGGCATATTTAGAAGCTCCTTGTGCCACTGGTGCAGACTTGTATCTACGAGGTCACCTAAAGCCGCTTTGCGTGACTTTTCATGGCCCCATTGATATGGTACAAGGCAACGCACCGCAAGTCGCTATGTTGCCTTACAGTGTGTGTGTGTGTGTGTGTGTGTGTTGGGGGGGGGGGGGGGGGAGGAGTTGGGGCATTGATGTGTGTTCTCCCAAACTACACCCATGGGTTTTTAAATGTGTAAACAAGAACGTGTAAACCTGGGAATGCGTCAAAACCGTATGCCTTCCCAGGAGAGGCGTAACGAGGAGAAATTTATTTATTTCTCCTCGTTTTTCCCCTTTTTCTACATAGGGAGAAAGACTCCATTGATTATGATTGCGCAGGAAAGTGCCCCTTCCTGCAGAAAAACAATCCTGCCAACGACACAGACACCCTTGTACCACGGTGCAAGGGTGCCTGCGTTGGCGCTAGGCACCAAATTGTGCCCTGGAATCAATTGCATCTCAATTATGGTGCATTCCAGCTCTTTCAAATTGGTGAAGGGCAGCGCTGCAAAAACAAAAAGAGTTGGAGCGCTGCCTTATGGCTATTTTTTGTATTTATGCCCCTGAGTAGGTCACTGCTGTATTCGAGGTAATCCATCTCGCTAATCCTAACTGGCTTCCTATTTAAAAGCACTTCATATTTAAAATTCTATTGCTCAGATCACACAGCTTTAAACAAGCTTGGCCATTCTTATCTTAACAGAAAGCTTTCTCTTCACTCTCCGAACCATGCTGTACACTCTACTTTTCTTTTCCAAGCGAGCATCCCTGTATTACCCGTATCAGGGTAGGGGGCAGCTCTCTGACCTAGCATATACTCATTGGAATTAATTTCCTATCTCTCTTCAACAAGAATTCAAATTCACAGTCTTGAAGAAACAGCTGTAAACCTATACAGTATATGTTTGTATTAGCTCCCTTTTACATTGTGCATCTCAAGTTATGATGTTCATACAGTCTTTTCTAAAGTGTTCTAACATTCTTACTGGATTATGTCAGTGATTTGAAAATGAGAAAAACATTCAGAGACAATGAATATCCAAGGGACTGCCAATAGTATATCAGCAATCTAGGTGGTCTGCATCAACATACTAGAAAGGGTGACAAAACCTAGAGGCAGTCTATGGTTTTCAAATATTTGATAAGCACTAGATGTGGAACAGATTTTTTAAAAAATTAATAGAAAAGGGTGCTGGTGGTCAGAAGGCTTGTGGAAAATATGGGATACAACAAGACATCACACTGTACTCGCATGCAGAAACAGAGGAGTGAACTGACAAACTATCCAAACTCCGAGGGTTTGCACATAAAAAAACATGATTACAATGTAGTTTACACAACCACCTCACCCGATTTTCCTACCTTCGGGACAGTTATTTATCATATTTTGTGTCAAGAAATTAAAACTTTACCCGTCTTGTGCTGCAGGATACTCGCATTCCTGTCCTTTTGGAAAGATGCCACTGGAATACAGATCGCAAATAGGTATAGACGGAGGATCTGTCTGAGTTTTTGCTGTCGAGTAGAAAATAAGGAAATAACTACTTAGATAAAGCTGCATTCTCATTAAAGTATGAAACCAAACGTTTGCCTCGCTGTTAAACAAAAAAACACAGCTACATTTCTTTTAAGAGCAAAAAAAGACAACAAAGCACTTGTAAGCCAAGCAGCAAATAAACTGGCTTCTACAATATTAAGCTGTTACTAGCCTTTCCAAATATACATGCAGTAATTTGTCAAAACAAAATATGTTCCAGAATTTCAATTAAACAAATAACTGAAAAATTCCTTTTGCAAAGTGAACTATGCTTCTACAGATCCACGCCCCCCCCCCCCACACCTTCCAAGTTAAATACCGTTGTAAACTGTAGGTGTTTATAAAGAACCATTTTTTGTTAAAAAGCGGCCATCATTGTTAGGTCTTTGACATTCTCAAAATACCGCTTTCCAAACCAGCTCCATTACTAATTTTCTCCTGAATTTTTCTAGCCCGAGTGAAATAAAGGACAAGAACATTTCTAATGTATTCATTATTTTACAAAACTGTAAATGTGATGTAAAGCCAGCACCACTGTGGCTTCTCAGCAAGATCAATTAAAGAATAGACGTTTTAAAAGATGGCTTGATGCACTGAAGTACATTTTTGCCGAAGTACCTCAACTGTTAAGGCTCGTATTCAATTTTCTTAAATACCATGATTTCAAAATCTGTGAAACAAGTCACTTGAATGCAAATGTACTTCTTGGGCAATGGTGTTGCCAATGCAGGTGGCACTATAGACTGGGACAGCCATGACTGCCACATGCCAGTATAAACGCTCCTTACTTAAAAATCACACTCCTGTAAGTGAGGCTGTTTGAACAATTCCAAGCCACCCAAAGCAGTAAGAATGGTTCAGACACACTAGAAATATTTTTTAGATGTGTATTTAATTATTAAAAAGATGTGATATGTACAAATACCAGACCGCGTCACAGTGTGGGAAATTATCATAAATGCCAGTTTTAACTCCGTGTCGGTGCAGAACACCAGAAAACTCAAACACAAATTAATAAGCGATTTAGTAGAGCTTACTTTTAGCCACACTTCTGCCTGAGCACTATAAACTCACCACGCACCATGGCTCAATATTTTTGTTAGACTCCAAACAAGTAACTGAAATTTACAATGGTCTCGTTGGAAAAGTTGCATATGAACCTCCAAAATCTGAGACGCTCTCTCTTAGGGGTCTTGACTCACTCATTTCAAGGCAAAAACCCTTGCTTCCCTTTCTCACCTTTCACCATAAATGATGCCATGGCCAGGTACCAAATATTAATTTTGAGTGCCTCAATGAAAGTGAAAAAGATAGCACTAAGCCATAAATTGTTCCCTCCAACTAGCTCTATTAAGATACAAAACTAAGTACACGCTATGGGCTCCTTCCAAGTTTAAAGTATTTTTCAGGGGGAAACTTTTCAAAGAAGAGAATCCGCAACTCTTGCTCAACAAAATGTTACATCCAATAAACATTAAGTGGCAATTTATAGCATTTAGTATTTACACAGAGCAACAGCTCTATGAGGGGCACACTAATACAAATGTGTGGTCAACTGCCAGTCTAAACTGTCAAACACAGGTGTGTTTGCAGAGCATCCAGAGGAGTGTGGATGAAAAAGCTTTACTAAGGATTACAAAGCTTAGACAGTGCAGTTTAAGTATGAACCTGACTGAGAACTGTACTGAAAATGTCCCATCTGATGTGGGGGAATATTTGAACAAACATTTTAATCAATTAGAAAAATCCAATACAGTAGCAATGGCATGAACACAACTGAATTTTATCAAATCAAACACAACATGATTTGTGTTCCACAGAGCAAAACAATGTGGATTTATGGGCAGCAATAGAAATCCTGCTCCAACAAACAACGGGCAGACTATGCAAGAATATGCTCTTAACAGGTGCTAAATTATGCTCTAAAGATAAAAGGGTGAGAGAGGAAGGAGCCGCTGAAGAACGCTGGGAGGGCGATGTATGGTATCATGCATGCCTCTCCTAGTTGTTGCATAGTTTCCAACAGAGGGCAAGATTTTCTTAAATCATGGCACACAAAAAAGTTCTTGAAATGCCAAACATAGAAAGCTAAAGATGTATTTTTAAGTAGGATATTTCATCGTAACAGTGCTCGATGTGAAATGGTTCCTTTAGCTGAACCCACCTATAGTTTGCCTTCCATCACCACCCTTGCCTGTGCATGACGTGAGGCTGGTCTTGGAAGGACAGCTGTAGTTGCAAAATACGCATTTCGGATTTACCAATAACTCTGCTGGAAACAAACTAACAAGTAGAATTTGGGTAATCCAATTCTAAACCCACCACATACTGTGCCCTCTTGTAAAAGTGTTTTATGATTTTCTAAATAAAATACTTCATGTTCTGGGATTTCAATCATATCCAATGTCATCGTTTCTTTTTTCAATTATTTCACTTAGTAATATTATTCTTCGGAAAAAAATTGGTTTAATTTGGTTTAACTCGATATGCGCTTGCCAACATATTTTATCTCCTCTGTTTTCTCAAGGTCAACGTGACGGACTTTGGCTCCATGACAAATATGTTAAATGACGCCATGACAACCAACTATCTCACAACAGTACTCAATCTAAAAATGTTCGTTTAACCGAGCCCAACTAGAATTTGCTTTTGATCATAACCTTCCTGGTGCAGTTTAACTGTGTGATTGTATAATGCGAGGCTGGTCTTGAAAATTCAGCTTTGCTTGCACAATACTGCATTCGGATTTACCAATAATTCAATTAGAGAAAATTGTGAAAATGACACGTAACTCATTAAGGGAGAAAATAAACAGCCGTACACGAAAACAAATATGCATAGATACCGTGTGTACAATCAGCTATATTTCATCAAAACATCGTGAATGATTAGTTTTGCATGCAATAGTTACACAGCTGGAATGGACAGGATTCAGAGGAACGGCTTAGGAACGTACACCACTGTAAAAACCAAGTTTTAGTTACTATACTTCAGAACTGAAAGCCAAAAACTCTTACAGCTAACACAGCATCATTCCAAAGCACTGATGTTACGACAAATCAAATTAATTACAACAATGTGATATGACCATGCTCAAAAAGGTAAACTGGACTCTTCGTACAAATTAATTTAGCTGGGGGATTCAGTCCATTACACAGTTTTGAGTAATCTGGACAACATTTGATAAGTTTCTGCAGTAAATCTATGCTGGCTTTGAAATCAAGCATTGGCAAAGCCAATAGGTCTTGCCTATGCAAGAAATATTGGCTTTGCCAGTGTGTTTTAGCCATGTTGTACACCAGCGTGGCTGCGGTTCAGCATGGCTAAAGATTAGTGGCGTAGTGGAGAGTGGCACCCAGGAGAGTGCCGAAGAGTAAAGCGGAGTGGCATAGAGTGGATGGAGCACAGAATGGAATAAAGTGTTGTGGGGAAGAGTGTCATGGTGTTGTGGAGTGTTGCAGAGTGGAGTAGAAAAGAGTGGAGTATGCATGGTGTATTATCGCACTGCCATTACAGTCAACACGTCTTTAATTGAAATGACCACTACATTTGCACATACATTTTTGCTGCTAGAACTGTGCACAGCACAAATGATAATGTGTGGAAATGGCATAACCTAGTGTACTGATTTGTTTTGATCATATTAAAATATTTGTCAACACTTCCGAATTACAACAGCATGTGCTTCATTTGTGCTCTCCTAATTTTGATATATTCTGAAATATTTGCACAGTTTGTTCACAGGCATTTACATTCTGTTGTGTGTTATGGAAAAAAAAAAAAAAAAAAGCTTTCTTTTCCAGCACCCAGTGAGATTGTCACATTAATCCTCGCACTTTGTAGCCAGAGAAAGAAAAGTAAACACCAGCCTCCCTCGAAGACAGAGTCTGACATTTTGACCTCTGTCTTTGAACACACAGCAAATGTGACAAGATAAGAAAACTATTCAAGAGGCCTGTTTACAGAAGGCGTGGACTTGTGGAAGAATATAAGGAATGCTACTGGTGAACAAGCTTTGTTCCACAGGGGGGAGGAAGACATGCTGGAGAACCTAAAACAAATACATCCAGCAACTACAAAGCCAGAATTACAAACCTCAAAGCCAATGGTAAGCAATGGGTGGAATGCATTCCCAAGGAAGCTTTCAGAATGTCCATAAGAAGTCTTTTCGCAACCAGACAGCTGCGCTATCTGGCAGGCTTTGACCTAAAAATGGACAAGCATTTTAAGTAGACATAGGAGCCATTTTATCTACTGAACTACCAAACAAAGACCAGAATGCACTTAGGGACTTACTGCCAAAAAAACCTTGCAATGTGGTTAAACAGGCTTAATGATTATATTCTCGTTCCCCACTTTGAAGAATCCTGGTGCCTTTTCAATGATTTTTTTTCCTCAACCAGTAAAAGCCATGGTTGGCATCACCTTAATTTAAAGAGAGACAAGAGACTGCAGTAGAAAGATCCAGGTATCCAGCAACTCCTGAATGTAATTAACTTTTCAGTTGAAAAATAACAAGGCATCTGTTTATTAGCAAGAGTAACGGATTAGAAAATTCTGAATGCAAAATAAGGGAATTAATCTGGTTCGAGTTGTGACACACTAGACAAGAAACCAGCACTATCAAAACGGCTTTCAATTCTAGTAGCCATATTTATGATTTTTTTCTGACAATATTAAAGGTAGAGAGTAGGCAGTCGCTACAGTTCTATGCTACTGTTTTGGATGCATAAGGCACATGGTCTACTGCCTGGTGAGGTTTAAGAGGTTAGAAAAGCCAGCATGCTTGAGCCACAGACGGCCTACTCAAAACAATAACAGCACCGAGTGTATAAATGAACTGATTACAGTACCTCACTTCTTGTGGCTTCAAAACGTAATAAAGACCGAGAGGTACATTTGTAGAGAATATATATTCCTCCCACAAGGATAGTGATGAACCACTGCTACAAAGAATAATTACTTGCCAGAATCGACAGGTACAATCCAATCTCATTAACTAGTTAAAGCTCTGTGGTCTTGCACTTACAGCCTTTCTTCTTCTTTTTCTTCTTCTTCTTTTTTCCAGCTGCTCCATCGCCATCAACTTCACCCTCTAGTTAAATAGACACGGTGAACCAGAAAAAAAACACTTTACTGAAAAACACTTTACTGAAAAACACTTTACTGAAAAACACTTTACTGAAAAACACTTTACTGAAAAACACTTTACTGAAAAACACTTTACTGAAAAACACTTTACTGAAAAACACTTTACTGAAAAACACTTTACTGAAAAACACACTTTATTAAAAAAAAAAGTTATCTAAATAGGCAATACCTTATTTGCTTTATTTATATGCCAAAATACAACATCAGCAAATCTGCTTTGTTCCCTAGTTCACAGGCTCTACACAACATAGCTTTCTACAGCTTAATTTCAGAATGCCAAACAGCAAAGATATATCAACCAACCATTTGACTTCAATCAAATTCTCACCGGCTTCCTTCCTCATTGTTGATTCTGTATCACCACATAATTTTAACAAGATTCTCACACTTAAAATGGCTACTTTCATGATGCATTGGAGTACTTGTGGAGCTCTAGTACTTCTCATAAGTTACAATGAAGCATTTAAGAACAAGCATTTGCAAAGCTAATAGGTCTCGCCTTCAGAGAGCTGTAGGCTTTCCCAATGTGTATCAGACCTGTTGTACACCAGCATGGCTGCTGTTCAGCACGGCTAAAAGGTAGTGTTGTAGAGTGGAGTGGCGCAGGGTGGAGTGTAGAGTTCTGTAAAGTTATGAAGACTGAAAGGGAGCAAATGTACAGAATTTGTCTGATGTACCACATATAGTTTCTAGGATATGGAGCTTAGACTACATACAACCGACTGAGCCATCAGCCACAGTGATACAAAAAAGTAAAAGAATAAGTACACGGATATAGGGGGGCTTGGCTAACTGTCTAAGATGGAGACTGCAACTTAGCGAGGCTCTGACTGCTGGCCTTGCAAACACTGCCCATCCGGCCAGGAAGACCCTTTTCAGGAGAGAGTGACAGTGAGGATGCGGACATACTTCAGCTCCATGTTGGAATTGATTCAAAGCTCAAACATGTTTCCATCCTACCATTACTTCAGTGGTCACATTTCCACAAATCAACCGTTAGCAGCTCATTATGTCAGAACTACACGTTGATGTCTCTTTGTTTTAACCAGGTTAATGTGAAAACAATGGTATGCACTAACTTCCATTCACCTGCTCAGCTCTCTCCAGAAAGCTAACATTTTGCCAACACAAACTACTGCCACCTGTACCGCTATCGCTCTGGTCTAAGCACTTCTCTCTGCCCTTAAACATATTATGATCCTCAAAGTACAGCACCAGTGACATGCATTGAAGACAGTCTGGTCTGGGGAAACTGGGTCTAGCCAAAGTTGTGGAAGATGGGGATGGACTCCAACATGCACGAGCAAGGTGTAACAAAAGTACACTAAATAGATAAACCCTCACTGGCAATAGCCTGGTACACCACTACTTTTCACCTTGCAGGTGGCGAATCACAAGCTCCCAGATGAATTTATTTTAGGATTGGTAAATGGTAGGCTCAGTCCCACAATATCCAAATCACAGCTCTAAATGCTGACCGCACGGATCAGAAATATCTGTGTTGGAAATTGGTGACACACAAACTTAAACTTGTGGAAATAATGCAGCACTGTAAAAGAAATCATACAGATGTCAAGGGCCTGCATTTGCGGTTGCTGTTCATCATGACCTCAATACCACGCAAAAACTACCATGCCCAGGATAAATTCAGAAACGACACTTCTCGGATTAGATCACTAATATGAACGGCTTTTTGCATACAATTTGGGGATGGACACATCATGAATGAATGCTGCATACAGGTGTGATAAGTCAGACACCAAGCATCAAGCAATTGGTCAGTTACACCAGTGGTTCCCAACCTGTTGACTTCTGTGGACCCCCACTTAATCATTACTGGAATCCAGGGACACCCCTAATCCCCCCCCACCCCCACTGAATCATTATTGGAATCTGGGGACTCGTTGCATTGTCATTACTGAAAACTGGGGACCTAATCTGTTAATATTATTTCATTTTCTAAGAAGTCGCGGACCCCCAGGGATCTGCGGACCACATGCTGGGAACCAATAATTTACACAAAATGTGAATATTAAAGAGCAGACGATGGGGGATCTGTGGGTAAGCTTGTAATGTATTGGTATTCATTCTTAAAAGAAACAAGGATCTCTTAATCCATGTCTGGGACCTGTGCCACTACCCCAGGCCCTGGAAAAAAACTTGTTGTTTGGTAAAATGGCAGTTAGAAGAGTAAGGTAAAGCTCCAGAACACTAAAATACATCAGGTAAATCTCCCCGTACTAAAGTAGTTTATGTTTGAGAATTACAAAGGGACACAAAGAAAAATATCTTGAATCCACCCTTAGCTAAGTGTGTTTCACTCTAATAACCATGTATCAATGGCGTGTAAATGCAAGGTGACCAAGGACATCCTGACAAAAACAGTCCACTCTAAAAGATAACACATGCTCTATTTACCCAGTACTGAAACATTAAGGTTTTGGGGACTACTTTGCCTGCCCACAGAAAATAAATGTAAAACAAGAAATGGCAAAGCTAATAAATTGGCCTTATAACAAAGTGCCTCTTCACTGATTGGCAAGCAGAGTCACTCATACTTTCAAATCGAGCATCATTCATTTATCCACCTGTTGTCCTGTTATTGTAGTCACCAACTGACCCACCAAAAATACCACTCACAAACTAATCAATAGAGATACTTTTAACCCCTTCGCTGCCAGGCCTTTTCCACCTCAGGTGGCAGGCCTTTTTTTGGCTATTAGGGGCACGGAGCGCTTAGGCCCTCATAACTTTTTGTCCACATAAACTACCCACGCCAAATTTGCGTCCCCCCCCCCCCCCCCCACAACATCCTAGGGATTCTAGTGGTGTTTTTTTTTTTTTTTTTTTTAATTGGAAAAAAAGGGCTGCAGAAGAAGGCTTGTGTTTTTTTCCCTGAAATTGGCACCAACAAAGGGTTTGCAGTGCTAAAATCACCAGCTTCCAGGAACAGGTAGACTTGAATCAGAAAACCCAATTTTTCAACACAGTTTTGGCATTTTACTGGGACATACCCTATTTTTACGATGTTTTGTGCTTTCAGCCTCCTTCCAGTTAGTGACAGAAATGGGTGTGAAACCAATGCTGGATCCCAGAAACCTAAACATTTCTGAAAAGTAGACAAAATTCTGACTTCAGCAAGGAGTAATTTGTGTAGATCCTACAATGGTTTCCTACAGAAAATAACTGAAATAACAAAATATTGAAATTGGGGCGAAAAAAACCAGCCATTTTTCTCTACGTTTTACTCTGTAACTTTTTCCTGCAATGTCAGATTTTTCAAAGCAATACAACGTTAAGTCTGCTGGACTCTTCTGGTTGCGGGGATATATAGGGCTTGTAGGTTCATCAGGAACCCTAGGTACCCAGAGCAAATAAATGAGCTGCACCTTGCAGTGGGTTTTCATTCTATACTGGGTATACAGCAATCCATTTGCTGAAATATAAAGAGTGAAAAATAGGTATCAAGAAAACCTTTGTACTTCCAAAATGGGTACAAGATAAGGTGTTGAGAAGCAGTGGTTATTTGCACATCTCTGAATTCTGGGGTACCCATACTAGCATGTGAATTACAGGGCATTTCTCAAATAGACGTCATTTTTACACACTGTCTTATATATGGAAGGAAAAAATGTAGAGAAAGACAAAGGGCAATAACACTTGTTTTGCTATTTTATGTTCCCCAAGTCTTCCGATAAAAATGGTACCTCACTTGTGTGGGTATGCCTAGTGCCCGCGACAGGAAATGCCCCAAAACACTGTCTGGCCAGATCAAAATGATCAAATAGAAAACTACCTGTTTTTGCGGGAGGGGGGTGGGGGGGGCAGTGAGCTCAGCAGCCATTTAGGGAAACATACCAAACCCAGACATTTCTAAAAACTAGACACCCAAGGGATTCAAGGGAGGTGTGAGTTGCCTAATGGGTGGCTTCCTGCACATAAAAAAAAAAAAGGCTTGTCTGTGGGCAGACAAGCCTAATTATATTAGGATTGTAAGAAAATGCCTCCTTGGCATGGTTACCCCCTGACTTTTTGCCTTTGCTGATGCTATGTTTTGAATTGAAAGTGTGCTGAGGCCTGCTAACCAGGCCCCAGCACCAGTGTTCTTTCCCTAACCTGTACTTTTGTATCCACAATTGGCACCCCCTGGCATCCAGATAAGTCCCTTGTAAATGGTACCCCTGGTACCAAGGGCCCTGATGCCAAGGAAGGTCTCTAAGGGCTGCAGCATATCTTATGCCACCCTGGAGACCCCTCACTCAGCACAGACACCCTGCTTGCCAGCTTGTGTGTGCTGGTGAGAACAAAACGAGTAAGTCGACATGGCACTCCCCTCAGGGTGCCATGCCAGCCTCTCACTGCCTATGCAGGTATAGATAAGTCACCCCTCTAGCAGGCCTTACAGCCCTAAGGCAGGGTGCACTATACCATAGGTGAGGGCACCAGTGCATGAGCACTGTGCCCCTACAGTGTTTAAGCAATACCTTAGACATTGTAAGTGCAGGGTAGCCATAAGACTATATGGTCTGGGAGTCTGTTTTACACGAACTCCACAGCACCATAATGGCTACACTGAAAACTGGGAAGTTTGGTATCAAACTTCTCAGCACAATAAAGGCACACTGATGCCAGTGTACATTTTATTGTAAAATACACCCCAGAGGGCACCTTAGAGGTGCCCCCTGAAACCTTAACCAACTATCTGTGTAGGCTGACTGGTTCCAGCAGCCTGCCACACTAGAGACATGTTGCTGGCCCCATGGGGAGAGTGCCTTTGTCACTCTGAGGCCAGTAACAAAGCCTGCACTGGGTGGAGATGCTAACACCTCCCCCAGGCAGGGGCTGTCACACCTGGCGGTGAGCCTCAAAGGCTCACCCCTTTGTGCCAGCACCGCAGGACACTCCAGCTAGTGGAGTTGCCCGCCCCCTCCGGCCCCGGCCCCCACTTTTGGCGGCAAGGCCGGAGAAAATAATGAGAAAAACAAGGAGGAGTCACTGTCCAGTCAGGACAGCCCCTAAGGTGTCCTGAGCTGAAGTGACTCCAACTTTTAGAAATCCTCCATCTTGCAGATGGAGGATTCCCCCAATAGGATTAGGGATGTGACCCCCTCCCCTTGGGAGGAGGCACAAAGAGGGTGTACTCACCCTCAGGGCTAGTAGCCATTGGCTACTAACCCCCAGACCTAAACACGCCCTTAAATTTAGTATTTAAGGGCTTCCCTGAACCTAAGAATTTAGATTCCTGCAACTTACCTGAAGAAGAAGGACTGCTGAGCTGAAAAACCCCTGCAGAGGAAGAACAGAAGACACCAACTGCTTTGGCTCCAGACTTACCGGCCTGTCTCCTGCCTTCCAAAGAAACCTGCTCCAGCGACGCTTTCCAAGGGACCAGCGACCTCTGAATCCTCTGAGGACTGCCCAGCTTCAAGAAAGACTAGAAACTCCTGAGGACAGCGCCACTGCTCCAAGAGAACTGCAACTTTGTTACAAGGAGCAGATTTAAAGACCCCTGCAACTCCCCGCAAGAAGCGTGAGACTTGCAACACTGCACCCGGCGACCCCAACTCAACTGGTGGAGAACAACCAACTCAGGGAGGACCCTCCGGCGACTCTACGACTGTGAGTAACCAAAGTTGTCCCCCCTGAGCCCCCACAGCGACGCCTGCAGAGGGAATCCCCAGGCTCCCCCGGACCGCGACTGTCTGAACTCCATTTCCCGACGGCTGGAAAAGACCCTGCACCCGCAGCCCCCAGCCCCTAAAGAAACGGAACTTCTGTGCAGGAGTGACCCCAGGAGGCCCTCTCCCTTGCCCAGGTGGTGGCTACCCCGAGGAGCCCCCCCCTTGCCTGCATCGCTGAAGAGACCCCTTGGTCTCCCATTGAAAATTAAAGGAAACCAGACGCTTGTTTGCACACTGCACCCGGCCGCCCCCGCGCTGCTGAGGGTGTACTTTCTGTGTGGACTTGTGTCCCCCCCGGTGCCCTACAAAACCCCCCTGGTCTGCCCTCCGAAGACGCGGGTACTTACCTGCTGGCAGACTGGAACCGGGGCACCCCCTTCTCTCCATTATAGCCTATGTGTTTTGGGCACCTCTTGGACCTTTGCACCTGACCGGCCCTGAGTTGCTGGTGTGATAACTTTGGGGTTGCTCTGAACCCCCAACGGTGGGCTACCTTGGACCAAAAACTGAAACCTGTAAGTGACTTACTTACCTGTTAAAACTAACCTTACTTTACCTCCCCCCAGGAACTGTGAAAATTGCACTAAGTGTCCACTTTTAAAACAGCTTTTTGTGTTTTATGTAAAAAGTATACATGCTAATGTAATGATTCAAAGTTCCTAAAGTACTTACATGCAATACCTTTCAAATGAGATATTACATGTAGAATTTGAACCTGTGGTTCTTAAAATAAACTAAGAAAATATATTTTTCTATAACAAAACCTATTGGCTGGATTTGTCTCTGAGTGTGTGTTCCTCATTTATTGCCTGTGTGTATGTACAACAAATGCTTAACACTACTCCTTTGATAAGCCTACTGCTCGACCACACTACCACAAAATAGAGCATTAGTATTATCTCTTTTTGCCACTATCTTACCTCTAAGGGGAACCCTTGGACTCTGTGCATACTATTCCTTACTTTGAAATAGTGCATACAGAGCCAACTTCCTACAAGGATGATCTGCACCCCCGGGGGGGGGTCTCAGAAAGGGCCTAAAAATAATATGGCCCCCTAGGGAGCGATCCTTGCCCAAGGGGCCACTCCCCTCATGTAAATAAATAAATAAAAAAAAGTCCCTGGTGTCTCGTGGGCATTTCTGCTCCCCCTGGGGGCAGATCGGCCTAATTATATTAGGCCGATCTGCCTCCGGGGGGGCAAAAAGGCCTAAGCACAATTTGCCCCCAATAGGGAGTGATCCTTGCCTAAGGGGTCGCTCCTTGCACATAAAATAAAAAAAAAATAATAATAATCCCAAACAATTCCCTAGTGTCTAGTAGGCATTTCTGCTGCCCGATCGCATCGTGATCGGGCAGCAGAAATGCTCAAAATGACATTGAAAGAAAGGAAGAGCCTATCCTTTCTTCTGATGTCTCGCCTGCCCCCCCCTCCTACCGAGCGGAAGAGAAATGCTTAGCATTTCTCTTCCGCATCGCGCTGGAAGCATGCTTCCAGCACAACGGGAGGTGACCTCTGATGAGGTCAGAACGCGATTGCGTACTGACGTCATGAGACGTCACGCGGGCGGGTGGTGGGGTGAAAGGGGAAGTGATTCCCCTTACATCCCTGATGGGGGGTGTGGGTGGGGGGCTCATGTGGGAGCGCTAGCGCTTCCCCCGTGGGCCCTGTGCAGGACGAGGTGGTCTCGTCCAAGGCACACGGGAACCGTGTGCTGGGACGAGACCACCTCGCCCAAGGCACCAAGGGGGTTAATTTTAAGTGAGTCTTATTGACATAGTCAATGTCTGTTCAGTTTTGGTATAAAGCTTTCACACCAGTACGATAAAATTATTGTACTGATGGTACAAGAGTGGGCCCTGGGCCAGAAACAGGAAACATTGCACATACTCTCCCTATGTGCAAAGAGCTAATCTATTTCGGTGTATCTTCTATTGTACCTGTGTTTCTATAACACTTACTACCCCTGACAATACGATGAAGTGCTTTAAGGTGGGAAGCACACTACTCTGTAGCCCAAAGTCAGTGGTTAATCCAGTAGGTATTATTTACCGTTGTAGATTTGTTGGTTATTTGTTAGTCTTGTGCTCTAAGGAAACTGATCAATTTTCCTCTATTTTGAAGTGGTGATGTATTCAGTTATTAGGAGATAAATGTGGTGGGGGTTAGGTTTAATATCTAAAGTGAGTTATTGTAGGTGGAAAATGGCGGCGTGGGAAAAGGGTGAGGGAGATAAATTACTGCGAGATAGCAAGGAGAGGTTTAACAGAATGAAATATGATTTATGGGAGCGGGTGAGTAGACAGGTTAGATAGGTTTTGGAGTTGTAGGAATTGTTATTCTGAAGGTAAGTTTGTGCTATATAATGAGGAGAGTAGTTATTTAACTGAAATTTAGTAGACATTAAGGCGGCAGGTATGTGCATGGTGTAGGAAGTTGGCTCTGTATGTACTATTTCAAAGTAAGAAATAGCATGCACAGAGTCCAAGGGTTCCCCTTAGAGGTAAGATAGTGGCAAAAAGAGATTATTCTAATGCTCTATTTTGTGGTAGCGTGGTCGAGCAGTAGGCTTATCAGAGGGTAGCGTTAAGCATTTATTGTACACACACAGGCAATAAATGAGGAACACACACTCAGACAATTCCAGGCCAATAGGTTTTTAATATAGAAAAATATATTTTCTTAGTTTATTTTAAGAACCACAGGTTCAAGATTTACAAACAATACTTTAAATGAAAGGTATTTCACTCAGGTATCTTAGGAACTTTGAATCAACACAATAGCATGTACAGTTTTGGCAAAAATGGCAATAAGCTATTTTAAAATTGGACACACTGCAAAATTCAACAGTTCGTGGGGGAGGTAAGTATTTGTTAGTTTCACAGGTAAGTAAAGCACTTACAGGGTTCAAAGTTGGGTCCAAGGTAGCCCACCGTTGGGGGTTCAGGACAACCCCAAAGTTACCACACCAGCAGCTCAGGGCCGGTCAGGTGCAGAGGTCAAAGTGGTGCCCAAAACGCATAGGCTTCAATGGAAATAGGGGTGCCCCGGTTCCAGCCTGCCAGCAGGTAAGTACCCGTGACTTCGGAGGGCAGACCAGGGGGGTTTTGTAGGGCACTGGGGGAGAGGGTGGACGGGGGAGAGAGGAGGGACACACAAGTCAGCACAGAAAGTACACCCTCAGCGGCATGGGGGCAGCGGGTGCAGTGTGCAAACAGGCGTCGGGTTCGCAATAGGTTTCAATGGGAGACCCAGGGGTCTCTTCAGCGATGCAGGCAGGCAAGGGGGGGGGGGGGGCTCCTCGGGGTAGCCACCACCTGGGCTAGGGAAAGGGCCTCCTGGGGGTCACTCGTGCACTGGAAGTCAGATCCTTCAAGTCCTGGGGGCTACGGGTGCAGTAACTTTACCAGGCGTCGGGTTCCTTGAAGCAGGCAGTCGCGGTCAGGGGGAGCCTCTGGATTCCCTCTGCAGGCGTCGCTGTGGGGGTTCAGGGGGTGTCAACTCTGCCTACTCACAGGCTCGCAGTCGCCGGGGAGTCCTCCCTGTAGAGTTAGTTTTCCGCAGGTCGAGCCGGGGGTGTCGGGTGCAGAGTGGAAAGTCTCACGCTTCCGACGGGAAAAGTGTGGTCTTTAAAAGTTGCTTCTTTGTTGCAAAGTTGCAGTTTCTTTGGAACAGGGCCGCTGTCCTCGGGAGTTCTTGGTCCTTTTAGATGCAGGGTAGTCCTCTGAGGCTTCAGAGGTTGCTGGACCCTGGGGGATGCGTCGCTGTTGCAGTTTTTCTTAAAGTGGGGAGACAGGCCGGTAGGGCTGGGGCCAAAGCAGTTGGTGTCTCCGTCTTCTCTGCAGGGCTTCAGGTCAGCAGTCCTTCTTCCTCTTCAGGTTGCAGGAATCTGATTTCCTAGGTTCTGGGGTGCCTCTAAATACTGAATTTAGGGGTGTGTTTAGGTCTGGGAGGGCAGTAGCCAATGGCTACTGTCCTTGAGGGTGGCTACACCCTCTTTGTGCCTCCTCCCTGAGGGGAGGGGGGCACATCCCTATTCCTATTGGAGGAATCCTCCAAAATCAAGATGGAGGATTTCTAAAGGCAGGGGTCACCTCAGGTCAGGACACCTTAGGGGCTGTCCTGACTGGTGGGTGACTCCTCCTTGTTTTTCTCATTATCTCCCCTTGTAGGAAGTTGGCTCTGTATGTGCTATTTCAAAGTAAGGAATAGCATGCACAGAGTCCAAGGGTTCCCCTTAGAGGTAAAATAGTGGTAAAAAGAGATAATACTAATGCTCTATTTTGTGGTAGTGTGGTCGAGCAGTAGGCTTATCCAAGGAGTAGTGTTAAGCATTTGTTGTACATACACATAGACAATAAATGAGGTACACACACTCAGAGACAAATCCAGCCAATAGGTTTTTATATAGAAAAATATCTTTTCTTAGTTTATTTTAAGAACCACAGGTTCAAATTTAACATGTAATATCTTGTTTGAAAGGTATTGCAGGTAAGTACTTTAGGAACTTCAAATCATCAAAATTGCATGTATACTTTTCAAGTTATTCACAAATAGCTGTTTTAAAAGTGGACACTTAGTGCAATTTTCACAGTTCCTAGGGGAGGTAAGTATTTGTTAGTTTTACCAGGTAAGTAAGCCACTTACAGGGTTCAGTTCTTGGTCCAAGGTAGCCCACCGTTGGGGGTTCAGAGCAACCCCAAAGTCGCCACACCAGCAGCTCAGGGCCGGTCAGGTGCAGAGTTCAAAGTGGTGCCCAAAACACATAGGCTAGAATGGAGAGAAGGGGGGTGCCCCGGTTCCGGTCTGCTTGCAGGTAAGTACCCGCGTCTTCGGAGGGCAGACCAGGGGGGTTTTGTAGGGCACCGGGGGGGACACAAGTCCACACAGAAATTTCACCCTCAGCAGCGCGGGGGCGGCCGGGTGCAGTGTAGGAACAGGCGTCGGGTTCGCAATGTTAGTCTATGAGAGATCTCGGGATCTCTTCAGCGCTGCAGGCAGGCAAGGGGGAGATTCCTCGGGGAAACCTCCACTTGGGCAAGGGAGAGGGACTCCTGGGGGTCACTTCTCCAGTGAAAGTCCGGTCCTTCAGGTCCTGGGGGCTGCGGGTGCAGGGTCTCTCCCAGGCGTCGGGACTTTAGGTTCAAAGAGTCGCGGTCAGGGGAAGCCTCGGGATTCCCTCTGCAGGCGGCGCTGTGGGGGCTCAGGGGGGACAGGTTTTGGTACTCACAGTATCAGAGTAGTCCTGGGGTCCCTCCTGAGGTGTCGGATCTCCACCAGCCGAGTCGGGGTCGCCGGGTGCAGTGTTGCAAGTCTCACGCTTCTTGCGGGGAGCTTGCAGGGTTCTTTAAAGCTGCTGGAAACAAAGTTGCAGCTTTTCTTGGAGCAGGTCCGCTGTCCTCGGGAGTTTCTTGTCTTTTCGAAGCAGGGGCAGTCCTCAGAGGATGTCGAGGTCGCTGGTCCCTTCGGAAGGCGTCGCTGGAGCAGGATCTTTGGAAGGCAGGAGACAGGCCGGTGAGTTTCTGGAGCCAAGGCAGTTGTCGTCTTCTGGTCTTCCGCTGCAGGGGTTTTCAGCTGGGCAGTCCTTCTTCTTGTTGCAGGAATCTAATTTTCTAGGGTTCAGGGTAGCCCTTAAATACTAAATTTAAGGGCGTGTTTAGGTCTGGGGGGTTAGTAGCCAATGGCTACTAGCCCTGAGGGTGGGTACACCCTCTTTGTGCCTCCTCCCAAGGGGAGGGGGTCACAATCCTAACCCTATTGGGGGAATCCTCCATCTGCAAGATGGAGGATTTCTAAAAGTTAGAGTCACCTCAGCTCAGGACACCTTAGGGGCTGTCCTGACTGGCCAGTGACTCCTCCTTGTTATTCTCATTATTTTCTCCGGCCTTGCCGCCAAAAGTGGGGCCTGGCCGGAGGGGGCGGGCAACTCCACTAGCTGGAGTGTCCTGCTGGGTTGGCACAAAGGAGGTGAGCCTTTGAGGCTCACCGCCAGGTGTGACAATTCCTGCCTGGGAGAGGTGTTAGCATCTCCACCCAGTGCAGGCTTTGTTACTGGCCTCAGAGTGACAAAGGCACTCTCCCCATGGGGCCAGCAACATGTCTCGGTTTGTGGCAGGCTGCTAGAACTAGTCAGCCTACACAGATAGTCGGTTAAGTTTCAGGGGGCACCTCTAAGGTGCCCTCTGTGGTGTATTTTACAATAAAATGTACACTGGCATCAGTGTGCATTTATTGTGCTGAGAAGTTTGATACCAAACTTCCCAGTTTTCAGTGTAGCCATTATGGTGCTGTGGAGTTCGTGTTTGACAGACTCCCAGACCATATACTCTTATGGCTACCCTGCACTTACAATGTCTAAGGTTTTGTTTAGACACTGTAGGGGTACCATGCTCATGCACTGGTACCCTCACCTATGGTATAGTGCACCCTGCCTTAGGGCTGTAAGGCCTGCTAGAGGGGTGTCTTACCTATACTGCATAGGCAGTGAGAGGCTGGCATGGCACCCTGAGGGGAGTGCCATGTCGACTTACTCGTTTTGTCCTCACTAGCACACACAAGCTGGTAAGCAGTGTGTCTGTGCTGAGTGAGAGGTCTCCAGGGTGGCATAAGACATGCTGCAGCCCTTAGAGACCTTCCTTGGCATCAGGGCCCTTGGTACTAGAAGTACCAGTTACAAGGGACTTATCTGGATGCCAGGGTCTGCCAATTGTGGATACAAAAGTACAGGTTAGGGAAAGAACACTGGTGCTGGGGCCTGGTTAGCAGGCCTCAGCACACTTTCAATTGTAAACATAGCATCAGCAAAGGCAAAAAGTCAGGGGGCAACCATGCCAAGGAGGCATTTCCTTACACAACCCCCCCCCCAAACGAAAGAGGATGAGACTAACCTTTCCCAAGAGAGTCTTCATTTTCTAAGTGGAAGAACCTGGAAAGGCCATCTGCATTGGCATGGGCAGTCCCAGGTCTGTGTTCCACTATAAAGTCCATTCCCTGTAGGGAGATGGACCACCTCAACAGTTTAGGATTTTCACCTTTCATTTGCATCAGCCATTTGAGAGGTCTGTGGTCAGTTTGAACTAGGAAGTGAGTCCCAAAGAGGTATGGTCTCAGCTTCTTCAGGGACCAAACCACAGCAAAGGCCTCCCTCTCAATGGCACTCCAACGCTGCTCCCTGGGGAGTAACCTCCTGCTAATGAAAGCAACAGGCTGGTCAAGGCCATCATCATTTGTTTGGGACAAAACTGCCCCTATCCCATGTTCAGAGGCATCAGTCTGCACAATGAACTGCTTAGAATAATCTGGAGCTTTGAGAACTGGTGCTGAGCACATTGCCTGTTTCAGGGTGTCAAAGGCCTGTTGGCAGTCCACAGTCCAGTTTACTTTCTTGGGCATTTTCTTGGAGGTGAGTTCAGTGAGGGCTGTCACAATGGATCCATATCCCTTCACAAACCTCCTGTAATACCCAGTCAAGCCAAGGAATGCCCTGACTTGAGTCTGGGTTTTTGGAGCTACCCAGTCCAGAATAGTCTGGATCTTGGGTTGGAGTGGCTGAACTTGGCCTCCACCTACAAGGTGTCCCAAGTAAACCACAGTTCCCTGCCCTATCTGGCATTTGGATGCCTTGATAGAGAGGCCTGCAGATTGCAGAGCCTTCAAAACCTTCCTCAGGTGGACCAGGTGATCCTGCCAGGTGGAGCTAAAGACAGCAATATCATCAAGATAAGCTGTGCTAAAGGACTCCAAGCCAGCAAGGACTTGATTCACCAACCTTTGGAAGGTGGCAGGGGCATTCTTTAAACCAAAGGGCATAACAGTAAACTGATAATGCCCATCAGGTGTGGAGAATGCTGTCTTTTCTTTTGCTCCAGGTGCCATTTTTATTTGCCAGTACCCTGCTGTCAAGTCAAAGGTACTTAGAAATTTGGCAGCACCTAATTTATCAATGAGCTCATCAGCTCTTGGAATTGGATGAGCATCTGTCTTGGTGACAGAATTGAGCCCTCTGTAGTCCACACAAAACCTCATCTCTTTCTTTCCATCTTTGGTGTGAGGTTTGGGGACTAAGACCACTGGGCTAGCCCAGGGGCTGTCAGAGCGCTCAATGACTCCCAATTCCAGCATCTTGTGGACTTCCACCTTGATGCTTTCCTTAACATGGTCAGACTGTCTAAAGATTTTGTTCTTGACAGGCATGCTGTCTCCTGTGTCCACATCATGGGTACACAGGTGTGTCTGACCAGGGGTTAAGGAGAAGAGTTCAGGAAACTGTTGTAGGACTCTCCTACAATCAGCTTGCTGTTGGCCAGAGAGGGTGTCTGAGTAGATCACTCCATCTACTGTACCATCTTTTGGGTCTGATGACAGAAGATCAGGGAGAGGTTCACTCTCTGCCTCCTGATCCTCATCTGTTACCATCAACAGATTGACATCAGCCCTGTCGTGGAAGAGTTTAAGGCGGTTTACATGGATCACCCTCTTGGGGCTCCTGCTTGTGCCCAGGTCCACCAAGTAGGTGACCTGACTCTTCCTCTCTAGTACTGGGTAAGGGCCACTCCATTTGTCCTGGAGTGCCCTGGGAGCCACAGGCTCCAGAACCCAGACTTTCTGCCCTGGTTGGAACTCAACCAGTGCAGCCTTTTGGTCATACCAAAACTTCTGGAGTTGTTGGCTGGCCTCAAGGTTTTTGGTTGCCTTTTCCATGTACTCTGCCATTCTAGAGCGAAGGCCAAGTACATAGTCCACTATGTCCTGTTTAGGCTCATGGAGAGGTCTCTCCCAGCCTTCTTTAACAAGGGCAAGTGGTCCCCTTACAGGATGACCAAACAGAAGTTCAAAGGGTGAGAACCCTACTCCCTTCCGTGGTACCTCCCTGTAAGCGAAAAGCAGACATGGCAGGAGGACATCGCATCTCCTTTTGAGTTTTTCTGGGAGCCCCATGATCATGCCCTTTAATGTCTTGTTGAATCTCTCAACTAAGCCATTAGTTTGTGGATGGTAAGGTGTAGTGAATTTATAAGTCACTCCACACTCATTCCACATGTGCTTTAGGTATGCTGACATGAAGTTGGTACCTCTGTCAGACACCACCTCCTTAGGGAAACCCACTCTGGTAAAGATACCAATGAGGGCCTTGGCTACTGCAGGGGCAGTAGTCGACCTAAGGGGAATAGCTTCAGGATACCTGGTAGCATGATCCACTACTACCAGGATATACATATTTCCTGAGGCTGTGGGAGGTTCCAGTGGACCAACTATGTCCACACCCACTCTTTCAAAGGGCACCCCCACCACTGGAAGTGGAATGAGGGGGGCCTTTGGATGCCCACCTGTCTTACCACTGGCTTGACAGGTGGGGCAGGAGAGGCAAAACTCCTTAACCATGTTGGACATATTGGGCCAGTAGAAGTGGTTGACTAACCTCTCCCACGTCTTGGTTTGTCCCAAATGTCCAGCAAGGGGAATGTCATGGGCCAATGTTAGGATGAACTCTCTGAACAGCTGAGGCACTACCACTCTCCTAGTGGCACCAGGTTTGGGGTCTCTGGCCTCAGTGTACAGGAGCCCATCTTCCCAATAGACCCTATGTGTTCCATTTTTCTTGCCTTTGGACTCTTCAGCAGCTTGCTGCCTAAGGCCTTCAAGAGAGGGACAGGTTTCTTGTCCCTTACACAGCTCTTCCCTTGAGGGTCCCCCTGGGCCTAAGAGCTCAACCTGATAAGGTTCAAGCTCCAAAGGCTCAGTTCCCTCAGAGGGCAGAACTTCTTCCTGAGAAGAGAGGTTCCCTTTCTTTTGCTGTGTTGCAGTTGGTTTCCCAACTGACTTTCCTGTTCTCTTGGTAGGCTGGGCCATTTTTCCAGACTCCAGCTCTACTTTTTCACCCTGTGCCTTGCACTGTGCTCTTGTTTTCACACACACCAGTTCAGGGATACCCAGCATTGCTGCATGGGTTTTTAGCTCTACCTCAGCCCATGCTGAGGACTCCAGGTCATTTCCAAGCAGACAGTCCACTGGGATATTTGAGGAGACCACCACCTGTTTCAGGCCATTGACCCCTCCCCATTCTAAAGTAACCATTGCCATGGGATGTACTTTTCTCTGATTGTCAGCGTTGGTGACTGTGTAAGTTTTTCCAGTCAGGTATTGGCCAGGGGAAACCAGTTTCTCTGTCACCATGGTGACACTGGCACCTGTATCCCTCAGGCCCTCTATTCTAGTCCCATTAATTAAGAGTTGCTGTCTGTATTTTTGCATGTTAGGCGGCCAGACAGCTAGTGTGGCTAAATCCACCCCACCCTCAGAAACTAGAGTAGCTTCAGTGTGGACCCTGATTTGCTCTGGGCACACTGTTGATCCCACTTGGAGACTAGCCATACCAGTGTTACCTGGATGGGAGTTTGGAGTGGAACCTTTCTTGGGACAGGCCTTGTCTCCAGTTTGGTGTCCATGCTGTTTACAGCTATGACACCAGGCCTTTTTGGGATCAAAGTTTTTACCCTTGTACCCATTGTTTTGTGAAGAGGCTCTGGGCCCACCCTCCTGTGCAGGTTTTTGGGGGCCTGTAGAAGACTCTTTACTATTTTTAGTTTTGGTTGTCTCATCACCCTTCTGCTGGGGAGTCTTTGTGACCCCTTTCTTTTGGTCACCCCCTGTTGAAGTCTTGGACACCCTTGTCTTGACCCAATGGTCCGCCTTCTTTCCCAATTCTTGGGGAGAAATTGGTCCTAGGTCTACCAGATGCTGATGCAGTTTATCATTGAAACAATTACTTAACAGGTGTTCTTTCACAAATAAATTGTACAGCCCATCATAATTACTTACACCACTGCCTTGAATCCAACCATCTAGTGTTTTCACTGAGTAGTCAACAAAGTCAACCCAGGTCTGGCTCGAGGATTTTTGAGCCCCCCTGAACCTAATCCTGTACTCCTCAGTGGAGAATCCAAAGCCCTCAATCAGGGTACCCTTCATGAGGTCATAAGATTCTGCATCTTGTCCAGAGAGTGTGAGGAGTCTATCCCTACACTTTCCTGTGAACATTTCCCAAAGGAGAGCACCCCAGTGAGATCTGTTCACTTTTCTGGTTACACAAGCCCTCTCAAAAGCTGTGAACCATTTGGTGATGTCATCACCATCTTCATATTTAGTTACAATCCCTTTGGGGATTTTCAACATGTCAGGAGAATCTCTGACCCTATTTATGTTGCTGCCACCATTGATGGGTCCTAGGCCCATCTCTTGTCTTTCCCTCTCTATGGCTAGGATCTGTCTTTCCAAAGCCAATCTTTTGGCCATCCTGGCTAACTGGATGTCCTCTTCACTGGAGTTATCCTCAGTGATTTCAGAGTTGTTGGTCCCTCCTGTGAGGGAACCAGCATCTCTGACTATTATTTGTGGAGTCAGGGCTTGAGAAGCCCTGCTCTCCCTAAGTAGGACTGGAGGGGGGGAATTTCCCTCCAAGTCACTATCTTCATCCTCTGAGTTGCCATCCTCAGAGGGGTTGGCCTTTTCAAACTCTGCCAAAAGCTCCTGGAGCTGTACTTTGGTAGGTTTGGGGCCCATTGCTATTTTCTTTAGTTTACAGAGTGACCTTAGCTCTCTCATCTGTAGATGGAGGTAAGGTGTGGTGTCGAGTTCCACCACATTCACATCTGTGCTAGACATTATGCTTCTAAAAGTTGGAATACTTTTTAAGAAACTAAAACTGGTTCTAGAATCTAATTCAAACTTTTACAAACTTTTAAACTCTAAAAGAAATGCTAAACAGGATCTAACACAAGGCCCTAGCAGGTCTTTTAAGAATTTAGAAAACTTTTCAAATTGCAAAAATCAATTTCTAATGACAATTTTGGAATTTGTCGTGTGATCAGGTATTGGCTGAGTAGTCCAGCAAATGCAAAGTCTTGTACCCCACCGCTGATCCACCAATGTAGGAAGTTGGCTCTGTATGTGCTATTTCAAAGTAAGGAATAGCATGCACAGAGTCCAAGGGTTCCCCTTAGAGGTAAAATAGTGGTAAAAAGAGATAATACTAATGCTCTATTTTGTGGTAGTGTGGTCGAGCAGTAGGCTTATCCAAGGAGTAGTGTTAAGCATTTGTTGTACATACACATAGACAATAAATGAGGTACACACACTCAGAGACAAATCCAGCCAATAGGTTTTTATATAGAAAAATATCTTTTCTTAGTTTATTTTAAGAACCACAGGTTCAAATTTAACATGTAATATCTTGTTTGAAAGGTATTGCAGGTAAGTACTTTAGGAACTTCAAATCATCAAAATTGCATGTATACTTTTCAAGTTATTCACAAATAGCTGTTTTAAAAGTGGACACTTAGTGCAATTTTCACAGTTCCTAGGGGAGGTAAGTATTTGTTAGTTTTACCAGGTAAGTAAGCCACTTACAGGGTTCAGTTCTTGGTCCAAGGTAGCCCACCGTTGGGGGTTCAGAGCAACCCCAAAGTCGCCACACCAGCAGCTCAGGGCCGGTCAGGTGCAGAGTTCAAAGTGGTGCCCAAAACACATAGGCTAGAATGGAGAGAAGGGGGGTGCCCCGGTTCCGGTCTGCTTGCAGGTAAGTACCCGCGTCTTCGGAGGGCAGACCAGGGGGGTTTTGTAGGGCACCGGGGGGGACACAAGTCCACACAGAAATTTCACCCTCAGCAGCGCGGGGGCGGCCGGGTGCAGTGTAGGAACAGGCGTCGGGTTCGCAATGTTAGTCTATGAGAGATCTCGGGATCTCTTCAGCGCTGCAGGCAGGCAAGGGGGAGATTCCTCGGGGAAACCTCCACTTGGGCAAGGGAGAGGGACTCCTGGGGGTCACTTCTCCAGTGAAAGTCCGGTCCTTCAGGTCCTGGGGGCTGCGGGTGCAGGGTCTCTCCCAGGCGTCGGGACTTTAGGTTCAAAGAGTCGCGGTCAGGGGAAGCCTCGGGATTCCCTCTGCAGGCGGCGCTGTGGGGGCTCAGGGGGGACAGGTTTTGGTACTCACAGTATCAGAGTAGTCCTGGGGTCCCTCCTGAGGTGTCGGATCTCCACCAGCCGAGTCGGGGTCGCCGGGTGCAGTGTTGCAAGTCTCACGCTTCTTGCGGGGAGCTTGCAGGGTTCTTTAAAGCTGCTGGAAACAAAGTTGCAGCTTTTCTTGGAGCAGGTCCGCTGTCCTCGGGAGTTTCTTGTCTTTTCGAAGCAGGGGCAGTCCTCAGAGGATGTCGAGGTCGCTGGTCCCTTCGGAAGGCGTCGCTGGAGCAGGATCTTTGGAAGGCAGGAGACAGGCCGGTGAGTTTCTGGAGCCAAGGCAGTTGTCGTCTTCTGGTCTTCCGCTGCAGGGGTTTTCAGCTGGGCAGTCCTTCTTCTTGTTGCAGGAATCTAATTTTCTAGGGTTCAGGGTAGCCCTTAAATACTAAATTTAAGGGCGTGTTTAGGTCTGGGGGGTTAGTAGCCAATGGCTACTAGCCCTGAGGGTGGGTACACCCTCTTTGTGCCTCCTCCCAAGGGGAGGGGGTCACAATCCTAACCCTATTGGGGGAATCCTCCATCTGCAAGATGGAGGATTTCTAAAAGTTAGAGTCACCTCAGCTCAGGACACCTTAGGGGCTGTCCTGACTGGCCAGTGACTCCTCCTTGTTATTCTCATTATTTTCTCCGGCCTTGCCGCCAAAAGTGGGGCCTGGCCGGAGGGGGCGGGCAACTCCACTAGCTGGAGTGTCCTGCTGGGTTGGCACAAAGGAGGTGAGCCTTTGAGGCTCA
This sequence comes from Pleurodeles waltl, assembly GCF_031143425.1. Lineage (NCBI taxonomy): Eukaryota > Metazoa > Chordata > Amphibia > Caudata > Salamandridae > Pleurodeles > Pleurodeles waltl. The sequence continues at coordinate 650,235,993 of NC_090442.1, forward strand.
CCGCCAGGTGTGACAATTCCTGCCTGGGAGAGGTGTTAGCATCTCCACCCAGTGCAGGCTTTGTTACTGGCCTCAGAGTGACAAAGGCACTCTCCCCATGGGGCCAGCAACATGTCTCGGTTTGTGGCAGGCTGCTAGAACTAGTCAGCCTACACAGATAGTCGGTTAAGTTTCAGGGGGCACCTCTAAGGTGCCCTCTGTGGTGTATTTTACAATAAAATGTACACTGGCATCAGTGTGCATTTATTGTGCTGAGAAGTTTGATACCAAACTTCCCAGTTTTCAGTGTAGCCATTATGGTGCTGTGGAGTTCGTGTTTGACAGACTCCCAGACCATATACTCTTATGGCTACCCTGCACTTACAATGTCTAAGGTTTTGTTTAGACACTGTAGGGGTACCATGCTCATGCACTGGTACCCTCACCTATGGTATAGTGCACCCTGCCTTAGGGCTGTAAGGCCTGCTAGAGGGGTGTCTTACCTATACTGCATAGGCAGTGAGAGGCTGGCATGGCACCCTGAGGGGAGTGCCATGTCGACTTACTCGTTTTGTCCTCACTAGCACACACAAGCTGGTAAGCAGTGTGTCTGTGCTGAGTGAGAGGTCTCCAGGGTGGCATAAGACATGCTGCAGCCCTTAGAGACCTTCCTTGGCATCAGGGCCCTTGGTACTAGAAGTACCAGTTACAAGGGACTTATCTGGATGCCAGGGTCTGCCAATTGTGGATACAAAAGTACAGGTTAGGGAAAGAACACTGGTGCTGGGGCCTGGTTAGCAGGCCTCAGCACACTTTCAATTGTAAACATAGCATCAGCAAAGGCAAAAAGTCAGGGGGCAACCATGCCAAGGAGGCATTTCCTTACACCCCTGGACTTGCCACCAAAAGTGGGGGCTGTGTCCAGGGGGCGGGCATCTCCACTAGCTGGAGTGCCCTGGGGCATTGTAACACAAAGCCTGAGCCTTTGAGGCTCACTGCTACGTGTTGCAGCTCCTGCAGGGGGAGGTGTGAATCACCTCCACCCAGGGCAGGCTTTTGTTTCTGTCCTCCGAGAGCACAAAGGCCCTCACCACAGGGGGTCAGAAACTCTTCTCTCAGCAGCAGGCTGGCCTAGACCAGCCAGTCCTGCACTGAACAATTGGGTAAAATACAGGGGGCATCTCTAAGATGCCTTCTGTGTGCATTTTTTTATAAATCCAACACTGGCATCAGTGTGTGTTTATTATTCTAAGAAGTTTGATACCAAACTTACCAGTATTTAGTGTAGCCATTATGGAGCTGCGGAGTACATTTTGACAAACTCCCAGACCATATACTTAATACGGCCACAACTGTACTTACAATGTCTAAGAATAGACTTAGACACTGTAGGGGCAGACTGCTCATGCAGCTCTGCCCTCACCTGTGGTATAGTGCACCCTGCCTTAGGGCTGTAAGGCCTGCTAGAGGGGTGACTTACCTATGCCACAGGCAGTATTGTGTGTGCATGGCATCCTGAGGGGGATGCCATGTCGACTTTGCCTTTTTCTCCCCATCAACACACACAATCTGCAATGGCAGTGTGCATGTGTTAGGTGAGGGGTCCCTTAGGGTAGCACAACATATGCTGCAGCCCTTAGGGACCTTCCCTGGTCACAGGGCCCTTGGTACCACTGGTACCTTTTACAAGGGACTTATCTGTGTGCCAATTGTGGAAACAATGGTACATTTTAGGTGAAAGAACAATGGTGCTGGGGCCTGGTTAGCAGGGTCCCAGCACGCTTCTCAGTCAAGTCAGCATCAGTATCAGGCAAAACGTGGGGGGTAACTGCAACAGGGAGCCATTTCCTTACACATGGTAAACTCAGACACCAAGGCATGCAAAGGATGGAGTGTAATAGAAAGGCAGGGGAAAGAGTAATCCCTAGCTATGAATCAGGTTATTTTCCTGCAGGATTTTTTTCAAAGTTGAGGTAGGAAGCAAACTAAGGAAGTAGAAAGAGTATCAAGAAAGGCAATTACCTGTGGGCAAGTGATACACATTGTTCTGTTTTAACACTGCACCATGAGACCCTCAATGGCGTCTACACCGTCTTCTTTCTCCCACACAGATAATAAACATCACTGTTTTTTAATGGTGTATTGGGTATTTATCGATAGTGGCTTCTTAGGTATGTTTGTTGAGATTTTGAGGAGTAGACAATCCATGGGGTTTGCACTGATCACACACCTATGTGTTTGAGAAATATGTCAGGGTGTTGAGTTTCTAGTGGGGTGTGAATCTCCTTGATACTAATGGTTGTTAAAAAGGATTCTGCTTTCTGTGGGCAGGAAGAGAGAATGCATGAATTATTTGCTGGATCACATTTTGAGTGTTCAGGCCTTTATCATCCTCTGCACCCCAAATGATTCTCAGCGGCTCTGATCTTTGCAGTACTTTGAAAGAGTATCTTCTTGTCGCTGGCAGCCAGTGTAGAGCTTTCATAGCCATAGAACTATAGGTTTGTATATTTACATTTAGAAGTAGCCTTGCTGAGGTTTCAATTCTATGTAAGGACCTCAGACGAGCATTATTCCATTCTTTCTTCCTTTATTCATACTCCAGCAGATAGATATATATATATATATATATATATATATATATATATATATATATAGAACCACAAAACATCAGCCAATCAACAGTCGTCCTTGGTCTTATAACGATCCTCTCAGTCTGCACCATCCTTTCTTTCTTTCCTTCTCCAGCATCCAGTTAACTGCTTCCCCCCTTAATTATGGATGTATTTGCAGGATTTCTATATAATTGTGTGTGTGATTATTTTCCTTTGCAGACCGCTGCCCCAGGAACACATCTCAGAGCTCCTTTCACAGCAAGATTGCTTTTTCCAGGGACAGTCTGAGTGCGGTGTAGGCCTAAGCCTACAAGAGGGTGCCGGCTGCTGGGAGACGTGCTATGCACCTCTCGTTACCCTGCAGGTGACGTGTGCATTCCAGACATTCCTGTCTGTGCCCTCATCACCACAGAGCCTTGCCAGTTTCTCTTTCCCCGGGATGCCTGGAAGCCAGTACACCCTTTGGGGTCTGTATTCCTTCACTGCTGTGCGTGCGGCCGGCATGACGTCCATGAGGTGAACTGGTCTGTATCTGTGTTTTCAAAACAAAAGCTGCATGCAAACGTGTTACCTTGCCATATAGGGGCTGTGCACAGGCCCAATTTAGATCAGCTGCCCTCTGTCATTCAATTGGGCATTTTTTCTGGGTCCTGGGGTGAATCCTATTGCATGTTGGTTAACGCACTCAAGAATTTCAGCTAATGTCTTCCATTGCTAAAACTTGGTACTTCAGGTATGCTGTACTCGCACGTCCCGTCGCTCTGCTGCCCAACAAGTTTATACTACTTGAATTGCCAGCTAGAACATGTGCTTTATGTTATCTTATGTTATGTTATTGTATTTTATATAGTGCCAAACTACCCGGAAGGTTCGTAGCGCTAAGAAGGACACTGACCTCATAACAAGCAGGAAAATACTGGTCAAAAATAATAGTTGGAATTAAATACTAAATTAGAATTGGAAAAAGCCAGGTTTTAATGGCCTTCCGAAATTCCATTTCCTGCCTAATCAACCGGATGTTGAGGGGAAGCGAATTCCACAATTTGGCTACCTGATATTTCAGCGATCTGCCACCCCATCTAGCTTTTTTTACTTTGGGGAGCACAACTAAGGCTTTGGAAGAAGATCTTAGAGCTCTTGTAGGGGCATAAAAAGAAACTAAAGTTTTCAATTGATGTGGGCCTCTACTATATTGAACTCTATGAAAAACACACAGATTTAAAATTAATTATTTTCCCTACTGGTAGCCAATGCAAGGTGGTCAGAACTTGCTTGGCCGATGTATACTTTGGCATGTTAAACAGTAACCGAGCAGCCGCATTTTGTACTGTTTGCAATTTCTTGATCACATATTCCGGTGAACCAAGAAAAAGACTATTTCCATAGTCCAGCCTAGATAAAATAAGGGCCTGTACTGTAAGTCTTCTGGCCATGGGAGGAAGCAAACCAATAACCTTTTGAAGTAACCTCAATAATCCAAAACAGGAGGCGGAGAGCATCCTAGCTTGGTACTCTAGTGTTAGTTTGGAATCTAACCAAATTCCTAGGGCTTTAATATGATCCTTTGGAGGAGGAAGATGTTCCAGCTGTAAAGCCGGCAGGATATTCTTCGTCTGGTTGGGAAGCTTTCCTAGGAACATTATATCTGTCTTTTCTTTGTTGAGTTGGAGTCTACTATCGGTCATCCAACTCGAGACAGCTTGTAAGCAAGCTGGCAAAGCCGAACTGTCTGCAGCCTTGACCGAAGAAAAGGGTACCACCAACTGCGTGTCGTCGGCATAGGATATCAGGGACAAACCAAAAGGTTCCACTAAATCTGCTAGGGGAGCCATATAAATATTAAAGAGTAGGACTCAGCGATGAGCCCTGGGGTACCTCACAATGAGCGCTAAACTGTTCTGATAAAAAAGAACGATCTAAGACCTGAAAGGATCTATTTTGGAGAAAAGATCTCATCAATTTAAGTGCCTGGCCTTTAATTCCAGCTTTTTCCATTCTTTGGATCAAAAGACCACAATTAACCGTATCAAATGCAGCACTTAAATCCAGCATTATGATAGCTGTTACCAGACCCTGATCCATCCGTTTTCTAACTTCTTCTGTAACAGCTATCATGGCCGATTCAGTGCTATGGGCTGGTCTAAAGCCCATTTGCGTGGGATGCAGGCTATTATCTTCAAGAAAGCTGGAAATTTGCGTATTGACATGTTTGTCAATTATTTTTGCCATAGTTGGAAGAAGTGATATCGGCCTATAGTTCTTGAATTCGGCCCCATCTAGGTTCGTTTTTTTTTTTAGCAGGGGCTTAACCACCTCATGCTTCCATAGATCAGGGACACTGCCACTTTGTAAGGAGCTATTCAAAAGCCCTGTTATAACAGATGTTGTGGCAGGTGCTCCAAGAGTTAGTATGTGAGGGGGAGCAGGATCTAGAGGAGAACCAGATTTCAGTTTGCTCAGAAGCAAAGCTGTGCTTTCTTCCGAGATAGGTGCAAAACACTGTAAACTGGCAGAGCCATCCCTACTCTCACTGGTCTGATCAGACATGGTCACCTCTTCCTCTGGGAAATTCTTATAAATATCCTCAATCTTCTGTAAGAAGAATGTGGCCAAGTTGTTACTATGTTCCACTGATGCTACCGTTGCTTCAGGACAAGTAGGAGAGTCAAGCATCTCCTTCAACACCCGAAAGATTTATTTTGGGGATCCCGAAGCCTGTTTAATCTTATCTCCATAATAGGTGGCTTGAGCTAGCCTTATGTCTCCATGGTAATGCCTAATTGCTTGTCTATACTCTTACCTGTCTTCCTGTTTTAAGGATTTCCTCCATTTCCTCTCTAGACGCCTACAATTCCTCTTCATAGTGGTCAAATGTGGGGAAACCACAAAGTTTTATCCCTTCTCCTATGCCCAGAGAAATCCTTATAAGGGAGCAGGGTGTCAAGGCAACTGGTAATCCAGTCATTAAAAAGATTGGTGTCCATTTGGTTATCCCTCACAAAATCTTTTTTTATTATTCATTAAAAGTTTAACCCACTCTTCCGAACTAAGATTGTGCAATTTCCTTGACCTCCTACAAATAGGCTGTTGAAGGCCAGATCCCTGGGGAAACTTCATTTTTAGTGTAATTAAAAAGTGATCGGACCATGCTAACGGGGAAGGGACAGAGCACTCAGCGAGGGAAGATTGCTAAAGACCAAATCAATAGTGTGTCCTCTCTCCTGTGTCGGACCTCTAATTAGTTGTTTTAGTCCTAGCGCTTCCAAATCGCTCAGCAGACGTTTAGCTGCAGTGTGCTCTAAGTTGTCTACCTGGATGTTAAAATCTCCTCGCACTGTTAAATTAGGTTTCATGCAAATTAATTCTGCAACTTGGTCAGGAAGAGCAGTGAGGAAGTCTTCATAGGGCCCTGGTGGCCGATACAATAGAACTCCTGTAAATGTAAAGGTAGAATTAAAAGCTAAAGAAAAGCACATACCTTCACACCCTAATAATTCCAGTGGATAATGGCTAAAAAGAAAATCCTCTTTAAAAATAACTGCAATCCCCCCTCCCTTACTCGTCGCTCTATTAAGCCTTGAAATAACATACCCTTTAGGTAGAGCTAGGGCAATATCCGGACCTGAACCCTCATGGAGCCAAGTCTCCGTAAGAGGGCGGCCTGTGACAAATCACTCAATAGGAGATTTATATTTAACTTGTGTGCAGGTAGGGAGCGGCAATTTATCAAATAAAGAACCAAGCTGTGGTTAAGGTGCCGTATGTCAGAACCTCTAAGTGCACAGCTTCAGGTACTTTGCCGGACCTCTTGCACTCAGTGCTTTAATACCGGTTTATCTTTGCCCTCATGGCGACGGAATATGTGAAAGAAGAAACCCTCTATGTACTTCCTCTGTCTGAGGAGTTTTGAGAGGCTGTAGACGCCTCGATCCACCAGGCTGTGGCTTCTGCCATTGCGCCTTTGGAACGGTGGCTGCTCAAATTGCTTTTGCCTGCCCTGTGCCTCTCGACCTCTCAATGGACACTCCACAGCACGGTGTCTCCACCGTTGCACCTGCCACAGCTGCCTCTCACCCCCCGCAACCATGCCAAACCTAAGGCAGAAGGGCCTACAGATATCAGTGCCACTGAACGCCTGAAGAAAGTTCTTCTATCCCAACCACCCCCACCTGGCATGGCAGAGACCACACGGGCACCCCCTGACTCCACACCAAGTGACCCGATTTCCCATCCCCACCCCAGACGGCAAGGAGGATTATTCCTTAGGAGATTCTACCAATGAGGCGGGTCCCTCAAGAGCATGGTGCCCTTCCCCTGCCCCGCCTTCTACGTCCAAGAGTGCCCTCGAGGAGCAGTCCGATATGTTAGACCCAGAAGATCTCATGCATTGCAGGTCGGCAGAAAGGGCCCGTCCGCCAAGGTGGCTAAATACGTAGGGGGACCGCATACATAAGCTCTTAGAAAAGGAGGACCGTGCCTGCCTTACGGCAGAGTGTCCACAACCTTTCCTTGCAAATGAGGTGGCTTTCACCCCAGATATTCACCCATTCATGGCCACGTTCCTGGCCAAATATATTCCGGCCCCCAGAAAGGTATAGATTGGTCCTGGGAACCTTGCCAGGACAAATTATTAGACATCTTGGGGTCTCCAACAAAAATCCTCGATCTAGCAGAGGAGGCTAAAATCTCTGGTACCCCCAGTTTCCCCAATGACACTTTCGGGGTGGGCTCAACGTGCTAATTTTTGGGGAAACGCGAACTGTGCATTGTCTAACGAGAGGTGCCACTCCCTTCGGATTAAGGTAGACCCCAAACTGGGGGACTTGGCTTTCACTGAGGCAGGTGCGGTGGTCCAGGGAGGTTTGTTCGGAGACCCCTTCAGAAAATATTTGGGGAAGTTACTTGCTACATTTACCTCCCTGGACAAGGCTAAAGCCTCAATAAATAATAAAAAAATAATTAAAAAAAAAAAAAGATTTGTACCCCTCAATTTTTTTTTCATGGTCAGTTGTGCCAGGGTGCGCTTGACTTGCCGCTTCTAAATGCAAAACCCTGCCAAAGGGCAAGGCTACCGCAGGAACCAGTGGAAATACCAGCATCGCTCAGGGAATTCTTCACATCCAGAAGAGGAACTCTAGGTTGAGGCAGAGGTTCCTACAGAGGACACTTTCAAGGCAATCAATCAGGTGAGTGTAGTCTCTGCCTCCCAAACGCAAGTGGGAAGTCGTTTGGCTTTGTTCTCCCAAATTTGGGATAAGCTGACTTTCAATGCATGGGTTTTGCAGGCGGTGCAGGGTTTCCACAGACTTCCATGTCTCCCCAACACAATGTCAATGTCCCCGTCCGCTGTGTTTCTCAGATGTCCAATGCACACTAATAGATCTTCAGGTTCAGGACCTCTTCCACAAAGAAGCCATTTCGCCAGTGCCTCTCCACCCGCAGGGTTTCATGAGCAATATTTTCTTGGTGGAGAAGCAAGACAGGGGAGCATCTGGTGATCAATCTCCAGGAGTTCAATGGGTGGTTTGGTTTACCGGCACTTCAATATGGAGGGAATTCCCCCTCTTACAAGATTTAATGCAATCAGAAGACTGGATGATGTGCATACCTTTCAGTTCATATTTTCATGGGCCACTGCAGGTTTTTACAATTTTGCTAGCACGGTCAGGTTTTCGAGTTACAGGCTCTCCTGTATGGACTCTCGTCCACCCCTTGGTGTTTGACAAAGGTATTGAAGCCAGCTATAGAGTATCTCTGGGAGCTAGGTTTCATTTACTTGGATGGGACCAATGTCCTGTCCCTTTAAATGACCAATTGCAATTTGTGATCAACCGCATGAAATCCCTTCTACCGCTGTCCAAGCAGATGACCTTTTTGGGCTTTGACATAATTTCCACACAGAAAATGCTCAGTCTTGCCGCCTACATGTTGGCAAAAATCCGGCGGGAATTAAAGCGCACTCTGTACCATCCATCAACATCTCTACGGCAAGTGTCCTGGGTGGTAGCTCTGCTCTCATCCTCCATTCAGGCTATTTTCCCAGGTCCATTTTATTACAGAGCACTTCAATGGCTCAAGGGGTTTCATCTGCGCAGGGGCGTGCAGTATGTGGAACAGGTTCCATTGATGGAGGATGCCAGGGAAGAGATGCATTGGTGGCTATCCGACATGGAGGCCTGAAATGGCAGGGCCATTTTCAGGTCTGACCCAGATATAGTGATACAGTGCAATGCCAGCAAGTCGTGGGGAACTGGGGGGGGGTGTGATGTGGGGACTCCTTCACCGGAGGAAGGTAGTACGTGTAAGGGCAGCAACTCCACATCAATTGCCCAGAATTATTGGCGGGTTCCTTTGCACTCCAGTGCTGGACCAAGCAGCAGGAGAATCTCCTGAAGATGAACAATATATTGGTGGTCCGGTATATCAACCATTTTGAGGCCCAAAATCAAAAAATGCCAGCAGACCTAATCAAGCTGTTTTGGACATTCTGCCTTTCCAACAGCATCTTGGTCACAGCAGAATATCTCCCAGAGATTTCCAACGAGGTAGCAGACAGATATTAGAGAGAATGGTCCAATATGAGTCTGTGGCAGTTCGACCCTCAGATTTTCTGTCTGATCGACACCTGATGGGGTCCTTTCACTGTGGATCTGTTTGCATTGTATCTGGATTACCAGGTGGATCAGTATTTCAGCTGGAGACAAGATCCTCAAGTGGCAGCAATGGACTTTTTACACAGGACTGGGCAGGGGAGCAGGGATTTGCCTTCCTGCCATTTGTGATGATCATGAGACTATCCACTCAAGTGAGGCGCCAGCGAGCTCGGATAGTCCTCATAACACGGTTTGAGGTTGCAAGTTTGGTTTCTAGTTCTTCTGGAACTTTCTTGGGATTTTCCAATGTGACTACCCCACACACTGGATCTGCTTTGGGATCTATTCGGCAATCCTCACCCGTTAATTCTCCCAGGTCAGCAACCCCTCATGCCGTGGAGGATTACAGGCAACGCTGAAAGTCCCTAGACTTTCAGAAGAGGCTGAAAGAATGCTGGCCGTAGTCTGGACAAGAAGTACTACCAAATGTTATAGATGTGCATGGTCAAGATGGGTTTGTTGGTGTGTACAAAGGAGCTGTGATCCCTTGGGGTCTGACTTTGTCCTAATCTTGCATCTTCTGACCTTTCTGGCCTCCATGGGTCTGGCCTACCAAACAGTCAACACCTTCAGGTCAGTGATCAAAGCAGGTCATGTTCCGTTTCAGGATTATCAGGTGGGTGAACACCCATTCATGACAGGGATGAGACTGGCTCTCCCTCTGGAACCTCGCTATTCCACACTAGGGACTGTAAACCAAATCCTGCGGCTTTTTCAGTCCTGGCCCAGAAATGACTATCGTACTCTTAAACAAAGTTCTGGGAAGCTGGCCATGCTTTTATGCCTCATTTACTGTCGCTGAGTTTCTGATGTCAGAGCCTTCACCCCTGAAGGGATTACGTTCCAGATCTCACAGAGGACGAAAACAAACTCCAGACTGATTTCCTATCCAGCTTTTGATGGTCTCCGAAGTTTTGTGTAATTCGCTGTTTGAAAGGGCATAAGACTATCACAGAGGAGTTTTGCCCTCCTGGGGAGAGACAGTTATTGATCTCCCCATGGAAACCTTTTAAGGAGGGGTCCACTCCTACAACTGCATGCTGGATCAAATGGATCATGCAGGAGGCTGGAATCAACATGCCACAGTTTGGCTTCCACTCTGTCAGGGGAGCAATGGCCTCAAAAGCGTTTACACGTGGTGTGTACTTGCAAGATATCCTTAAAGCAGGGGACTGGTCCTTAGACTCCATGTTCAAGCCGTTTTACTTCAAATAAGTCTTGAATTTGGTAGTGGACACGCTTAGAACAAGAATAATCCTCGCCTCTGGTCCGGACATAGAATGCAAAACTTCCTAGCACTCATAAAGGAAAGTTTTAGTTCTGTTAAGGACATGAAGGCAAGGATTATTCCCTCCCTTCGTCCCTGAGAACTCGACCCTCCCTGGAGTCTTTTCCTAGGTAAAGGGAGATCTTTGTTTCATTGTAAAGCTTAAATATAACATGTTTTTTCCTTCTTATTGTTATGAGGTTTTGTATTCCTAAAGTCGTATTAATTATGTACTTATAGCCTCAGCAATGGCTATAGCCGTTTGATTCATATTTTGTTTCAGGATATAGTTTCTTACACATTATGTTTGTATTCCAGGATCAGATGCCACTAAAGATGGTTAAGAAAACCAAAGAGATGTAGGCGTGTCACAGAAAGAAAAGAGGATGTGACAGACTGCAAAGCTTGTTATAAGGCCAAGGGGGACTATTGATTGGCTGATGTGGTTTTGTAGTTCCTTTCCTGGGTGTTTCTGGGTAAGGTAATTTTTATAGAAGTTGAAGTCTGCTGGAGTACGAATAAAGGAAGTAAGAATAGAATAATCCTCCCCTCTGTGTCCTTAATATAATTGAAAAGTTCCTTCACGAGTACTAGGAAATTTGTCATTCTTTATAGCCTAATAATAGAGAGTGGAGTGCTATGCTATAGCCTGTTAGCCCAGTCAAGTTCTGAGACGATGAGCAATGTTGCATGTACCACTCACCATTTCTGAATGCAAAAGGCAAATGTCAAAGAACAAAGGCTCCCGATTGAGAAGAAATGCCAGTTCAGGATGCTGACTCCCACCTACAAGGCCCACCACAGTGAAGGACCAACCTACATCAGCAAACGCCTGACCTTCAATCAACTGACCAGACACCTCCGATCAGCTTCCCTCTCCCTTACAGACACCCCGCAGATCTGTTGAGCCAACAGTGGAGGATGGTCCTTCTCACACCTGGCAGCCGAAGCTTGGAACAACCTCCCCCCTGCACCTCAGGTCCGGAGCATCACTCCAGCAAATCAGGAAACAACTAAAGACCTGGATGTTCGAATGATCATTCCAGCATCTACAGACCCTCACGGCTGATGTGCCACGCTCTATAAACGTTTGATTGACTGAGGTCTATGAGATGCCAGGGTGCTGGATAAAGAGGACTCTCCCACCTACTCTTTCCTGGAACGAGAGCCAGTGGGCTGCCCCTGACTTACATCCCAATGGTTTGGCCCCCGCCTGGGTGCTGGCGGGCAATGCTTGTGGTCTTGACTCTGCCCCCATGATCATCTCTCTCCAGCCACCCAGCTTACAACTTGCTGGGAGGGAGATTGTTGGGTCTCATGGACACCCCCCTGCCCCCCCCGGGATGTTTCACCTCATGATTCTCTTGTTTGTATATGGAGTTTTGGGTGGTGGTGGGGTGATATTTGACCTAATTATGGGGCCAAAGTGAGAGGTGGGTCTTTAGTTGGGACAATGTTTATAATATGTGATTTAGGTTTGTTCTCCCCCTTCAGAGCGAAAAAGCACAGTGTTCCTTTTTTCCGCAATCGATCACAACTGACTGATTATTGCCACTTACAACTTCTTTCTTAACCAAAGATGCAGTCTAAATGTCTGACTTGGAACATTAGAGGACTGAGTGATAGGCACAAAGTGCAACATGTACTCGCATACTTACACAGTGACATCTGCCTGCAGCAGGAGCTGCTTCTGACGGAGCAGACCCTGACATGCTTGAGGGTGAGGTGGATAGCAGAACAACATGTGGCCTGTTACTCTAACTATTCAAGGGGAGTTTCAGTGTTGCTCTGTAAAGGCCTCCGATGGCACACGTGCCAGATTCTTTACAATAAGGAGGGTCCGTATGTTATACTAGCTGATCCATTACAGGAGCATTCCTTGATACCGATATCAGTTTATGGCCCCCAACACCGATGACCCCTTTTTTCTGCTGAGACCCTCAACTGGCCGAGTCTTTGGGCCGGGAGATTTTAACATGGTCTCGGATGCATGCGCGAACAGGTCAACCGACTCACAATACCCACACGCTGCCGCGCATCAGCTTATGACAGATAATAACCTCATTGATATTTGGTGCTTCCACTACACACACAAAACATAGTGCATGCGCACAGCATCTCCACACAATAGAACTGACTATTGGCTGGTCACTAGAGATGTGGTCTCCTGGACCTCTCAAGTGCACTGTCCGACCATACCCTGGTAGACTTTGCTCCCCCCCCCCAGTACATTTCGTGCACACTATCTTGGCGGTTACCCACGGGTGTGCTATGTGATCGGGCGTTCCGAAGTGACATAAGGACGGCCATTATAGATTATTTTTAACACAACTTGCAGTCTATCTCCTCTCCGTCCACATTATGGGAGACTTCCAAGGTGGTAATCCCGAGGGCGTGTTTATGGCATTGCGGGGGAAGATGACATGACTAGAGATGGAAATCTGCACTCTGGAACTCCAATACTTCGATTCCTGCAACCACGGCTACCATGGGGTCCCATTTGTAGTAAACTTACAGAGTATGAGGAAGCAGCACTCCGAGAAACGCATTATTTGGGGAGGGAAGCTTGTGCCCAGCGATATAGCAAGGGAGACAGAGCAGACAAGACACTTGCTGGATTATTGCTCAAGCTCTAGGCGAGTGACTAGATCGTTGAACTCAGACTACCAACAGATTGCACATACCCAAGTAGATTCCATTTACACTGATCTGTACACGTCCTCAAAGCATCTGCCCCCCCCCCCCGATCTTTTTAATCTAATCTGGACTCTGCAATTGCTTTGTCTAGAAGGAGGTCACAGTCTATTCCTTAACGGACCCTTTCTATTGGCGAGATTTTCCAGGTCATTGAGAGTCTACCTGGGCATAAAGCCACAGACGTACATGACTTCACTGCTGTGTTTTTTTTTTTTTTTTTAAGGAGTATAGCAACCTTCTTGTCCCCATCTCCTGAACATGTGTGAGGAGTCCATATCGAGTGGACTCCTCCCTCTTACCTTTGAGAAGCCTTCTTCTCACTATTTTGAAACCTGATAAAGATCCCCAGAGCTGCAACTCTTATAGGCCTCTCTATGATAAATACAGCTAATAAAATACTGGCCAAGCTGACTGCCTTGTGTCTCCTCCCTTGCTGCCAAGCACTGTGCGTCCCAATCACTACAGCTTTGTGCCTCGCCCACAACCTGCGCACTTTCTTTGTTCTCCTACAGATGCTACTAAGGCATATGATTCGCTTGAATGGCCTCATCTGTTCCAGCTATTGGTGCGTCATGGGATTGGGGATACGTTCTTATGATTGATGTGACTTCTTTATTCCTGGCCCATCGCTTGCCTGAGGATCAATGGTGCGATAACAACTTCCTTCACGATATCTCAGAACATCCAGCAGGAAGGCCCCATCACCCATATTATCCATGATTGCCATGGAGCCCCTAGCAACTGAACGGAGACAGCACCATTCCCACCGCAGGCTTGCATTCATCACCCGAAGGATCCTAGTTTCAATGTATACAGATGATGTTACCCTGTTTGTTAGGGACCTCAGGTTAATCTAAATCCGCTTATCAGGGACTTCACTCGATCCTTTGCGGGCATCACCATCACTTGGGCTAAATCCATTTTGTTTCCCCCAACGGCTGCAACGCAGTACTTTTCCTCTGACTTTCCCCTGCAGTGGGCACAGGATCCGATACCTGGGGATTTGGCTTAGCCGGAATCTCGACAACCTTTGGAGGGCGAACCATGGCAGATTGATAACATGGCTCGAGGACAGAGATGCTACATGAATGAACCTCCCACTGTCTCTCACAGAGAAACTGGCGGGGGCCAAGATGGTGGTGCTTCCCAAATTCTTGTTCTTATTTATCAAGTTGCCAAATCCCCTCCCAGTGTATTTCCGTAGAGACGCCGGTTCCACCTTAAAACACTGGTATGGGCAGGCAGGACACCATGAGTGGCATTGGAGATATTGACGATTCCCTTCGACCAGGTGAATTGGGAGCACCTGATATGGATCTATATTTCTTCAGTGCAAAGGTACAGTTTGTACATTACCTGGGCACCCTACACAGTTTCCATTGCACACTGCACCAGAGCATGATCACGCTGCCCTGTGCCCAATGCAGACAACTCTGTATGTCCTCCTCCTCCCACCCAAGATCGGTGCGGAACTAAACGAACATGGTAGCCTGCACTGTTTGGGCGTGGAATGAGATGGCACAAAGGGTGCGGCCTGATCATCTATTTGCCCCGTAGGTTCAGATTGTGGGCCACCTCTTCATAACTATGGCTATGGGCCTGATGCTCACGGATGGCTTCATTGAAAGCAGCTGACTTCCTTTGGCACTATATACCCAAAGGGGATCTTTGGTAACCCCTAGCAGGTATTCCAAGATTCAGCCACTTCGCTCTTGGACACCCTGACTTATCAGCTCCGAGCGGCCCTGCGAGCCACTCAGGATACTTTCCGGAGGCCCCTCCGAGATTCACTATCTTAGAACAGATACTCACTAACCCGTCCCTGTGCAGGATGATCACACGCCTCAATGATGGTATGCAGGTGTCTGCGCTGCTTCGAAACGCCTTCAGGCCATCAAACATGGTCCACTGACCTGAATATCGCTATTAACAATGAGCCACGGTTATACTGCTGGTTCTAGTCCAAGGCCTTTTCCCCCAAACGACAGACTGCGTTTATTCCAATTCAAATTCTTACATAGAGTGTATCGCACACCAGCGCGGATGCACAGGATGAGCTTGGCGGCTGACACACAGTGCGCGCAATGTACTGCGCCATGCACAAACCTTTTACTCCCAGCATGAAACTGTCCCGGCATCTAGTGCTTCAGGACGGGAGTCTTTGCTGATACTGCACAGATCAAGGCTCATTCCCCCAAGTGCACACCTCATGTTGCGCTGCTGGTCTGTCAGATTCCCCGGGAAGTGTGCAGGTCGCTTAGAATTTTGCTGCTGCTCACCCAAGATTAGGGCAACGATACATTAGGGTAGGTGGCTGGCATCTAATAAGGAAAAGTGGCTCCAAGATGTTCAGCGGATGCTTAACCGATCTCGCCCCAAAGACATATGGGCCCCTTAGGTCAAATTCCTGAGAGCACAGGAACATACAGAAGATGCAGCCGACAAACACTGGAGTCTTGAATAAGCAGACAACAGCCTTGAGCAGCCTTCTTTGTGTTGAGCCCCAACGACATGCCCTTCCAATAGAGTGGGGTATCAATCGAGAATGTTGCCTGAAAAGCCGCTGCGGCGATGGACACCACTGCATAAGTTGGATATTATCTCTGCTGAGTAGCAGGTTTCATCTTCCCTTTTATTCCTCCCTCCCCGCTACTCCCTGGCTACATCCTATACACTAGGGAATTGTGTCTTCCGATCTCTTTGTACCCTAGGTGCAGTCATGTTGTTGTTGTTGTATTGGATGTCCACTGTTAATCTCCAATAAATAAAAGTTTTTTAAAAAATATACCCACATGTTGTACAGCAGGTATCTCTTGGTTTTCACCAAAACATTTACTCAGCACTTGCCTTCATCGTCGTCCTCTTTTTCCTTATCCTCCAGGGCCTGCTTCTCCAACTGTTTTGTCACATCATCAACCGTGCCGGCTCCCCCTTCTTTCTCAGTATCTGTTTAATAAAAAAAAAAAGTTTTTTTAAATGTTCTGTTTTAGTCAAGAAGCGATGCCCCAAACATATTTATTTACGTTTTCCCCCTTTGGTTTTGGGGCCTCCCCCAGGAGGCACAGTTTGTTCTTAAGTGTGGATATACCACCTGTTCTACCCAAAATCTTTGAACTACTTCGTAGGCCCATACCATATGGGAGTTTGCCTCTCCTGCTCGTCAACCCAGGCATGCAGATCTACTTGCACGACTCTGTCCCAGTTTTACTGGGGGCACGTTGGATCTGTGCATGTAACTTACCCTGGCACAGCTTGAGATCTTCTTAACTTGTGAACATGCTAACTCCTACTCTTTATCTGTGAATCAATCAGGGCAGTTTGTCTCCCTTTGGGTTCTGACTTCGAAGGCCACCACGCTTGTCAGCCCCCAGTACCCTACAAATTAGAAAACAACACCCACATGGTTGCCAGTGCGCCTGTCACCTGTGAGGCATACAACCACTCGGTCCAAATCTCCTTCACTGCCTGCGCTAGCTTAGCTTATTAAGAATTGCCCAGATCTCACACCAAAGATTTCCTATGCTTCAGCAAATGCGAGGAATTTACCACTGTAGTAAAGGACCTCTGTTGTTTTCTCTATAGCCACTGCAATATTCTTGTAGATATGCTTGAATGATAGACCAATGTAGTTTTCAATGTCAGTGGATCCCTGATAACCTACCTTATTGTTCCTTCTCATGTTTTTTCACCTGCCTAAATATGAAAGGGCATGGAGCTGGTACTGTCTGCAACCACATGTTAAAGCTGTGCAGCTATTTAATATATTTCTAGGTCTGGAAAACACAGTCGCTCTCTCTTCCCCAGCTCCCCTGCAGAGTCTTCAATCTGATCCTACTGTACCTCCCTGACCATGTGAGAAAGATCTACAATGAACCTAACTCACAGAATGTCCTTCACCAGCAGTGCACACATCAAGATCAGAATTGCAGAGAAGCATCTCAGCAGAAAGACCACTGCTGTAAGCCATACCTGCCCCATAACAGAGTGGCAGAGTGTTTCTGAACTGCACTAGCCCTTTCAAACCTGCCACTACTCTGGCAATGTTGTATACATAGTGTTTACCCACAGTGTGTGCCAATTGTGTTTTCAGATATATGAAACTCTCTACTTTCTTTTGTATCCTCACTTTTGGGTATTTGTCATGTAATATCTTAATAAGTCCCCTCCCCAGCATCAGCGCCCTCTTACCTCTGCTGGTGTGTAAACGGAGTACTTCTCCAAATCGCACCGATTCCTGCACCAACACAGTCACAAAGTGCTCTGGCCCACGAAAGTATGTTAGTGAGTCATATAGGTCCACAGACACTACCTGCGCAGCCAATTTTATTGTGATCCCCCCCAAACCCAATAGTGTTACCCTTTGTCTGCATTCAAGGTAAACAGAGAAGAGAGACAGCAACTTAGTATTGTCCCCGCACAAACAACCAGCCCTTTGATATTACCAACCCCGTCTTCCACCTTGCCACTGGCTCTCTGCACAATAATTGTAGCAAGCCAACAAAATCAATGCCAAATCCCATCTTCTTGAAAACCCATAGCATATGATCACCCCCTGCTGTAGTGAATGTTTTCTTGAATATTCAGCACTGCTAGGCCGCAATGAATCAAGATGTCCACCACCTTCATTAAACTGTTTGAAAAGGTCATACGCATTCCGTCTAGACCCTCTAACAGACTGATCTTGGAACCACTGTGATTGTGGCTACCCTCAGAGTGGCAAATTTTGTACTATTTTGTGCCTCTGCAAAGACTTCGGAGAAGTTTGAGAGCATACTCAAGAACTTATGGCATAGGTTCACTTCATAGCCTCTGGCCCTTACGCATGCCCATTATCGCTCCCACCAGTTCCTCTTTGGCTAATGGCTCCCCCAAAAGTTCTGGTGTTTTACAATTATTCTGGGCAGGACAGCCCAATCCAAAGACATCAGATAATTAAAAATAAGGTATTATAAAGTATAAAGTGTTAATGGCTAAAAGCAATCCAGCACTTTCTACTCACTATGCCAAATGATTCTTCCACAATAGGACCTTAAAAACTAAGTTTAATACAGATGTATTTTGAGGTGCAGAAATAAGGTTAAAGAGCCCCCCATGTATGCTTGGTCTTGACCTGGGTAATTTAGATATCGCCTTGCCAACATCCTGAGTTTGTCTTATTGATGTCGGCAAATTCTCAAACATTTAAAGAAGATAAAACAGAGGAGTTGATTCTTGATGGTTCAGTCTCCTTATTGGCTTTTGGATGCTGGCCTGATGAGATAGGAAAACCGGCTTTTCCTGTTGATCAGGTTAAAAGTCTTGCAGTGATTTTCAATAGCAAGTTACATTTTCAGACTCTCAATAAAAAACGTTTTATTTTCTACAGTTACTGTGCAAGATTCAGCGTTTACGGCCTTTGGACCAAAACAAGACTATAATTCAAGCCATGATTATGTCCAGAATGGATTACTGCTTTGGATGTAGGTCTTCCTGTGACCCATATGAACAGTCTTTAACTAACTTAGCACAACAATGCTAAACTTTTTTGGGAGAAAAAAAAAAATCTATTTAATCTCACTACACCATATAATATTGCAGACAACAAGATCCCTTTGAAGAATCAACGAAGGGGTAGGTGATCTGGCATAGCTTCACAATGTATTTGTTTCTTCTTTCAACAGAAACCAGTAAATATAAAGCTGAACAGAAGCCTCAGTACAAAGACCGGCCTGTGTTGTCTATATGGCTTCTCATGCTCGCCACTCCTTTTCAACACTTACTCACACTCATTGGCACACATTCTAGAGCATATTTGTCCAACATACGGCCCACAGGCCACTGTGGAACCGCCACCTCCCAACCAAGGTATATCATGCTGGGCTTTTGCCAAGAAGGCTGCGTGAGCTGCTTTGAAAAGTGTATAGCTGCAATGCAGTATGATAACACATAGAAGTGGGCAAATATTAAAACTGTTTTGAAAGAAGAGTGGCCAGGGCACACCAATAGCATGAATCCTGATCCTGATAATGTTCAAGAATAAATAGAAAGTTCGTTCTTGGAAGATGATGTGTAGATATTTATTATAAGTGAAGGTAGAAATCTCAATCAAAAGACTGCGTTGTACAAAATGACCATGTGTCCAGAGCAGCCAGATGGTGTTAAATGGTCAAAGTTACAATAGGATGTTCGAATGTAACAATAAGTCCATATAGCAAAACAGCCAACACGTGTTTCGTCTTCAAGACTTTGGCAAGGCTTCAGATGTATATAAAACATTATATGTAAACACGAAAGGTACATAGATCAAGCTGCTGGTAGTCATGAGTTCTTGGGAGAAATCAAATAGTACAGGCAAATGATGGCCATGATAAGCCTCAAGTATTTGTGGAGCGAATAAACCCGTGCCATGCGCGTCGGGGTTTTGGCCATCATTTGCCTGTACTATTTGATTTCTCCCAAAGACTCATGACTACCAGCAGCTTGATCTATGTACCTTTCGTGTTTACATATAATGTTTTATATACATCTGAAGCCTTGACAAAGTCTTGAAGACGAAACACGTGTTGGCTGTTTTGCTGTATGGACTTGTTACATTCGAACATCCTATTGTAACTTTGACCATTTATCACCATCTGGCTGCTCTGGACACATGGTCATTTTGTACAACGCAGTCTTTTGATTGAGATTTCTACTTTCTACCTGCAGTTATAATAAATATCTACACATCATCTTTCAAGAACGAACTTTCTATTTATTCTTGAACATTATCAGGATCAGGATTCATGCTATTGGTGTGCCCTGGCCACTCTTCTTTCAATATTTGGGCAACCACCCACTCTTCAGTGGCCCTCCGACACCTGTGGTGGCAGGTGTTAGGGCTAGCCTGGCACCCAACACCATAATGTTTAAATTTTATAACTTTGCTCGGATTTCACTATTGACATACGCTTTGCAGATGTGCAAGCACTCTCTGGCATCCGCCACCTTCTTCATCTACATTAAAACTGTTTTGTAAGTGTGGCAAGCACAGTTCATTGTACACCTACAGGCCTTCTTAGAGCCAATAAGAGATCTAGCCAAACAGCAGATTAGGTTGGCTGCTGAGCATCACCCGGACACTGTAAACAGAGTGCTACTGCCTTTACACCTTGTGAGCATGACAGAAGCATATGCACACACAAAACAATAACAGGAAGCAGCATTGTTGAAACACTGCACAGCCTGATGACCACCATAATGGACCACTCTTTGAACTGAGCAAGCAGACTAGTGTTCTGGGTTTTACTTCCTGTACAAACCCAGGTCACTGAAAAATTACTAGTCGTAGTTCCACTTGTATTCTGTCAATTTATCCTTCTACCACTACTCAAATTCTGTGTTGTTTACCACAGATAACCATGATATTTATATTTGTTCTAGTATAATCTTTCTTGATTTAGAGCCTCAGATATCCATTTTAGAGATTACCTGCCAGTCTCCAGTGCCTTTCTTCTGCAGTCAGGATTCAAGAGTATACCAACAGTCCAGACACATCTTAGCTGAAGGTATCCTCCCTGTCAGTAGCTGTACTATGGCCTCAGCCTATTGTGTACTGAAGCAAAGTTCTGAGGTGGCATACAATAATGATGATCTCCAATTGGTTTGCCTTTGAGACATGAATAAACATCACCCTGAGTATTGGCAGGGCTCGAAAAATCTACTCAACCACTTGCTATGGCAAGTTTTATTTTAGGAGGTTGAGTTTTTTTTTTTTTTTAGATTCCACTCAACCATTCAGGCAAGTCGACAAAGAACAGGTGTTCTGTTCAGTCAGAAACTGAATTATCAATTAGGATGCCTTTAAATCTTATTCTTGTCACATTTGCTCTGTGTTCAGAGACAGAGATCAAAAGTCAGTTTGTCTTCTTGCAATGCAAATACTTTTCCTTGTGACTGCAGAGTTCCAGCATTTTGTAAGGTGAACTGTCTGACCTATGTGAAATGAAAGCCTTTTGGTATCAGGTTTTTCCTAACACACAACATTTATATAACTAAGTCAACTTTACAAACATTTAAAAATATATTTCAATAGCTGTGAAAGTCCATTTCTTCTACAGCTGTGTGATGAACAAAATATGTTAGTCAATTGGATTACAAAGTCAGAAGACTTTACTTGGTGATGTGCAAATTATAAATATTTTCTAAAATCCAATTTGCACACATTATTGTTAATACACTATATAGTTTTATCAGTAAAGCTGCAAGTTAATGGGAAGGTTTTTGGACATTACTTGGAAATGTACTGTCTGTAAATTACATTGTGCTACCACATCATACTTTAGTAGTATATTTATTAAAAGTGAGTGTTTAAACATAAACTGAGAAACACTCCTGCCCTGATGGGAAAGCTATTAGTAAACCAAGAGGCAAGCCATGCATGAATCATGTGTACCCTATATGTGGGCTAGATGTATTATACATGGAGCACATGTTTAGTGTATTTAATCCACACAAAAAAAAAAGAAGAGGATTTTTATTTATTTTTTACAGCCGAAATGCTGAATTTACATATTTGAAGGTGCACTCATATGTGAGAATGAAGAAAAAGGCGACTGTAAAATACAATATTTTCCTAGGATCACACAATTTGAGACCCATTTCTGGGTCAAGTACATTACAGTTAGGTCGAGTAGGTTATTCAAGCTACTCGACCTACAGGTCTAGTAACATTTTTATGATTTTTCAAGGCCTGATAATTGTCCAGCTCTCAACCAGTAAATCCAGCTGGAATACATCTGGATGCTGCAGAAATGTGTATGTTGGGGTTTTGGCCTTGTATTATTCGTTCTGGTAGCTGCTAATAAAAAAGCCCTGGCAAGTGTTTCAGATCTTTGCTATATTTTTCCACTGTCAAGTAATATTTACATTTTCAAGCTTTCCTTTCTTTCATCCTTATTTTGGGGTGCAGTTAAGGCCAGGAGACCAGTGCTTCTGATTTTTTTTATTTATTTATATAAAGGCCTGCTGTATTGTCACCCAAAACAATGTCCTTAGTGTAAAAGGGCACTAATAATTTCCAGATATCTGTAAAATTGCTATTGCACACATTTAAGCCTGCATCTCTGTACCCTTTTAGTTTGCATAACCGCTTGCGGTACTGAACAAATGCAAACACAGCATAGTACTTCTGTTAGGGCAAACATATATGGATTAAATCCAGATCTGTGACTGGGGGTAAGCGTCAAAAAGTTTCAGCATTCCGTCCATCATCCTTTTGTGTTGCTCAAGTTGCCCAAAGTGGGAAGGGTATGCCCAAACATGGGTCCAGTGACTGTGCCACTGGATTCAAGCTAGCCTGGCTGATGTAGGGTGCTATCCTGAAACCAGTCCCAGGATGCTTGTTTCTGGTCCAGGGAGGATCTGGCCTGGCAGTTCAGACTGGACTGTTCCCTTGGGTAACAGGGTCAAGACTGATGTGCATATGGCTGGGTCCGAACTGGGGTGGTATGGTGAGAAAAAGAACAATGGGTTAAACCCAGATCTATGACGGGGGTGAGTGTTTGAAAAGTTTCAGCGCTCTGGCCATCATCCTTTCGTGTGGATAGATGTTCACCAAATTGGATCTCAGCTCTGGTAGGAAAGCCTTCAATTCAAGCAAAATGTGCCATTAGTACAACATATTTATGTGCAAGGGGATATGTGCTTTGTTTCAAAAGGAACACATGAAGAGCTCTCAACAATAGACCCCCAGACCTGTCCTCTGATGAGTCCGAATTAACTGTAACCAAGGTCTGCTCAATTGGAATACAACCAAGAAGTTGGAAGACCATGTTATTCCAATATTGGAACAATGATAGCCGGAATGAGAGGAGCCTCAACTGCTCTTCTCGCAGCTCGTCCCAAAGACCAGCTGGGTGAAACTGTTGTACAAACATACCCATGGCACACTAAAAAACGGCATACATTGCTTTTGTCCTTGTTTAATCGGCCCAACGCAAATATTCAAAGTACAAATACTCCTATGCACAATAAGCAAGTCTTAGTAACAGCTTTCCCAACCTACGGGTCTATACAATCTTGCAAAGAATCCTACTTGCGTATAATGCCCTCAATGGCTGCTGCCCACTGCATTTGTCACTTTGCTTTTTATGGTTCTGAAAGGTCTCGCACCAGCTAACTGTCCTGTTAGTGGTGGACTAAAGTGTCTTCTTGCAAGTACTTTTCGTGCTTGTTGTGCTCAGAGCTCTTTCAGAAGATGCCACAAAGACTGACATTGTGGGGTTTCATCTGCTCGCCGTAGAGTATGTGTTCCTTTACAACTCGTGCTCGACTACTCTGTGGTGGCTTACACTTCCAGCTACTTTGTGCCAGAAAAGTATCTTAAGCCAGACGGTGCTTGGCCGCATTCCATTTCTGCACATACCACCACGTCCGCGACTGCTACTTCGCTTCTACCCCAAAAGTGCTTCACCGCTCCTGCAGTACTCTCCTGTCACAATGTCTTCAAATGTAGCAAATATTCCACCTGCAACATGCTTCTTCCAATTGCAAGCATTAGTACAATGGATTGTCACCAATGTAGTGGAGACGTGACAGAAGAGAAAATAACAATGACTTATGGAGTACCATGTATTGACAGGCTGCCTCAATGAGTTTAACGCTCGTCGGTGTAACATTCAAAGATCAGCAAGTCATGCGTCGCAATTCCAGTAAAGTCCACTCAACCATCCTTCCCAAAAAGGTAAACCAAGGGCTGGTACACTGGGCAACAGTGAAACAGACTACTGTCAATGCTTAGAAACAGCTAAAATGTTGTCTGAAGCAATAATAAAAAAACGAGTTTCTATTATTATTTTGTCTAAATCAACTACCAAACTTCGGCCTCATTCAACGCTATCTTGTTACATGTACACACCAAAGCATCAAGCTTACACACACAACAAAAACAAGTATTAGAAAAGCCAACAAGTCCGGCGTTGGCTTAGAGCATGTTGGCTTTGTCAATTATAGTTTTGTCATAATGTTTCGAAAATGTTATTGTTGATAAAGTTGCTGGGCCCTTCACAATATGAAAAACCACACTAGCTAAAACTGTGTTTTTATTTGCTGTCAAAAAGAATACACTGCCATAGTATTCCTTGGCATTTACGGGAGCTAATTTGTGTGTGCCTCTAAAAGGGAAGAACGCCGTCTCTAACAGAGAAGTTAGCCAATGGTTGGAGTGGGCTGGCACCGTGACCCATGCTGTGTACTTGCAGTGGGCGGAAGAAAAATGTGAATGACACAATATCAGACCAATGGAGGAAACGGGGTCACAGAAACCCTCTCTAAGAATATGATTCAGAATCCTCACCTTTCTACCCCCCCCACCCCCCCCCCCCCCCCCCCCTTTTCTATACCCAGTCTCGAAACCGAGTACCAGCCCTCACTCCTTTCCTATCCCCTCCCCTGGTGCTCACGCAACTCCTTCCTATTCCAACACCCACACACTTCCTAACCACCAACTGTGAAATGCTAACTTTTGTTTTTTTAATCCTCATGCCCCACTATCCCCTTCAGCGTCTGACTTGGCAGAACTATGTTGACTACTTTTTTATTTTGTTTTCTTCTTCTTGCCATCACCAGTCTCTCTCCCCCTCTTTCATCCTACAGCACACTATCTTCCCTTACTCCTCACCCTCCTCCACTACTTTTACACCTCACCCCCGGGAGCCTTGCTCTTCTTCTTTTTCCTCTTCTTCTTCTTGCAAGACTCTTCTGCCGTGTCGGCATCCTCCTTGTCTTCTAGCTCCAACTCTCCGTTGAGGTGAGGAGCTGCTTCAAGCAGCAATTGCTGCTGTTTCACTGCCGCCATGTTCAAGAGAAAAGAACCTGGGTCTGACCAGGATACCGCAGTTCCTAAAACAACTCTATGATACAGTGGGACGCTGGAGTCCGCTATAGCATCAACTCTATGATTCGGCCATTACCAGTCAAGGGGGATGCCGGGACAGCCTCGCGCAACATGCCGGAGTACTCATCTTTAGACATAGAAAACGGACCATACGACTCCTCGCACCCCCTTCTCATATGGATCTTTATAGAAGCAGATTAAAAATACCCAATTGAAAAAAAAATTAACCATACTTTGAATTGCAACTCGCGAGAACCCATTTCAAAATGACCCTTACGGTTGAGCTATGCCATTTTCGACATGCGGATAACATTTGAAAGTAACGGTAAAGTAGTCGAAATCGTAATAACCGTTCACATATTCTGAAGCTTTTAGCTAGTTAAAAACAAATCTTCACAAACCCGTCGCATCGCTCATAATGTTAGGTTCCTCCAAAAACGATTCGAAGTACATTTTCAAAATGGCCGACGCTTTGTACAGACTTGAAGACTGTATTGCCAAGAATGCTGGTTATTACTGTACGGAAAATAAATAAACCCCTTCGCTGCCAGGCCTTTTCCCCTCCGGTGCCGAAACCTTTTTTGGGCTATTTGGGGCAGCTGGGGCTTAGGTCCTCATAACTTTTTGTCCACATAAGCCACCCACGCTAAATTTGAGTCTTTTTCCCCAACATCCTAGGGCAGTGGTTCCTAACCTTCTCAGGGGGTCCGCGAGAGCCTAGAAAATTAAAAAATATTAACAAATATTGACAAATTAGGTCCCCAGCTTCCAGTAATGACTCACGCGGGGCCCCCTGGATTCCCATGATGATTCAGTGGGGGTCCCTGGGTTCCATTAATATTAAAGTGGGGGTCCACAGAAATCAAAAGGTTGGGAACCACTGTCCTAGGGATTCTAGGGGTATCCAGAGTTTGTGGGTTCCCCTGAGGGAGACCAAGAAATTAGCCAAAATGCAGCTAAAATTTCATTTAAAAAATGTGGGAAAAGGGCTGCAGAAGAAAGCTTGTGTTTTCCCCCCTGAAAATGGCATCAACAAAGTGTTTATGGTGCTAAAATCACCATCTTCCCAGCTTTCAGGAAGAGGCACACTTGTTCAAAAACCACATTTTTCAACATAATTTAGAATTTTACAAGGACATATCCCATTTTTACTATTTTTGTGCTTTCAGCCTCCTTCCAGTTAGTGACAGAAATGGGTGTGAAACCAACACTGGATCCATGACAGCTAAACATTTCTGAAAAGTAGACACAATTCTGAATTCAGCAAGGGGTCATTTGTGTAGATCCTTCAAGGTTTTCCTACAGAAAGTAACATCTAAAATGACAAAATATTGAAACTGAGGTGAAAAAAAGAGACATTTCTGTCCACGTTTTCTTCTATAGTGTTTTCTACCTACAGCAGATTTTTGAAAGTAATACACCATTATGTCTGCTGGACTCTTCTGGTTGCGGGGATGTATAGGGCTTGTAGGTTCATCAAGAACCCTAGGTTCCCAGAGCCAACAAAGGAGCTGCACCTTGCAATGGGGTTTCATTGTATACCTGGTATACAGCAATTAATTTGGTGAAATATAATGAGTGAAAAATAGGTATCAAGGAACCTTTGTATTTCCAAAATAGGCACAAGTGTTGAGAAGCAGTGGTTATTTGCACATCTCTGAATTTCGGGGTCCCCATACTCGCATGTGAATTGCAGTGCATCTCTCAAATAGACGTCTTTTTTACTCACTGTCTTACATTTGGAAGGAAAAAATGTAGAGAAAGACAAGGAGCAATAACACTTGTTTTTCTATTCTGTGTTCCCCCAAGTCTCCCAATAAAAATGGTACCTCACTTGTGTGGGTAGGCCAAATGCCCGCAACAGGAAATGCAACATGGACACATCACATTTTTACATTGAAATCTGACGTGTAGTTTGGAAAGTGCCTAGCTGTGGATTATGGCCTCTAGCTCAGCCGGCACTTAGGGAAACCTACCAAACCTGTCCATTTTTGAAAACTAGACACCTAAAGGAATCCAGGATGTGGTGACTTGTAGGGCTCTCACAGGTTCTGTTACCCAGAATCCTTTGCAAACCTCACAATTTGGCAAAAAACCCGTTTTCTTCACATTTTGGTGATAGAAAGTTCTGGAATCTTAGAGGAGCCACAAATTTCTCTCCACCTAGCATTCCCCCAAGTCTCCCGATAAAAATGGTACTTCACTTGTGTGGGTAAGCTTGGTGCCCACAACAGGAAATGCCCCAAAACACAACATGGCTCATCACATTTTCCCAAAGAGAACTGACTTGTGTTTTGCGAAGTGCCTAGCTCTGGATTTTGGCCTCTAGCTCAGCCAGCACCTAGGAAAATCTACCAAACCTATAGATTTTTTTAAACTAGACACCTAGGGGTATTCAGAATGCGGTGACACGTGGGGCTCTCACCAGGTTCTGTTACCCAGAATCCTTTGCAAACCTCAAAATGTGGCCCAAAAAAACACTTTTTTTCTCACATTTTGGTGATAGAAAGTTCTGGAATCTGAGACAAGCCACAAACGTCCTTTTGCCCAGCATTCCCCCAAGTCCCCAATAAAAATGGCACCTCACTTGTGTTGGTAAGCCTAGTGCCCGCGACAGGAAACGCCCCAAAACACAACTCTGCTCCATTGTCACTGCAAGTAGCTTACTGCATCTGATCCCCCGAGAGAGGAGGTAATAGTCAGAGGGAGGTAGAGGCTGACTGTTGGGCTAGGACAAAACTTCTGGAGAGTAATTCGGACAGTATGAGGGAGCAGTGAGAAATGAGGTGCAGGAACAGGGAGTGACAAAGCAGAGTAACTAACTAGTATCCCCAGGCCAGTGGCAACGGGAGAGTCATGTTAGAGAGCACACAACATTGAGAGAGATTGAGGGCTGCATGGTGAGAGACATTAAGTGGGTGCAAAAGAGAAGATCTTGGAGACAGAGACGGAGACGGATCTGCACCGCATGAGAATAAAGAACGGGGAGACAGAGAACTGCAGTGCCAGGTTGTGGGAGGTGCTGAAGAGAAGGTGTTCATGAGCAACCTGGAAGTGGAGTGAAAGGGCGCACGGCACTGCACAGGGGCAAGGCTGTAAACTTGGTAGGTAGCTGGTGTAGATTAGGGCAGTGAGCTGCAGATGGACCAGGTTATATCCACTCAACAATGTGCCTACAGTGCACATACAAGCCTCCTACACTATAGGAGGCTACTTCCTGCTGGCAGTGACAGTGCACTGGGCATGCGGCGCAGAAGGGGAAGCTTTGCCCTGGTCAGAGAACAGACTCCCCAGTGGGGGCACTCCCTTGTGTTTTTGTCGCACTGCACTGTCTCATGACTGTTCATGTTCCGGGGAGCAGCCACTTTACGTACTGATTACTATTATTTTTCACGGGAGTCCAGCATTGATATTAGCTTGCACCTTAAACATACTGCCCACATATAAGGTCTGGTTCTTAGTGGGCAGCTCTTGATTACAAGTTGAATATAAATCCCCGCTTCTCACATTTGTATTGAGTTTGGACAAAAACAAATACAACAATCTAGACTCCACACATTAAGTTGGAGGCTAAGCAGTTGATGCGCTCCGGTGTGTGACGGGTGGCACGATAGCTCATAGGGTATGTTTTCAAGATGTGGGTTTGAATACTCTCTTTGTGTAATTTGTTGTGGTTGGACCTATTTTCTTTCACTCATAGATTGTTTAACGAATGTTGGCATTTCTTTAATACTTTCTGCTTTTTATTTACTTATTGCATGTTTTCCATATGCTTTAGTGTAGTAGTAGTGGCATTACTTTTCTGAGTCAGTGTGCTATCTAATGACCATTGTTTTTGTAATCAGAACACATACAATCACATTGTATCTATCATTACGTGTATAAATATACATTGTGGAACAACGTACATTCCCAAACATCTAGTATTATTGCACTTCATTCTCTTACCTATTCAAAAGTATTTTGCCAAATCCATTGTTTCCTTTCTATGCTTGTTTTAGTCAAAAGTACGTCCCTGCATACACCGGTACTAGGCCTATATTTGACCCATATCCCTCAGCAGCAACTATTGTGTACAAAAAGCAGACTTCCTGACACATCAGGTTAAAACTGAGTGATAGCCAGAAAAAACCTTCTAATGTCAAGGACTAAAGATCATGTGAATAGTTCAGGATCCTCTTACTATGAGTTGTTTTTACAGAAAGCGTTAGTTTGTGATGGAGAGTGGCTTGACATAAGTCCACATGGGAATATTGCTTGGCGTGACGGGAGGAACATTGTCGATTTGCAGATGCCGGATGTTCTCTGTCTCACTGACAAAAAGATTGATGTTGTATTTGTGGTGTAAGTAGGGATTAATTGGGTCTGGAACGGGGATGGGAACAAGGTGGACTTGATGACACCTTTTCTTTTGTTGCAGTCTTCTGTGATGCTGGCGTTGTTGCTTTATGTGTGCAGTGTTCTCCAAGAGAAGAGAGAAGATTTGGTGATCTGGTTTTGAGCCATCCTTTTCATATGGGCTATGTGCCGTCAGTGAGTTCTTCATTGTATCACGGTGATGGTGTTTGCGTACAGTCCATGTGTCCTTACATGTTGACATTCCATAGTGACACTGACAGTAAATCTGTGTCATGCTGCAGTGGTATTCTTGTTGCATTACATTTGTTGTGTGTTTTAAGTAGTTGTAATGAGCACGTTTAGGGTGCTGTTCTAGAGCGCATTGCATGTACGATTGGAGGTCGGTATGACATAATGGTTTGAGCTTTAAGGTGGTTTTTGGGTATGGTAGGTCAGTGAAAACCTGGATAACACCAAGCCAAATACATTGCTTTGTGTGAGTTGCTTTGTTGATGTTCACAATGTTGGTGCATGGACTCGTGTGACAATGAATAGATGCAGAGGTGATGAATTCGCTGATTTCCAAGGCACAGGTTTTGTTGGTTCCTTTTGTTTCTTTTTAAAATATTTGGTGAAATGTGGCTTTGTGGAAGTCAGAGAGGAAAGGAGAAAGCTCAGAGCACTGTAAAGTTGGGAGTTGTGTTTTCCTGGAGATATGTGGTTTTATACTCTTTTAGAAATAGCTTATGTGCAGAGAGTGCTGACAGTATTTTTTCCCAGAACATCCCTTTAATCACGTGGCAAAATGGGCCTCACTATCCCAGAATCCTTAGCAAACCTCAAAATTTGGCAAAAAAAACACTTTTTCATCACATTTCGGTGCTGCAAAGTTCTGGAATCTGAGGGGAGCCACAAACTTCCTTCTACCCAGCGTTCCCCCACATCTCCTGATAAAAATGGTACCTCACTTGTGTGGGTAGGCCTAGTGTCTGCGACAGGAAATGCCCCAAAACACTTCATAGACACATTTCAGCAGTCATCTAGGGAAACCTACCTAACCCAGACATTTCTGAAAACTAGACACCCGAGGGAGTCCAGGGAGGTGTGACTTTCGTGGATCCCCCAGTGTTTTCTTACCCAGAATCCTCAGCAAACCTCAAATTTAGCTAAAAAATAAAATTTTGCCCACACTTCTGTTTAGGATCACCACACCGGCACAAATTTCCTACCACCCAACGTTCCCCTCAGTCTCCCGATAAAAATGATACCTCGCTTGTGTAGCTGGGCCAATTGCCTGTGACAGGGAGGAGCCAAAAACATGTCGAAAATGGGGGGGAACCAACGCGGGTCCAAAAGGGCAGTTTGAAAAAAAATGTTTTTAGGCTGACAAGTGTGGGCAGAAGTTTTATTGGTATAGATGCACCAATGCTGGGTGGTAGGAATTTTGTGGATTCCTGTAGATTCCGGAAGGTTCCATCACAAAAATGTGGGGAAAATATGTGATTTCAAGCAAAGTTGGAGGTTTGCAGGGCATTGTGGGTAAGAAAAGGGTGCGTGTGCATGTGAAGCACACCACCCTGGACTCACCCGGATGTTTAGTTTTCAGATGTGTCTAGCTCTCGTAGATTTTTCTACATGGCAGCGTCCCAAAGTCCCAAAAGTGCAGCCCTCACCATTCCAAATGGCACGATTTTGAGAGTTAGCCAAGCTCTCATGGCCCAAATGTAAAACCAAAACCCAAAATAATCAAATGTCCTCTTGCTTGCCATTGGGATCAAATCTTTTAGTGTGCGGGGGAGAGCTGAAAGACTGTTACCCCCTTCATTTGTGTTGGGGGCATAACCATGCCCATACTGGTTGCTAGCCACCACCCTAATATTTTTAATTTTTAAAAAATTCCCTGGCACCTAGTAGGCTTTCTGCCCCCCTCCCGTGGAGTAGATCGGAGGTAATTGCCCCATCTGCCCACCAAGGGGGGCAGTAATGTTCCCCCATGGGGAGCAACCCGTGCCCAACGGGCTGCCCCACCAGACAAAACACACACACACACCAATCCCTGGTGTCTAAGTGGTTGAAATGGCCTAAAATAAATTTGCTCCCCAGGGGAGCGACCCTTTCCTAAGGGGTCGCTCCTCATCTGTAAAAAAAAAAAAAGTGCCTAGTGGTTTCTGCCCCCCTTGGGGGCAGATCGGCCTAATTAAAATAGGCCGATCCGTCCCCCAGGGGGGCAGAAATGGCCTAAAATAAACTTGGCCCCCAGGGGAGCGACCCTTGCCTAAGGGGTCACTCCCCTTGAGTGAAATTGACGTAAAAATACAAAATCCCTGGTGTCTAGTGGTTTCTGCCCCCGTTGGGGGCAGATCGGCCTAATGAAAATAGGATGATCTGGCCCAAAGGGGGGCAGAAATGGGCTAAAAACAATTTGCCCACCAGGTGAGCGACCCTTGCCTAAGGGGTCGCTCCCCCACGTGTAAAAAAGTTAAAAAAAATATATCCCTGGTGCCTAGTGGCTTCTGCTCAATTAAAATAGGCTGATATGCTCCCAAGGGGTTGAAACGGCCTAATAAAAAATGCACCCCATGGGAGCGACCCTTGACCAAGGGGCCGCACTCCTTCATAGTTTTTATTCAAAAACAACAAACTCCCGGGTGTCTAGTGGGAATTTCTGCAGCCGATCGCTTTACGATCGGGCTGCAGAAATGCTCAGAAAGACATGAAAGGAAAGGAAAAGTCTTTCCTTTCCTGTCTCTCTACCCCCCCCCCCCAGTCGGAAGAGAAATGCAAGCACAGGGGCGACCTCTGGTGAGGTTGACATCACTGGTGGGGACAGGGGGTCGGGTGGAAGGGGAAGTGATTTCCCTTCCATCCCTGCCCAGGGGAGGGGGGTGGGAGGCCAACAGGGGGAGCGCTAGCGCCCCTCCGTCGGCCGGGTGCAGGACGTAACAGTTACATCCTCAGCACCAGAGCAGTGCTGCCGAGGATGTAACCTTACGTCCACAGCACCCAAGGGGTTAAAGGTGTAAACAAGTTTAACCTCTTGACTGCTAGGGCTTTTCCCATCAAAAGGTATGCACACAAAATTAGTGTCCCTTTTACCCCTAAACCCCAGGAATTAGTTTTACATAAACACATTTCTTTTTTTATCTGTATTTATCTGTAAAAATCAGAAAAAGCGGAAAACTGGGAGCCTTAAAAATAAAGAATAAAAAATGGGTATTTCTAAAATGTACACAAACTAACGAGTTTAGGAACTGTAATTATTTGTACACCTCTAAATTTGTGCTTACCCATTTTGGCTTGCGATTCATAGGGCATTTTGAATAATATCTTCTTTCTTGCACACTGTATTACATTTGGAAGCCACAAATGCAAAGGAATCTAATTGGCAGTAACAAATGTTCTACTATTCTGTGTTCCCACATGTCTCCCGATAAAAATAGTCCCCCATTTCTGTGTCTGGGCCGAGCACCTTGAACAAAAAAAAAAACACCCTGAAACGC
Source organism: Pleurodeles waltl (assembly GCF_031143425.1). Classification (NCBI taxonomy): domain Eukaryota; kingdom Metazoa; phylum Chordata; class Amphibia; order Caudata; family Salamandridae; genus Pleurodeles; species Pleurodeles waltl. The sequence goes on from NC_090442.1 coordinate 650,268,893, forward strand.
AACCTGAAGACATTACACTTAACCCAGCAAAATCTTTGTTTACTTATTTTTTAACAATGCAGGTAGCTAATGATTTTGGGCCCTATCTCAGCTTCCACCTAGTGAAACCTTTAGTACCCAGATTTTTTTGAAAACTAAACTTCCAGGAGCGGATCGTGTCACATATGTGGTTCTCACAAAGTTCTGTTATCCAGAAGCATTTCTAAACCTCAAAGTTTGATTAAAAACACACATTTTCCATACATTTCTGTGAAATAAAGTTCTGCAATCGGTGAAGATCCTCAAATTTCTTACCACTCAGCAGTTGCACATGCAGACCTGCCAACCTTGACAAAAATCTTGCTGTGTGAGGAGGGGGCAGGCCTTGTGCCAAGAAGTACCTGAGAGGCACTTTTGCCCCACCACAGCCCTAAGCCCCCTCCTCTTAAAGAAAAAAAAATAAAAGCCTGCTGAGGCTGTGGCTGATGTCTATGGTGTTTTCACACCCATTAATAGACATCAGCAGTTGAAAGCTTCCCAAAACGAGTTGAAAACCACTGCTTACAGTGGTTTTCAGCTCATTTTTTATGCTACCCTGTGATATCATCTCCTCACCAGGTGACTCTGTGACGGGAGCCAATATCGTGTGTCACACAGTGGTACCATGTGAGTGACAGATCTGCACATGTCTCCTGACAAAAAATTGTACCCCTTTTGTGTGGTTGGGCTTGATACCGCCGACAGGAATGAGCTCAAGGACAACATGGACAGACCAAATATTTCTACTCAAAACAGACCCTTTTTTACAATGTTGGTGACTGCAGAATTTGGGTGTGTAAGCATGTTTTCATCCTTCACAGGATTTAAACGCTTCACCAATGTCGATGGACCTTTTGACCCAGAAAGACGTGTGATGAACCATACACAAATTTACACCAACACCACCATAACAATTTAGACACAATGACCAATGTGGCCACGGAAGGAAAACTACAATCAGGAAATAAAGTTCAAAGCTTTATTTTACCAGCTCAAAGTTAGTGTCATAAAGACAATGCATAAAATCAAATTGTAAAGATATATGATCACCTAGGCAGCCCAAAGCGGCATAACAAGTTTCAACGAGTTAACATTAGAGCAATTAGGTATTTAAGGAGAATCAGACATATCAATAATTAAATTATTTGGGATACAGAAACATATCTCGTGTCAGATTGTATCAACATTTGTCAAGTTCAGTTAGGCAGAGTATGCAAATTTGGGGCTGGGCATAGGTTGTCCCTACAGCTAACCAAATTAGGAAATGTATGTGTGGGGAGAGACACATGCGGGCAAAAATACAAAAAAAGAAAAAAAAAAGAATTGAAGGAAAAATTCTTGGACTACAGAAGACTAGCTTGAAAGGTAAAAATAGTGAGTGTCAGCATGATAGATTTCATTCTAGAAAAAGGGACATGTCAAGGGGCAATGGCAATCAGCTCAGTAAGATATACCTCTTCAAGGGAAAGGATTTAAGGATTCTTCATTAGTAAAGCATCTAGATCAGCAACAAAGTCCAATCAAGCATGTCACCTGAAAAGGTTCGGAGAGAGAATCTAAGGGTCAAGGGATCTGAAGATCTGCAGAGAGAGACTGCCCTAAACTTTCAAAGTCCATCCCTAATATGAAACACATAAATCAAATAGATTAGTCAGTTTTGTGGCATCATGTCACACAAAAGGGGCATCATCCAATCAAAATGTTGGGCAAGCTTCAGGTTGCAACTGCCTGTTAATTTCCCAGGTCTAGCATTAGATCATCTCCTATTTCCATGTCACTCCAAATGGATGAAACATTTATATTCTTGTACAGCAGATCGTTTCCCACGGTTTACTATGGGATCATCTCAGTTCGGTGTGAGTCCATATGCGGTTAGCTATATTTTATTTCACATTAAGTCTACATGCCTAGATGTTCCTTTCCAATGTCACTAAACTAAAAGTCTTTGTGCAATTGAACAATTAACCTACTTTAACTTGCAAAGCTTCTCACGTGAACAGTACCTAGAAAACCCCCCAGAAGAAGCTTCTATCACTCCTGAGACTGTGCAAACTGCATAACCAGATAACAGAGTTCCATCAGTATCTCTTAAAAAGGAGCGTCAAACAAACATGACATAGTCATTTTCATCTAGTGGTGTATCTTGAATATCAGGTCTTGGTTTCAGTCTCATCGAGTCAGTCATGCTCCACCTCATCCTCACCGTTATTTACATTTACATAAGGAATTGGTAAGAGCAAGGCCACATTCAGGACACTACGGCCCTCATTCTGACCTTGGCGGTCTTTTCGCAAGACCGCCGAGTTACCGCCGCGGTGAAGACCGCCGACCGCGGCGGTATGCCGCTGTGCGCATTCTGACCGCTGGGAGCGTTCCGCCGGAAAACCGCCAGCAGCCACACTGGCGGTCGGCGGGAAAGTGGAGACTGGTCAACCTCCACCGCCACGCCAGCAGAACACCGCCCACAGAATTACGACCCACATTTCTGTGTGGCGGTCTTCTGTTGGCGGTCTTCTGTTGGCGGTCACCTCCCCATGGCTCCCGTCGCCTCCCGGAGGACCAACGCACAAGGTAAGTTGACCGTCCGTGAGGGGAGGGGGTGGGGGGGTGTTGTGTGATGTGGGCGTGCATGGGGGTGTGCGTGTGAGTGTGTAGAGGGGGTGTGTGAGTGCGTGTATGCGGGCGGGGGGTGCTGCTGTGTCTATGGGTAATGTGTGCTGTTCGGCAGGTGCGCATGTCTGCATGTATGTGTGCGGGTATGTGTCCCCGTTGTGTATGTGTGTGTAGGGGGTGTGTATATGTGCATGTTGGGGGTGTGTGCATGTCGGGGTGCATGTATGTGCATGTCGGGGTGGGTGTGGGGAGGGGGTTCGTACCACCTCTGGGGGGTGGCAGGGGGGTGGAGGGTGTGGGGGGAGGACTCGGGTGGGTAGTGGGGGGTGGGGGAGACCCCTATCAGTGCCAGGGAAGGAATTCCCTGGCCCCGATAGTGCTTACCGCCATGGTTCGCACGGCGGTTCCCGCCCGCAAGAAACCGCGGCGGTAGGCAGGGTCATAATACCCTTGGCGGTCTTGGGACGACCGCCGGGCCGGAGTGCGCAAACTCCAGCTCCGCGGTCATGACCGCCGTGGCGGTCGGAGTGGAGAAGTGGCGGTCGGTCGCGGCGGGGACCGCCGCGGTCAGAATGCCATTTTTAATACCGCCGGTCTGTTCGCGGTCCGACCGCCGTCTCTCCGCCGACCGCCAGGGTCAGAATGAGGGCCTACATCTTTTGATGTTGACATTGAGGGACCCCAAGATGACCTGCTCATAACGAGTTAAACAAGCATGGGCCAGGTACTGTGTCTTCGTACGGGTCAAAGAACTTCAAAGAATGAGGCACAAAAACATTCAGGGGATGACCCATGACAATGCCTTTGTATTGTTCTATACTGATACATACAGCAGCCACAGCTTTCAAACAGCTGGGCAACGCAGCAGCTACAGGATCAAGTGTGGCTGAAAAATAAGCCACAGGCTTGCTAGCACTCTTTTGTAACTGTCAAAACAGAAAGTGTACAACCATCTCTTGTGCAGCTAAACAAAGAAAAACTTTTGCTGTAATCAGGCATTCCAAGAGCTGGGGTTTGGCACAGGCTTCCTCTCAGCTCGGAGAAGGCATTCATGCATTCGTCATCATTTGTCATCAAATGGTACCGAACTGGACACATCCTTGTATGTCAGCCTCTGTAAAGGCTTGGACAAAAGCGAAAAATTCAGAATCCATTGGCGGCAATAGCCAACCATTCCCAAAAACATTCTGACATATCTCTGTGTTACTGGGGAATTCAGTGCATTATGGCTGAACTTATCTCTTGGGACACCTTCCTTGCACCTTTCTGTATGTGGTGACATTGGACACAAAGTTTCCCTCAGCAAAGTTGCAGTATTGTCAAAAGGAAGTCAAATGTTTTACTTCCTTTTGACAATACTGCAACTTTGCTGGGGAAACTGTATGTCCATTGTCTCCTAAACTATTTACCAGGGCAATTGTATCTGTCCTACAGGCTTCACATGTATTTGATGCAACCATCAACTCATCAATGTATTGCACGAAAACTGAATGAAAAGGAATTTTAAGGGATTCCAAAATCTTTTTCAAAATCTGATTATAAATTGGTGGTGACTCTGAATATCCTTGAGGCGTACAACACCATGAAAAAACATGGCTTCTGAATTTAAAAGCAAAAAGGAATTGACTGTCCATGTGAAAGGGAATGGAAAAAAATGCCTGACACAATTCAGTGACCATAAACCATTCTACTTCACAAGGAATCTGGAACAAAATCACCAATGGATTCGGTACCACAGGACAACATGAAACGACAATCTTGTTCACTTTTCTTAGATCCTGTCCTGTGCAGTATTCTTCTTTGGGCTTCCGGATCCTAAAATATGGGGAATTACATGGGCTCTCCAAGATTTCTTTTAGAGCACATTGTTCGATGATATTATCAATGACAGGAGTTATTCCTGCAATTACTTCTGGAACCGTGTTACAAGGCGGTATCCTCTGATACACTGCGTTTGGCTTCACTCTTATTTTTACTGTCTTAACTCCTTTTATGAGTCTTATCTCTTTTCCTGAAAAATCCCAAACTCCTGGTAGGACTGGCTCTTGCAACTCATCAGGCAAATTTTTAACTATCATCATTGGAAACAGTGTGACAAGTGGGTACTATTCTACAATTTTACAGGGCACATCTTATTCTTCTATTGTTTGAATTTCTACTCCTTTCGATGTGCAGCTATTGAAACAATTTAGCTTACACAATAGATAATGACCTAACAAACGAACAGGACTTGAATTGCAAACCACAATTTGGTGCCCATCCTCAAACAAACCTATTTTTACAGGGACATGTTCTGTAACAGGATGTGTTAATTGTGTATTTGCTACTCCTACCACCTGAATTATTTTTCCTGACAAGGACAAATTCGGTACTTCTACGGTCCTGACATTGAAACGTGTAGCCCCAGCATCAGCCAGGAATGAACTATTGTGTACCATAACACTGGCATTTACATAGGGACCACAATGATCTGCCTCTAAGGATGCTGCTAACACGCAATCCTCATCATCAGAACTGTCACTGTTAAATGTTTCTGAAAACTCCTCATCACTCAAATCAATTAAGGGAAACTGTGACACCAGCTGATTTACATTTTAATTTGCGTGCTGAATCATGTTTTGCTAAGGGACTATCACTTGATGCTGTCTCATTGGGGCTTGTGGAATCTTCATTTGTTGCGGCACCTGTATTTGCTGGGCACCTGTGGAAGCTATCTTCCAGGGTCTTTGAATGCTCTGAATTTGAACTTGATCATTGCCAGTAGTCTGAACTACACCACCATTCTGCACCAAATTATTCACTTCATTATAATGACATTCCCATCTCCAATGTCCAAAACATCTGCAAGCATGACATGCCTGTGTTTTCTTTCTTGATGGCACATGTTAACCATATTTCCACTCTGATCTGTCTGAACACCTTGTCCTCTACCCCTAAAATGAGGCACGTTGTTAACCTGCTGATGCACACCTTGCATTCCACCAGTGTTCATCATCATCTGTGGGCTCTGATTTCCTTTCTGAGCAGCTTTCAATTTCATCACAATCAAATTCTCTCACAACTTTTTCTGTTTCAATTCACTTTCATCACTACACTATCTTGCATACTGTAGTACTTTATCAATGGGCTTGTTCTGACAACAAATTAAATGCTGCTGAATCATGATACTGATCTCAGGTTTCAATCATTGCACAAATTTAAATACAAAATAACTCATATCATTCGGGTCAATGGTTTCAGAACCACTGTGCTGTTTGAAAGCTAGCAACAATCTCTCATAATATGCATGAATCAACTCTTGTTTACTGTGCTGTTCTGTCAATCGTCTGCCAATCTACATCTTTCAGGGAAACTTTATTATTCAGGAATTTAATCACTTTATAACACCCTTTCATCACCTCTTCAGATGGTGCACATGTTACTGGAACTCTCTGCGGTTCACAATCAGGCCAATCAACACTTCGCCTGCCCTCAACCCACAAATCAACTGAAACCACAATGTCAAATAATGTATTCAAATCTTCCCACAGGTATTTTGAGAGTTTCACAGATCTCTCTGTCAGCTTGTACCATTCCACTGGCTTCTCCCTCAATCTCTGGTAATCATTTTATTTGTGGATGACAGTATGTCACTTCTGATCCTAAGGACATGTACATAACCTCCACCTAGCATTCCTCTCATAGGCATCATTTTTTACATTGTCTTCAGCTTGATTTGCTCCAGCCAGAGAAAAATTCTGCTTTGCTTTGTTTTGATCTCTTTTCTTAGCCCATCTGTCTTCACTTTTATCTTATCAACCCCATGTTAGTATGTACGCAATTAATTCCTTTATGTGAAGTTTCATTCTGCGTGATCTCATGTTCTTTGATACAGAAATCCAATCTGTAACTTCTTCTTAAGAGCTTACATTTTTCTAAATCTATTTCATATTTCTGGGCCAATTCTTCTAACTTCTCATAAGCCAGTCCTGAACGTTCAGTAACATCTTTACACATGAAGCGCAATTCATCTTCTGTGTATGTTTCTAATTGCTCCATCTCAAGCGTTCCCATAATTAATTCATTTAATTCCAATTTCAATCTAGTCACATTCCCTATTCTGTCTCTCTCTGGTGTCTCTTCTGTTCTAATAATACCATTTGTTGCACCTGTTCCTCCTTTTGGGCTCATATTGTCTAACCAATCATGTAAGTGCTGTGCTAAAAACCTTGCAAACTAATATTATGTCTCTGGAGCATATTTTGCAGGGTACTGCAATGTACACTCAAAATCTGATCTGGTGTGGGCATATAAGGAAGTGGGATTCCTTGAGGAAACCTGGCATTAAAAACTGGTCCTGCTTGTTTTAACACCGGGTTAGGTTCTGTAATTCGTGTAGGGGTCAAAGTTGGGACAAAATAAGTTATTCTCTCCATATTTAAATTGTTTGAATATACTGATCTCTGCATACCAATTGATAACATTCTTGCAGATAGTGGGGTTTCAGTGACTGCTGAAACATTAATGGACTGGCCATTACTTCCAGGGTTACCTGAAGCATACAATGGAACAACTGGACCTATAATCATGGAAACTGCTAAGGCCTCAGGTCCAATGGGTCCTCTCTGGTTCTGTGGAATTTGCATTCCAATACATTGACCTGTTAAAACAGTACGGAAAGTCTGTCCTGTTTGACTCAGGGTAACCTTTTACACTGTCTCCACAGGTGTACACCTGGGCATAGCCTGCTTCTGAATACAATTCTGCACAGGTATAGTCACATTAGGTGTTTGCTCTGCTGGTTCACGTGAGGACTTGACATTACCTGATTCATAATTGGAGTTGTAATAGATTTCGCTGTATTGACAGTCGGAACTGGTGGCTAAACCACTGGCACTTGTGTCACTGAATGTGCAGTTCTTGGAACTATCTCATTTGAGCTCTGTGAAACTGGAGCAGTTGGCACATTTGGGGCTGCATCCTGAACAGCTTCCTCAACTGAATGATACGGTGGGGGACAGTTCATCAGAAGATGATTTATAAACTCATCTTCTGAATTACTTTCATGTATGGCTGTCTTTTTACTCTCATCTGCTGTCTGTTCTGCTTTCACTATCTGCTTCTTTCTTGCCTTCGGTTTCGTACTCCTATCACCTTCCTCTGTGATTACTTGAAACATTCTCACCCCATCTAATATGTCTGCTCTACATATTTTCTGCTCTGCATCCCATCTAGCTTCCGCTAATGTCTTAACTGCTTTCTTCATTCTACTCTCAAATTTTGCCATTTCTTTCTGTCTTCCATCAGGTTCCCAAATAGCAAGGGCTTCAAAGTGTGCAGGTCTTGGAGGAGGTTTTGGTTTGCACATTACTCTCCTCAAATTGTCTAAAATTCTCAGATAAAATGTTTCAAAACAAGGAAATGCCAATGGACCCTCATTATCAGTGATCTTACACCATTGTTTAAGCCATATGCATGCTGAAACTCCTTTTGTTTCTCATACTTTGTAATCTGGTGTTCCCTCGGGTGCTACTTTTTCACCCTCCCTACCTGGAATAAACACATCTCCTCTCAGCGCACTTCTTAAAGCTTTGAAAAATTGCATTTTTGAACAATTTCAGTTAATCGCAATGATCTGAATAAAAGTTCAGAAAGCAAATTAAATCCCACAATCCTTTTCGCAATCTATTCTCAACCAATAGCAATGCGGTAACGTCGATCTATACCAACTCGGCTTTCACACTAACTTGCCTATGCAAGCGCGGCACAGAATAACATCACATTTTCTTCACTCAGCAGCTGCAGGTGCTTCGCAGTTGTCTCTCACACAATTGCTCACACATACACTAAGTATGGAATATTGCAAGCAAGCACAAAAAACAAAAAACAGTCTGCACACTATGGGTAGGGCTCAAACGCTTTGAAAGCTGTACAGGCTATGCCTCCAACTTTGGCTTTCACAATTGCACAACGAGTGAAACTTGACCAGCAATTCTCACCCTGGTTCATACCGATCGTCTACGTGCACTCAGGATTCACCTGATACCAACCAACAATTCACACTCACTCAAGGAAAACTGCTGGCACTGTCAATGGTACCTCACTGCAGACAATAAATTAACCAAGTGTCTCCTACACTTGTGCGTTATCCAGGGATCTTAGGTCTCGATGGACCCGTCAACAGCAACAACAACCGCAGACATGTTTTAGCATAAAGCACCACAATCACTTTGAGTATGACGACTCCACAAAACACTTCACAACATCACACTTCACCCCAGTCTTCTAGCAAGAAGCATCACAAGTGTAAATCCCTATTTATGCTCACATAACACGTACAAGTGACATGTGTAGGCACAACGCTGGAACTTAATCAATCCCTGGAAGGACCATGGGACGAATTACAAAGTGGGCAAAATATGGACATGTGAACTCCCTATCACTAAACAAAAGTTCCCCCTCTTATGGGATGAACTGGTAACTTTGTTAATGAAAATTGTGAATCCTAATCCTCTAACATTAATCTATAATTTGGTTCCACCTCTTATGGGATGAAATGTCACTTTGTTAGCCAAACTGTAAGAGTGTTTCCATCCTTCGCAGGATTCTAACGCTTCACTGAGGTCGACTGACTTTTTGACCAGGAAAGAAGTTTTGTGAACCATACACAAATTTACATCCACACCACCCCAACAATCTAGACACCTTGACCAATGTGGCCACGAAAGGAAAACTCCAATCAGGAATTCAAAGCTTTATTTTACAATCACAAAGTTAGTGTCATAAAGACAATGCGTAGAATCAAATTGTAAAGTTATATGATCACCACAGGCTGCCCAAAGTGGTGAAACAAGTTCGAATGAGTTAGCCTTAGCACAATTAGGCATTCAAGTTGAAGCAGTCATATCATTAATGAAATTATTTGAGATACAGAAACATACCTCGTGTCAGATTGTATCAACAATTGTCAAGTTCAATTAAGCAGAGTATGCAAATGTGAGGGTGAAAGTAGGTTATTCCTACAGCTAACCAGATTAGGAAATATATGTGTGGGGACAGACACATGAGGGCAAAAATACAAAACATGTTAGGTAAACTTCAGGTTGCAACAGTCTGTTAATTTCCTAGGTCTAGCATTAGATCATCTCCTCTTTCCATGTGACTTCAAACGATTGAAACTTATATTCCTTTGCAACAATTTGTTTGGTTCCCAGGTTTACTCTGGGATCCTCTCAATTCTGTGTGAGTCCATCTACAGTTAGCAACATTTTATTTCACTTTAAATCCACAGGCCTAGATGTTCCTCTCCAAGGTCACTAAACTAAGAGTCTTTGTGAAATTGAACAATTAACCTATTGCTACTTGCAAAGCTTCTCATGTGAACAAAACCGAGAAAAAACTCATGTTAGAAAGAACAATGTTTTATCACGTTTACATGACTGCAAAATACAAGCTCTGCAGACCTAAGTTAGGCCAACACAAGGAAAATCAATTTGTATTAAAGTTAATCATTGCAATTTTAATTAAACATACAGAAAATAACTTATGACTCATTAATATTAATGGTTCGTTAGCGTGAGCAATACATTTCACTTTAAATGATAACGGTTGTTAGTACATTTCAGTAAGTGTGGCAGAGAAGTGCAATTACTTTGTTCTGTGCACATCTTTAAACTCATAAATCACACATTAAACTTTAAAGAATAAAATTCATTTTGATACTAACAATTAGTCTAGAGTCAAAAATACACTTTAACATTCATGTCATTTAATAAGGAAGGCAAAATGGTGACCACCATCAATGAAAACATAAGCACATTTAAAATACGTATCAGTGCAGCTTTGTACGTTAGGCAGTCAAAAATGAGACATAAATTGTCACCTTCCGCTGAAGTCTGGGTCACTAAAAGCTTTTTTAACATTTACGCTTCAACAGGTGCTAGCTCAGCTGGTACCCATGGAAATATCAAACCTCATCTCTTGTGAGTCTTTGTCTGGGTTCCCCACGTGGGATTGCACGAAATGGAGAATTTACTAGCTTTAGTTAAAGAAAGTCCTGATTTTATTAAAGACAAGGAGATAAATATTATCCTTTCTTTTCTAGTGGTTAATCAAACAGCAGGCAAGATAAACTACATATCCCATCATGCATAGAACAAGGAACTACAGTATGATATCATAAATGCATTACGCAATCATAACCCAGCCAGTCAATGAACCTATTGACTGGGTGCAAGAAGTATTTTTTTTTTTTTGATGAGGCAGATCAAGCACTTAGAAATATGGGAACAGTAACTATAGCAATAGCTAGAGCCATTAATAGAGCAGAATGATCCTTCAGAAAATCTAGCAATAGAAATTTGTCATTGTCTGAAAAGAAGGTCCATGAATTGCATGAAACATGTCTTGATCAACAAAGAATTGGTAAAAAAACAGAAGTAGAAAGTTGGTTGCCGATTTTGTTTGTCCTTTTGATTAGGCTGCTAGGAGGGCTGGTTCGTTGTTGTGACAGACACTATACAAGAAGAAGAGGGAGGGTTAGATTTGCCAACATGGTGGGATAATACTCGTCTCCTTGTCTTTAATAAAATCAAAACTTTCTTCCTTGTCTTTAATAAAATCAAGGAATTCCCTGTTACTGATATGGCCTACCGCCATGGTTTTCGTGGCAACTATGGTGTTAGGTGGGGTCATAATCCCGGATGGATCTCTCCAGTCCGGCGGCTGTTACCGCAGTGGCGGTCGAAGTGGTACATTGGCCGGTTGGCTTCAGCCAATGTCATAATGTGGCAGTAAGTACCGCCAGCCTGTTGGAGGTACTTACCGCCACATTATCGCCGACCGCCCATTCGTAATGACCTCCTATGTGTTGTCACTATACCCGAGTGTTCCGAGTACACACAGCGAGGGTCTGGCCTATTTGTTCTAAAACCCCCCAAGGAGTTAACAAAATGTATGTGCCACCCATTGGTGTCTACTAGCAACAATATCCAACCACCAGGATGCGAAAATGATGTATTAAATGTACCATTCTGGACCCATTAATTGAGCTGATCCTCAGACTCATTCATGTACTTTTGCCATTTGTAAAATTTAGCAGGGGCGGGAATACTGGGCGCATTCAATTCCTTAATGTTTGCTAACCCTAAACAACTTGTTTGTTGTACTGTTTCATTTAAAAATATAATTTGGACAGGAATCATGCGTGCACTAAATTAAGCTTATTTTCCTCTTATTTGCCAAATGTTTGTTCCCAACACTTTATTTTTTTAAGTCAATTGACTTCAACCAGTACTCATAGCCTTTAATAGCCAATCAGGAGACATAGGAATCAGAATAAGTTAACGTTGTATCTGTCAATAAAACATGTTGACTTTCCATTTCTGGAAATTTAAAATAATATGACTCAGCATTCTTAACATTGTGCTCAGGGAAAATCTGCACATTTTTCAGTATACGTTTTAGAACTGCCTACTGGTGGATCAGGCAGTGTTCCCATTGTGTGTATTTAAAAATAGTCTTTGGGGTACTTGCTCTGTGAATAAAATAATGTCCATAGTAATTATAACAGAACATATCTCCATAATTTCCTTTAAACTGGTACACCTCTTCCTTTTCAAATACTGTATATTACTGTAGATCAGACATCATAGCATCAACAGTTTTCACATCCCAACCATCAGAAACCACTCCGGGTGTGATTACATCAGTCATAGAGCGTTTGAATACATGTGGTATTTGAATGACCTCAGTAGGCCCATATTTATCGAATAATACTTTATCCCAAACGATCCCATCAGGAATTGGTATGGCTGTAATGTTCACTAGGGACAAGTCTCTGCAAATTTTGTGTGATGAAAAACGTGGTTTTATGACCTCATCCACCAGTTCAACTATAGAGCGTTCAGGAAGGAAATGACCATGCATAAGAAGAAAGAAAATAATAACAAACTCAATCCACAGGAGGCAAGTACCGTCAATAAGAGCCATAGATAAATCCATGGACAAATGAAATAGTTAATTTTAAGCCAATGTATCAGCTTATGTGCTCTTGACAGTTCTGTTCCAGTAGAGGTAGACATCAACGTCGACAAAATAACCAAAATCTGTTCGTGTAAAAACTGGAGCTGTGTTTTGAAGAGGAGAACCTGCAGAAGACTCCCTTGTTGGTTCATAGAAAACTATGACATACGTTTGTGAAGAATTTTAAGAAATTGCTCATCATCATCATTACTAAATGTAGAAGAAGTTGTTAGTGGAACCAATGAAAGCTCATTTTCCACCCTCCCCAAGCTTGGAGAGGTGTCAACGTTGCTATTGAAGACTTGTAGGGGAACATCCTGGTCTGTAGTGGGAGGGACTCTGGCACTACCCAGGAATCCTCTAGGTCTGCTGTGCAGGATCGGCCACATGGTGTAACTTGACATTGTCGATAGAAACAAAGCAATTTTCTTTAGAGCCAGGCAGCGGAATCACAGTTCTGGTACTGTGTATTCCCAGGACTGGAACCAGTGCACAATAAGAAGGACCAAATTCCTTTTTCACTGCAATCGTTTCATGCACTAGATCCCCAAGTTTAGGAATCTAGCTGGTAGATATTACTGTTACATCCCTAATTCCAAAGGAGGCAGCATTGTCAGATGCGTTGTCATCACGGAACTGTTGTAAGTCCTGTAAGACAGTGACACATTCATTTATGTCAAAGGGTGTATCTGCCGCCTCCATGCCAGTACCATCAAGGTTTGGAACACACATTCAAGTTCCAAAGAGGCATTCGTATGATGTAAGCCACCCAGAGACCGTCTGGGCAGATTGTTAAATGTTCTCTCGACTCCATGTAGGTGTGCAAGCCAACTGCGACCCGTGCCTAATACTCTAGCTGTTAAGGATTGCTTTAAATCTCGGTTTCGTCGCTCCACAACACTATTTCTCTCTGGATGAAACGGAGACAAGTAATGCAGTTGGACCCCTAATGAAGTCATGTTGTCCCTGTGAGCCCTTGAGGCAAAAGCAGGGCCCCCGTCTGAGTAGAAAGCTGCAACAGCATATGTGCTGATAAAGACTTGCAAATCTTTAATAACAGTCCGAACGTCAACCGAGCATTGTGGCCAAACCCATAGAAATCTGGAACATGAGTCAACAGCGGCTACAATGTATTTGTATGCACTATCTGGGGTCTGAGGACCACAATGGTCCAAGTACACACATTGTAAAGGTTTGCGGGGAATTAGGAGGGGTGCCTGCGGTGGGTGTTTCACGGTGGACCCTTTAATTTGCTGGCAGATGTCACAACAAAGAACATACTGCTTAGTCTGTTTGCGGAGACCTGGGCACCAATAACGTGTTTGTAATATTGAAACTGTAGCTGCCACACCAGCATGAGCAGAAGCAACTCCCTCATGCTCTGCTTTTATTAATTCAGGTCTTAGGTCTTTATTGGGAATTACTCGAACTCCCACACCTGGTATTGTTGCTTGGGCATCAAACATGCCTGCCATCCGGTAGGAATATTTAGCAGGATACCCTTTAGGTAAATGCGTGCCATCAGCCAAAGCTTTCACGGCTGCCAGTGTTTCATCATCCACTTTCAGCTTAGAACGAGGAACTGCAGCAATAGAAGCCAGGGATACTGCTGATTTGGCTGCTTCATCAGCTAGAGTGTTGCCTTCAATGTGTATTCCAACACACTGATGACCTAGTATGTGCACAACATGAATATTAGTTAGTGTTTCTTTCAGCTCCGCTACTTTCCACCACAGTAGTCTGTGTTTGACGGTATTGCTTTTTGAATTTCTAAACCCATTTTGGTACCAGTAATGCAGATATTAATTGAAGGACTGGGGCACAATAGTACGAATCATAGACAATCAACGTCATATGCTCCGGATCCGTATGTTCCAGTGCCATCACCAGAGCCTTGAGCTCTGCAAGTTGTGCAGTGCAATCTCCTAGGGTCTGCATGTAAGTATTTTGTGGATAGAACTTGCCATACTTCATGTAACCACTCATTAATGTGCAAGCAGCAGAGTATTGATGTTTTGTTCCTATTGCTAGTTGGGCTGAACCATCAGTGTACAAGATTCTATGATATTGTTCAATAGGCAATGTATTTGCTGGAACTGGATATTCAAGTTCATATTGTAAGAATTCTTGTGCCTGGAATTTGGAGTCAAAACAATGGCTTTCAGAGATGTTGCCCATTGGATCCAACGTGGATGTAAGGTTTAGCATTTGGAATGCTTGCTTTGGTAACAGCCTCAAGGGCTGGAATTGAGGATACGACAGTAATGCGCCTACCCTGGGCAAGAGGTCTCTCTTTAAGGACCGCCATCTGGACAGCAGTGAGGGTTTTCTCAGGGAGCAAAGCGTTGTTCAGCTGTGGAGTATAAGTGTGATTTGTATGCAATTGGAATGGTCTCACCCTCATTGAATGCCACATAGGTGAAACCAATGGCACCAGAAATTACTCTGAAGACCAAATGATTTTTATTGTCCCTTGTATGCAAGTGTTTTGCTCTAAGCATGGCTTTTTGCAAAGCTTTTAGAATGCGTGTAGGTTCAACCGTCTACAATTTGCTGGTAAAGTCAGGACATATGAAGCCGTACAATGGTTTAATACGTTGTTCATAATCTGGAATATATGTTCTGGCAAAATTTAAAAAGCTCAACACTGACTGGAGCTTTTTTATTGTGTTTGGAGGTTGTAGTTGGGTGCATTTTTCTCAAAATTGGGGCACAAAGCTCCTGCCTTCATCCGACAGTTCGTATCATAAAAACAGGACAATAAGGAAAGCTATTTTCATTTTTTTAAAGTTGCATTTATAGCTGATTTCAGAAAATCCTACAACAATGTTGGCTACCTGTCTTAAATGTTGCATGAGGTCGTCGTCTGTGAGATAAATGTCATCCACATATGACAACGCCTCCAGGTCAATGCTGTGTAGAATAGATGTTACACGAGCTGAGAACAGTCCTGGGTTGTTCGTGTACCCATGTGGGAGCTGGCAGAATTATTCTGAGAGCCAAGGGCGCTAAAACTTGTTAAGTCCCTACTTTCAGGCACTGTGTTTCGGCAGAAAAACCCATTGGATATATCCAGGGTTGTCTTGTATTTTTTGCGCACTATATTGTTCGTAAGTGCTTTGCTGTGTACATTTTGTATGGCAAATGTTTTTGTGTGACTGTTTAAATGTCTGTAGTCTAAGATTATTCTTTATGAATGGTCAGGTTTAGAGACTGGAAATAATGGATTATTCATGCATGAGTCCGAGGGTTCAATGACACCCTGGTACTTCAATTGGTGGAGGATTTCCCTTAGAGGTGCTTTTGCATCATATTTTATTGGGTATTGAGGTTGCAGTTGGGGTTGGGATTTTATCAGTATTACGTGGTAGGGGGAATCTTTGTCCCATCCTACATGATTGCAATATAACACAGGTGCCTGTCCCACTTTCCAATCAATGGCATGCATTTCAACAAGCTTTCTGGGAACAAGGGGCAAGAAGGATTTTTCAATCACATCCTCTCCATAGAGGAAATTGCGGATGAATTCTGGCAGCCAATCGTTTTCAGCCAGGAAAATATAAATAGAAATGACGCAGTCCCAAAAGATGGAATCTATCCTATGTTCAATGTCTCCTTCTAACTGAATAGTTACTCTGTACACAACAATAGGTACACTGTTCCAATACATAGAAAAATTCACATAGGCTGCTCGGGTACTTAAAATTAGGTATCCCAGTGATAACTATTACCTTTTTGTCACAACTACGATCTGAGCCAAATGGTTAAGAGCACCCGGTTTAGGGGAGCCCGTCAGGCATTGCAGTACCAGCCTGGTGAGGAGCTTCCCAATGATGATGCTAGACATCCATTGTGATGCATGAGGGTTTTGCTCCTGTCAAATTGGGTGGCCTATGTGAATTTTTCTATGTATTGGAACAGTGTACCTATTTTTGTGTAAGGATTCGAGTGGGAGGCTGTACACTGGACCACTAATCTCCCGGTCCCTCCTTTATCATTTTTTACGTAGTTACTCTGTACACCTATCGGGTGTGGAGACACTCATGCCTGTCTCAACTTGTAAGAAGTCATCAGTTGCTTTCACCTCCAGATACTCTTGAAGATCCTGGCAAACTATTGCGACCTCTGCTGCACTGTCGACCTGTGTCAGTGCCCACTTCCTGTTCTTCAGTAAAGCCCTCTTTTTGAGTGGCATGTCAGATTGTAATTACTGCAACCATTTTCTTTTTAAAATGGGGGTTTTGTTGTGGAAGTTTCTCTTCTTTTTTAACTGAAACTTCAGACGAGCGTTGTGAGCCCTTTCACGGTTTCACGTACTAAGTTCGCTGCTCTGACCGCCCACCTCCCTCACTGCGTTTTTCCGGTGAGTCCTGAAAGGAACGAGATTGGCGTGTATCAGTATATTGAGATCTGTCAGCCATTTTCATATTATCCCTATTTCTAAGGTTATACCTGTTTTGTGGGGTCTACGCCTGTGGAGATTCTCCCCTTTCTTTTTTAGGTGTTTGTTGTTTTTTTATCCCAGCGTTTTTTGGAACCTTCAGGCGCTTGCTTGGTAGTATCTTTATTAGATCTGCCTTGAAGTTGTGGTTTAATCGGTCTGGCCCCCAGCCGACCAATACTAGAATAGGTCTCTCTGATAATCTTTGGTAGCTCATGTTCCTGATCCTGTACAGGAATGTCCCGGAGCCACATGTACACTGCTAGTGCAACTGTTTCCCCTTTAAGGTTACTTAATATGATTGAAGATATTGTGGCAAAATTGCCCATTAATTGCATCCCCAAATCCAGGGCTGGGGCAGCCCCGTATTCATCTTGAATTTGTTTTAATACCTCTGGAAGATTGATAAGTATTGGTGTACCTTGTGCGGTAGTATAGAGCGTGGCAAATACCATGCCCCATGTATTGCATGGGGAACTATCCCGAATGGCATGCACATAGTGAGAATTCCATGTTTATCTTGAGGCCCAATATGTGGAAAAACTGCTTCCAGCGCATTTATTTTTTGAGCTAACCAAAATGGAATTTCCTCCTGCTTCGTGGGTACCTTACCCATGATCGAATGTACAGTCGCAGGGTTAATGCCTGGCGTAACTGCATGTCGTTGCACTGGGGCTGCACGTGCTTGGTTGGGATTTAATGTTTGCATAACAAACTGTACTAACAGTCTGTATATTGTTGTGAGCTCTATATATAGGCGCCAAACCTCAGCTACCATTAAGGTTGCTGCATTAGGGTGTGGTGTATATGTGGCCAATAACGACCAGGTCGGGCCATTGTTGTTCAGAGGACCTAACATGTGATATTGTATGTGGCAGGCGCCATCAAGCCAGTTATTATGGTCTTGATAAGATAAAGGTATTTCTAAATATGCATAACCTCTGTATAGTGCAGTTATGTATGCAGGTGTGTAGTGGTGAAATGTATTTGTGTTCCCATCTACTGCTGGAAAAGTGACCCAAGAGTAAAACATTTCTGTTCTATAGGTTGGATGAGCCTCAACAACAAATGTGTCTGGACACCCCTGGGCCGTTAGGCCATTAGCCAATAAATGTGCAGTAAGGGGAGGTTGCATATTTACTGCAATTGCTACCCCTTGTGGGTTCGCCATTTTAATAGTAGATGTATGATCAGAGATAAGGACACCAAGAGGGAATTGATCCTTTTAAGGTTCAAGCTTGAATAACCTACAGCTGAAGATAGGTACTATCTATTTAACTGGAAATCCTTTATACCGCATACGCCTCCGTATATAGTATTGAGGTGTCTTTCGCCTTAAATGAGACAGAGATACCCAGGAGGATCTGAATATTAGTGGCTGACCAAACATTGGGGGCGCCATGTCCCGTAGGTTTTCATTATGCTAATGAGACTACTGGATTTGGGAGACAGGATCACATGGATTGTATGTACTAAGTATGATTCCACATCGCATAATGCCTGTCATCCTAATTCGGTTCTCCGGGTAATTAACAGCGCCTCATCTCTGGCCGAGGTGATTGTGGCAACCGGGTGCATGACAAGAAAGACTCCTCAGGGGAATTGTGGTCGATCAGATCCCATTCCTTTCTCTCAGCTATCAAAAGTCTCATATAGGCAAAGACAACAGAGGCAGAATATAGTTCAATAAGGATTTATTGAAGCAACTGCATCTTAGATAAAAAGGCATGTATTGCAATAACTAGGATGATGAAACACAATAAAAGCAAGGAGGTGCCTAAGAGTAAAACACAAGAACAGTCCTACCATACTATCACTAGGAGCGATATATATATACATATATATATATAAACACTATTTTTCGGCGTGGTCACTCCGCGTTTGTTTATTTGCCACTCCACCCCCGCCGTTGGATTGTATGCGGACACCGAATCCGGGACATGTAGCCGATGCTGAGTCGGAGGACCCAGGAGCAGATTACAGTGTAACTGGAGGTAAGCGCGTATTAAATGAAAGCTGAGCCGGGTGCCACGTAACTTTAAGTGTGGCTTGGAAGCAGAAGTATTCAGACGAAAAATATGGCAGAGAAAATAAAAACGATCTGCAATGATCGTAAGTTGAGGGCAGAAATGGTATTTTCAACTGCGATGATGGAGAATAGAAACTCTTCAAAATCAAGACAAGACTCAGGTTTTGTTGATATATACAGCCTTTTCAAAGACTTAGAAAAACTTTTAAAAAAGGAATTGAATAAATGGTGGGAGAGTGAATCGCTGCAAAGGTACATAGATGCTGACAGAGTACTTAGAGGCTTAAGAATTATGATTACTCCAACATATGATGAGCCAAACCTAGAGATGCTGAAAGAATGGGCCATGCATAATGCACAAAGCTCCATGGGGATAATTAAAGTTTTGATTAAATATGCAAAGATGGATAGAGATAAAATTATTAATGACATTGATGTGCTAAAAACAAAAATTAATGTATATGAAGATGTGAGGTTGGTAGAATCTTTAAACAAGGATATGGAAGATTGGTTGAAAAAGATGGAGGAGGAAATAGTTCACAAAAAAGCAAGAAAATTCAATAGAGATAAAATTGATTATGAGACAGGACAGATTTATTCATTTGCGAAGAAATTTGACTTTTGGAGAAGACAAAAAATACATTTTGGCAAAGGTACTACTCAGATCATTACAGGCAGTAGCAATGAAATCAGTGAAAGCTCTGATACTGATGGCAAAGAACTTTCACGTGTGGTCGCCCATACATCACTACAAGATTAATTAGATTTTTTACGGAGGGATCGACAAACGAATCACAGGCCCTGGCGAGGGGGGAACAAGGTAAGAGGAAGAGGCAGAGGAAGAGGAGACGAGGGGGAAAGAGAGCAAGAAGATCGAAGAGAAACACAGGAGAAAATGACACGCACAACAGGCGATATTAAATGACTGCAAGACGATTTGCAATTTGTCAAAAGTTGAGTTGAATGAGGAGGACATGAAAAACTTGCAATTAGGCCTCTCGTATTGTGAAGCCAGTAACTTTAATTATGCACAAGCGAGGATTGACCTATTCCTCTTTATTAGGAAATTAAAATTGATGAAGATACACAAGATTAAAAGCAATTATGTGACTGAAAAGCCAAGTGTGGAGAAAACTAAGGAATATGGTAATCTTTTAATTGACAATATTTTTTTGATGAAAGAACTATGGGAGTTACAAGAGGATGTAATACAACCCTTAGATGAAGGAGAGGTAGTTGTTAGATTAGAAGCGGAAGGAGTACTAATGAGGGAAGAAGGAGGTTCTAAATTTAAACCAAAATCCATGGTCTCACCGCCATATTGTGGAGATTTGATAGATCAGTTTGCTGAGACAGTTATTCAAGATTTGAAACATTTAAAAGAGATTAATGTAAGAGACAGCAAATGGGGTAGAGATTACCCAAAAATTAAAAGCTTTCGTCAAACGATTAAAAAACTTTTAACAGATGCTGAATTAGTGATCAGAAGTTCAGATAAAGGTGGTAATATAGTAATTTGGCCGATTGATGAATATATGGATGAAGCATACAAACAATTAAATGATGAAAGCTGTTATAAAAGAGTAAATATGGAATATGTACATAATATTGAAAGAGAGTTTGCAAAGGAATTGATGTCATGGAAAGAACAAAAATTGATAAGTGATCAGGAATATAGATACATGCAAGTTGATTATCCTAAGCTACCTGTGTTTTATCTTATTCCCAAAATTCATAAAGATGCTATTAAACCACCTGGCAGACCTATAATAGCTGCGCAAGGCAGCTTGTTTGAATATGTATCACAATATATAGATCATTTTTTAAAACCTTTAGTGTGTAATTTACCATCTTATCTTAAAGACACTACGGATTTTTTGAAGGGAGTGTTTGATGTAAGTTGGGATTCAGACATGCTCCTTATTATGTTGGATGTTACCTCATTAAACACTTGCATCCCACATGAGGATGGCATCAGATCAACAGAACAATTTTTACGTGTAAGATCAATTAGATTTTACAAGCATAGTGTAATGTTAGTTAGTATGATGAGATGGTGCCTCAAACATAACATATTTTTTTCAATAATGAAATCTTTGAACAGATACGCGGTACGGCGATGGGTACATGTTTTGCCCCCAGTTACGCCAACTTATATATGGGTTGGTGGGAAGAACATGTTCTTAACAATTCACCCTTGGACAGATGGAATGATCACATCATTCTATGGTTACGGTTTATTGATGATATATTTGTAATATGGAAAGGTGATGTCTCAAGTGCGGAAAAGTTTGAAAAAGAAATGAATGTTAATGATTTGAACCATAGATTCACAGCAAACATAAACACTAGAGAAATAGAATTTTTAGATGTGAAGATTTCCATAGAAAATGCTAGGTTGCAAACTACGCTATTTAGGAAACCAAGGGCAGGCAATAGTTTATTGCATGCAAGAAGTCATCACCCTATATCTTTAAAAGAGAGTATTCCCTATGGAGAACTGTTACGAGCTAAACGGATTTGTAGTACTGAGAACAAATTTGATGAAATTGAAAAGGAAATGGTATCACGGTTTAGAGAAAGGGGGTATTCCATCAATACTATTACTAAGGCTAAAAAGAAAGTGGATAAGCGTAATAGAGACAGCATTCTATTTGATATATCTAAAAATAAGAATAACAATAATAGTACGCAGTGTGAGAAGCAAGCTATGGTGAGATTTATAACTACATATAATGAGGCTCATTCAAGAATTCGAATGATTCTACAGAAACACTGGCATATACTAAGAAGTAATCCTGTAATAGGCAAGGACATCAGGAAAAACCCTCAGATAACATTCAGACGAGGGAAATCTATGCGAGATGCACTAATGAGAAGTGATATCAGGCAAGGTGGGAACAAATCAATGTGGTTAACACCAATTGATGGCTTTGTTAGATGTACTAAATGCAGGGCCTGTAAAAATGGAGAGAGTATCAAATCAGTGGTAATTAATGGCAAAATCATACATAAAATTAAGGGATTGTACACATGCAAAAGTGAATATGTCATCTATTTACTTAAATGTAGCTGTGGTAAGATGTATATCGGTAGCACAAAATTACAGGCACATAAACATATTCTACAACATCTTAGAGCGGTGCAAAATCAGAATGATTCATACCCGTGGCTAGACACAGCCGGGAAGTTCATGGGGGTGATATCACTAATCTAAAATATAGTGTGATAGATGGGATACCTAAGGATCCCAGAGGAGGTGATAGAGAAAAAAAACTAAGAACACTGGAGTCTAGATATATTTTGATGTTTGATACTAAGGAACCGAATGGATTGAACAAAAGTGAAGAGTTACACATGCATTTGAAGACTTAAATTAGGGATTGTAATTATAGAGTAATGGTTTTGTAGTCTCCGCTGTTGTTTTTATCATAATGGGAAAATAATTCTGTACAGATTGTACTGTAATGAGATGGAAAGGTAATAGTTTGTGCAATAATGAAGCAGTAATGGTCAATGAGGCAAGGTTATATTTTATCTTTCCTTTTTTCTGCTCTCATAGAAATTGTGGAAATATGGTCTAGGTCATGGTCAAGATTATTTAATGGTGTGGAGTAATATGAGTAAAAATATAGATTATATAATTTTTATACACTTTTTGCACATAAGCCTTTATAATCCGGATATTATGGAGTGATGATTTCAGTGCATTGAATTAGCATTAATGGGGATGGTCCTATTTTTAAGACTGTGTAGATTGTCAGCGATAATAGGTAGTGCAAATGTATTTAACATTATATGTTACACAGTAGTAAGAATTATGCGCTATTTAAGTTTGTTAAATTATTATAGGAAACCCAATAGTGCAGTAAATCAATTAGATTATTGTAGAACTATCGGCATCGTTATGTTGATCACTTTGGGTGAATATACGGCATTATGTGCAAGATATGGCTATTTGAATATAATTTTGTTTGGTAAATAACTTATTGATATTCATGTGTAGTAATCAATTTAATAGTTAAAATGTAAGCATCTTTAAGATTTGATCATGACGCTGATGTAAAGCGAAGAAAGACGATCTAATGTGTATAAATAGAAAGTTAAAGATGGCGGTCAACAGGCCTATGAAGGCAGTTGTGCCGAAACGCGTTCCTGTTGGGATCGTACATTAAATTTATGAATACTTGCTCTGGAGTGCTGCTTCTTCTTGTAACTATTGGAGGAAAGTATGTATATATATATATATATATATATATATATATATATATATATATATATATATATATATATATATATATATATATATATATTTCTCCTACCTACACTATGTTTGAGCACAGCATAATAAGCCTAATCTGCCCTTCGGGTTTCCCACCTGGGTGTACATCATTCCGCATACCTGGAGGAAGAAGCCTGTAGTCTAGAGAGACACCGTCCAATGTGGATCAGGGGCCAGCTGTCTAAGCAAGTAGCTACAGCGAAGCAATCAGCAATCAGCATACAGTCGTGGTCATCTGGCTGGAATCTCCCTCTAACGTGTCTGGGACAAAGGGGTGTTTTTTAGAATTAAACAGCCAACATTCTAAGAAATGGTCCCCAAGTATGAGTGTGTGTTTTTCTGTGAATGTTGGAGACACTGCATGCCACGTTTGTCGGCAACCCTATCTGACTGTAGCCTTGGACAAAGCATAAAGTGAAATAAATGTCCTTCTAAGAATGTGATGCTTTCCTAGGCGAAAGTACAATGAGATAAAGAAAAGAAAACAGCACCGCAAATGTTGCTATTGTCAGTAAAATAAAGCAATGCTGAATAAAATGTAACTGGATTAAAGTGCACATCGGCAGGCCTAGTAAGCTAAAACAACGTGTCTAAAACATGGCTAAAATAGCTATACAACAAACTGAAGTAGCCACATGAAGAATAGGTTTGCAATAAAAGGCTTGACATTTGGAAACATTAAACCAATTTGCAGTTTTGAGAATGTTATACAGACCTCAGCCAAAGAAGGAGAGGTTACTGGTTTATGAGGGGACTGAAAATAAATTAAAGGTTGGGAAGAGGCGGACACACTCATAGCCATAGACTACCAATATCTTCTTGTACACGATTCAAGTGTAAGGAGGGAAAAGGGGGAATGAGGACTGCAAGATCCACAGATCTATAGTAAAGGGACCAAATTTGGAAAGAAGCTTCTTGAATATGGAAGGATGAAGACACCAATTGCTTGCATCCCGAATATTCCTGGGCACCAGTCTGCTATTGTGTTCAGTTTTCTTGAAAGGTACTCTGCTCGGACTGAGAGCTTATTCTTAAAGTTAAACTCCCAAAATTGTTTTGGCAGTTTGGCTAGTGGGTTTGACTTTGAACCACTAAATGGCTGATGTAACGAACAGCTGAGAGATTGTCCATATGAAGTAGGATGGAGGTTCTTACTTTGTTTTTGGTGACAATCTGGATCACAAAATATCCTGCAAGCATCTCTAGACAATTTATGTGAAACAGTAAGTCCTTTTGTGACCGTATACCCCCTATCTAGAACTGACCACATCTTGCACCCCAACTAGTCCAACTTGTATTGGATTCTAAGACAAGGATCCTCATTATGAACTTGGCGGTTGAGACCACCATGCTGGTGGCAGCGGTAATTTCCGCCACCGCCATGATGGTCTCGACCGCCAAATAATGAAGGTAGTGGGGTCCGCCACAGGTGGCCTTCCACCATTGCCAGGCTACCGCTGACAGGCAGCCTGACGATGGTGGAATTCTTCATCCGACCCCCCCTGGGGGCCCCTGCACTGCCCATGCAGTTGGCATCGGCAGTGCAGGGGCCCCCATGCAGTGCCCCGTCGCGCAGCTCACTGCCTGATTTATAGGCAGTGATCTGTGCAACGGGTGGTGCTGCACCCGCCGCACATTGGCATTGATGACGGCTCCATGTGGAGCCGTCTGCAATGTCCCGGTCCAGCATTCTGCTGGGCCAGCGGGCGGAAACACTGTTTCAAGGGGGATGGTGGTCTGTGATAAGACCGCCAGCATGAACACGGCGGAGATCTCCTCTGTGTTCATAATGACCCCCAAAATCTGGTGCTTTCGAGAATTCTTTTTTCGGTTGCAAGCATCTAGGTGGTACAACCACCGCTGGAGTTCAGAATGGGATTCAAGATCTAATTGGATAATGCCAGAGTACGAAATCCCTTTTTGGAGATGGGGAATCTTTAATCTTTGAGGGGCCAGTAATGTAAGGGGCCTGGAAACATAGCTTGAATTGAGGAGGCAAAAAGGCCCACAATTTGTGCCAGTAGACTGATAGATACTGCGGAAAGGGAAAGCACATTAGTTATTTCTTTCTTTGTTTATTAGCAATACCTTCTCTTTCAGGAGTTGTAGAATCAATTTGTTGGCGTCTATTAGGATATCTAGAAAGTTTGTTAGCTAGGAAGAGTCCAAAGCAAATTTGTCTTTCTTGATAAGGAATCCTAGACTCTGTAAGAGCGTCAGAAAAGAGCTGAGTCCGTAGTAAATTTGGGGCATGAGAAGAAAGTGGTCTAATTAAGGTATGAGGCATACCCCTTGTGCCATCATGTGTGTTATAACAGGTTTATTAACTTTGGTAAAACACTATGGAGCAAAGGAAAGACCAAAGGTAAGCCATTTGAACTGAAATAAATGTGTCTTTCCATTGTAATTGCAGGTACTTCCGGTGAGAGTGGTGAAGCTGAATTGTTAAGTAGGCATCATGAATGTCTAAGCGTACCAATGCCTAATGTCTAATCATCTCCCTCTTGAAGAGAGTCCCTGAGATGGATGATTGTTTCAATTTTGAAATGGTGGTACACCACATAATTGTTGAGTATTTTCAAGTTTATTATGAGTTGGAATTTTTTGTTTTTCTTTTGAACTAAGAATATGATACTTACAAATCCTGACCGGTCAAAAGGAGACATTTCTATTGCTTGTTTTCGTAGAAGAGACTGTGGTGGTCATTACAACCCTGGCGGTCGGTGTTAAAGTGGCAATAAAACCGCAAACAGGGCGGCGGAAAAAAAATGGACTCACGACCGTGGTGGAAATCGCCAACAAAGACAGCCACTTTAACACTCCGACCGCCACGGCGGTACAAACAAACAGCGCGGCGGTCACCGCCAACAGACAGGCGGAGGACAATGTACCGCCCACAGTATCACAACCTACCAATCCGCCACCTTTTCCGGAGCGGATTCCCCCAAAACAAAAACACGGCGGAAACCGGACTTCAAAGGGAAAACGCTCACCTCTACACACCTCACGAGGAATCAGGACGCCATGGAACCCGAGCTCCAGATCCTGCCAGCCCTTATCTTCTTGCTCCTCTACCAGGAGCACGAACTCCGGCGGCGAAGACTACGGTGAGTACTGCACCTACGACACAGGGGAGGGGGGAGGGAAAAAACAGGGACACACACACGCAATACGCAATACCCCCACCCCCACATTCACTCATGACAACACACACACTAATACATATTGATACATTACAGTTACACCCCCCAACCCCCCCGGAAGAATGCAAAGACAAAAGGAAATGAGTGTAACCATTGTAATATATTCAAATCCAGGAGGCAAATATATATATATATATACACCATGAACAAAATATACACCAAGAATAGTAGTCCAGGTAGTGCTCCATTGAAGTCCGTGGAACACTGGGCCCACACGGTATGGGCGAGGCCCACACTCATTCCCAGAACATGACAGAGAGAACACTGCAGGGGCATCAGATAGCAATAAAACAGGCACCTCAGGGGGAAAACAAAGGGGGGGCACCTCAGCCGGTTGAGTGCACAATGCCAAATCCACGAGGGGGCCACTGTTCAATCCTGGGGAGTGCAAAGCCACAGTCTCTCAAGTCTCTACAGTGGGTGGTTTGCCCACTGCTTTATCCTGGGGAGTGCAAAGCCACAGTCTCTCAAGTCTCTACAGTGGGTGGTTTGCCCAATGTTCAATCCTGGGGAGAGCAAAGCCACAGTCTCTCAAGTCTCTACAGTGGGTGGTTTGCCCACTGTTCCATCCTGGGGAGTGAAAAGCCACAGTCTCTCAAGTGGATGCCTTTCTCCACTGGTTCTGGAGGGGGCTTTGTGCCCAGAGTGCTTCATCCTGCCAAGGACAGAGGTAGTGGATGTGATACTCCACTGGTTCTGGAGGGGGCTTTGTGCCCAGAGTGCTTTATCCTGCCAAGGACTGAGGTAGTGGATGTGAATCTCCACTGGTTCTGGAGGGGGCTTGGTGCCCAGAGTACTTCATCCTGCTCCTGACGGACTCAGTAGCGTCAGTGCCCTTGGCGCTCATGGGCCAGCAGTGCTAGTGGCAGCGGTGCCCTGTTCAGCGGTGCTAGTGGCTGCGGTGCCCTGTTCAGCAGTGCTTGTGGCGGCGGTGTCCTGTTCAGCGGTGCTTGTTGCGGCGGGGTCATTTGCAGTGACTCAGCTGCTGGCGGTCCTGTCTCGCCCAGCGGGGCTGGTGCTGGCGGTCCTGTCTGGCCCAGCGGGGCTGGTGCTGGCGGTCCTGTCTGGCCCAGCGGGGCTGGTGCTGGCAGTCCTGTCTGGCCCAGTGGGGCTGGTGCTGGCGGTCCTGTCTGGCCCAGCGGGGCTGATGCTGGCGGTCCTTCACCCTGTCTGGCCCAGCGGGGCTGGTGCTGGCGGTCCTGTCTGGCCCAGCGGGGCTGGTGCTGGCGGTCCTTGATGGCCCAGCGGGGCTGGTGCTGGCGGTCCTGTCTGGCCCAGCGAGGCAGGTGCTGGCGGTCCTGTCTGGACCAGCGGGGCTGGTGCTGGCAGAGGCCTCCTGGGCAGCGGGGATGGTGCTGGCGGTGGCCTCTTGGGCAGCAGGGCTGGTGCTGGCGGTGGCCTCTTGGGCAGCTGTGCTGGTGGCGGTGGCCTCCTGGGCAGCAGGGCTGGTGGCGGTCACCTCCTGAGCAGCAGGGCTGGTGGCGGTCGCCTCCTGGGCAGCAGGGATGATGGCGGTCTTCTCCGCCGTGCTGCTTTTCCCATCCTTGCTGACTTTCTTGTGACCCTTCTCCACCTTGGAAGGTGTCGCAGCTGAATCCACACTCCCACCTGAACCGCTGGGAGCGGCTTTGGTGGCTGGAGTCTTCCCCCTCTCCTGCCGGGCACTGGCCAACTTTTGATGCTTGACAGGTGGGGGACTGTCCGTGCTGTGGCTCCATGCCACACTGGCTGCCCTGGTGGCCGGTGCACTCCAGATTCAGGTGACTACAGGCACCACTGGTCCCGGAGATGTTGTGGCTGAGGTGCTAGGTTGGGACCTGGAGAGTCGGGCCCTAGGAGACGGACGGGGTGGGGGAGGTGTGGGAAAGAGGTCAAGGTTGGACAGGAAAAGTTTTTTAGGATCACGGGACAGGTAGCTGGAGGGGGTTTGGGAGTGGAGGAAGAGGTTGTGGTTGTAGGAGGTGTTCGTTTGGTCACTTTGGGTGCAGGTGTGTGCACTGGAGGGTGTCGTGAGGTGGATGGCTATTGGGTGGGTGTGTGCCTGCGTTTGTGTATCTTGGGAGGGGGCGTCACAGACACACTGAGAGAGGACACAGGGGACGTGTGAATGGCAGTGGGGGTGGTGACTGCACGTGAGCGGGGTGTGGTGGTGGGTGTGCTGGTGATGGAAGTAGTGGCTGAAAATGTAGTGTATGCAGGTGTGAGTAGACGAGACAGGGAGGGAGGAGGGCGACGAGGAGGAGGGGGACACAGTGGAGGCAGTGGATGTTGGTGTGTCTGCATGTGTGTGATGCTTGCGTGAGTGTCTGTAGGATGTGTGGTGCTTATGTTTGCCAGAGCTTCCCTTGTGTGCTGAGGTGTGTACATGCTGGTCTGAAGGTGTGCTTGGGATAGGCTGAGGTAGAGGGGATTGGGTCTGGGTGGAGGAAG
The DNA here is from genome assembly GCF_031143425.1 of Pleurodeles waltl. Taxonomy (NCBI): domain Eukaryota; kingdom Metazoa; phylum Chordata; class Amphibia; order Caudata; family Salamandridae; genus Pleurodeles; species Pleurodeles waltl. The sequence continues at coordinate 650,297,911 of NC_090442.1, forward strand.
TTGGAGGGGGAGGCTAGAGACAGGGACAATGGCTGCCGTCAGTGCTTAGACCAGAGTCTGAAAAGCTCGCTGAAGGGCCGCCTGACCAGAATGAATGCTCTCCAGGAATGCATTTGTTTGTTGCAACTGCCTTTCTACACCCTGGATGGCATTCAAAAGGGTAGACTGCCCAACAGTGAGGGACCTGAGGAGGTCAATGGCCTCCTCACTGAGGGCAGCAGGGGTGACTGGGGCAGGGGCTGAGGTGCCTGGGGCGAAGGTGATGCTCACCCTCCTGTGTGAGCGAGCACAGGGCAAAGGCTGAGGGGCTGCTGGGAGGGCGGTGCTGGTAGGGGGGGTGGCGGCTGTACCTGTAGATGCGGGGGCACAGATGTTGCCGCCACCACAAGGGAGCTCGCATCAGAGGATGAGTCCGTGTCACTGGTGTCAGCTCCTGTCCCCGCCGTGGAGCTCCCCTCGCCCTCCATCCCACTGGTGAACTCCGAGTCCGTTGTCTCGCCCTCCAGGGCCATGTGGGATGCAGCTCCCTCCTGCTCTGGTGCCACTGCTCCTCTGCCTGATGATGCTATTGCACACAAGAACAGGGAGACCACAAAAAGGGTGGGGGAAAGACAGAAGAAAGACATGTTCAGTGCATGCAATACCGCTACCGTTGGCGGACACTACAGACACAGAAGACCTCTGCACTACGCTGTGCACTTAGAGTTCCCTAATTAATCACAGGGACATGGGGTACAAGGCCTATGCCCGATTGATGCACACATGGAAGTCACACGAGCCTGACTAGGTGTAGTTGCCTCTGAACACAGGTGAGGTGGGGTGCCACACGGCCTGCCTTACGATTGGACCTTGCCTACTAAACTCGCCCTGGCCTATGGGAACCCACAGCCCACCTCCCCCACCCAGACACCTTGTAATGCGCGCTGATTCAGCTGAATGAGAGTGTACTCACCCCCTTGTGGCTGATGTGATGCTGTCAAGCGCCCATCCAACTCTGGATACGCCACCGCCAGGATCCGGAACATCAGGGGGGTCATGGTGCGACGGGCACCCCTCCCACGTTGGGAGGCGATCCCCAGCTGGGCCTCCGCCGTCTTCTTGCTCCAGCAGCGAATGTCCTCCCATCTTTTCCAGCAGCCCAAATATCCTTCTTCTGGTGGGCGCTGACCTACAGGAATATCACAGGGGAAAAGGAGAAGATACAACCGTCCGGACCGTCACAGTCATTGGTCCGCGTTCCTACCCTTGCCATGACGCACAGGCACTCACCGTCTTTTCATGCACGCCTCATTCTCCCCCCCCCATCTTCCATCCACACCACTCCACACAGGCATTGTCCATACAGCATGCTCACAGTGTACTTACCTGTTTGTCTGGAGGACCGTAGAGTAGCGTGTACTGGGGAGGACCCCATCCACTAGTTTCTCCAACTCCTCTGTGGTGAAGGCAGGGGCCCTTTCCCCAGACACATGAGCCATTGTCTCTTCCAGACTGAGGTCACAGCAGCACTTGCAGTGTAGGTCCTCTCCTGTCGAAGATCAGATATCAAGTGAGTGAACAGATAGAAAATGGCGGTCACGTCCGCGGCGGTGCGTACTGTCACCGCCGGCGTACATCGTCATTGGCTCATGGAACCCACAAGGTCCAATGTTAACCAATGCAGGATTGCGCCGCGGTCTTCGACCGCCTACCGCGACAGTGTACAACGCCAGCGCAGTTACCACATATCCCCTTGTCCCACTTTACAGGTCAGGCAGCCCCCATTTCAGGGGGCCACATGGCATTAATTTTAAATGCATCACACATATCTAGGCCTTGCATACACATTAAGGCAGGGACATAGTGGATTGAAAAATGTGTGCAATATAGTAGTATTTTCGTACCTCAGTGTTGCCTGACCCTCTGCTCGCTATTCTCCTCCATAGAGCACGTCCGCTGGGGCAGGTGAGGAGATGGCGACATCCTCCGGTGTACAGACCGCTGGTGGGCCTGTCGACAATGGAAGAGGGACATGTAATTGTCACCTACAGACTGGACCGTGCCACAATCCAGGAACTGTGTGAACAGTTGGAGCCGGACCTGAAGTCAGTTATCTGCCATCCCACAGGTATCCCCCCTCTAGTGCAGGTGCTGTCAGTACTCTATTTCCTGGCAAGTGGGTCTTTTCAGACGACAGTGGCCATAGCATCAGGGATGTCCCAGCCTACGTTTTCCAACGTGTTGTCCAGAGTGTTGTCTGCCCTGCTGAAACACATGCGCAGCTACATCTTTTCCCTCAGGTGGAGGATTTGCCAACAGTGAAAGGTGACTGCTATGCCCTGGGACATATCCCCAACATCATAGGTGCCATTGATGGGATACATGTGGCCTTGGTCCCCACGCATGAGTTTACAGAAATCCGAGGAGTTACCATTCTATGAATGTGCAGATGGTGTGTTTGGCCGACCAGTACATCTCCCATGTGAACGCCAAATTTCCTGCCTCAGTGCATGACGCTTACATTCTGAGGAATAGCAGCATCCCTTATGTGATGGGGCAACTCCAGAGGCACCGTGTATGGCTATTAGGTGAGGACATGGACCCTATACAATGTGAATAGTTGTCTGGGTCTGGGGTTGTCCCCTAGGGTTAGTGTGTGTCTAACAGTTGTCCCTCGACGTTTGCAGGTGACTCTGGCTACCCCAACCTGTCATGGCTACTGACCCCAGTGAGAAATCCCAGGACAAGGGCAGAGGAACGCTACAATGAGGCCCATAGGCGAACTAGGAGGGTTATAGAGAGGACCTTGGGCCTCCTGGAGGCCAGGTTCATGTGCCTCCATATGACAGGTGGTTCCCTATTCTACTCACCAAAGAAGGTGTGCCAGATCATCGTGGCCTGCTGTATGCTTCACAACTTGGCTTTGCCATGACAGGTGCCTTTTCTGCAGGAGGATGGTCCAGATGGAGCTCTTGTGGCAGCTGTGGAGCCTGTGGACAGAGAAGACGAGGAAGCAGAAGAAGAGGATATCGACAACAGAAACACAGTGATTCATTAATACTTCCAGTGAGACACAGGTAAGAAGACATCACTGCCTGCTACATCTGATACACTTTTTCTACCTCTCATCTTCAAGAAAAACACCGAACACCACCGCACCCCTCCACCGCCTCACCGCCGCTGGGGAAAAGTCACTGAAGAACAACTAGCCAGCACCCTTGCCAAAAACCCACCACCCGACACCACCGACCCGGACTCCGTCGCCATCAACCTCCATCAATGGATCCTCAACTGCTCCAACATCCTAGCTCCACTCAAGAGACCCACCGCCAACCAAGATAAGAAAAAAACAGCCTGGTTCACAGACGAACTGACCACCTCCAAACGCACCTGCCAGAAACTCAAGAAAAAATGGATCCTCGAGCGTACACCCGACAACCTTGCCACCCTCAAGGAAGCCAACCGCAGATTCCACCAACTGATCCGACTCGCCAAGCGCTCCCACTTCACAGAACGCCTCAATAACAACGCTCACGACTGCAAAGAACTCTTCTGCATCGTGAAGGAACTTTCCAACCCCAACGCCAACGTCAATGACGTCCCTCCTTCCCAGGAACTCTGCGACGAGCTCTCCACCTTCTTCTACCAGAAAATCGCAACCATCCACGACAGCTTCAACACCTCACCTCCGCCGGAACCCACCCCCAGCAACTCCTCCCACGCCTACCGCATCACCACCTGGACTCAAGTAGATGACGCCGAAACACGAAAAACCATGGACTCCATTCACTCAGGATCCCCCGCTGACCCCTGCCCACATCACGTGTTCAACAAAGCCGACACCACCATCGCCCCCAAACTCCGCAAGATCATCAACCTCTCCTTCGACACCGCTACTTTCCCAGACAGCTGGAAGCACGCAGAAATCCAACCCCTCCTCAAGAAACCCAAGGCTGACCTCAACGATCTCAAAAACTTCCGTCCGATCTCCCTCCTCCCTTTCCCAGCGAAAGTCATTGAGAGGATCGTCAACGCACAACTCGCCCACTTCCTAGAAGACAACGCCATCCTAGACCCCTCTCAATCTGGTTTCAGATGAAACCACAGCACTGAGACCGCACTCCTCGCCGCCACAGATGACATCAGACAACAAATGGACAACGGCGAAACCTCAGCCCTGATCCTCTTAGACCTATCAGCCGTTTTCGATACAGTCTGCCACCGCACCCTACTAAACCGTCTCCACGAGGCCGGCATCCAAGACAAAGCCCTCAACTGGATCTCATCCTTTCTCTCCGACAGAACTCAGAGAGTCCGACTCTCACCCTTCCGCTCCAAAGCCACCAACCTCATCTGCGGCGTCCCCCAAGGCTCCTCACTCAGCCCAACGTTGTTCAACGTCTACATGGCCCCCCTCGCACAACTGGCCCGCCAACACAACCTCAGCATCATCTCCTACGCCGACGACACCCAACTCGTCCTCTCCCTGACCAAAGATCCTCTCACCGCCAAAACCAACCTCCACGAGGGACTGAAATCCATCACCGAGTGGATGAGCAACAGCCACCTGAAACTCAACTCTGACAAGACGGAAGTCCTCATCCTCGGACGCACCCCCTCGGCCTGGAACGACTCCTGGTGGCCCACCGCCCTCGGCCCGCCACTCACCCCTGCCAGCCACGCACGAAACCTGGGCTTCATCCTCGACTCCGCTCTCACCATGTCCAAACAGGTCAACGCTGTCTCCTCTTCCTGTTTAAACACCCTCCGCATGCTCCGCAGGATTTTCAAGTGGATTCCAACAGGAACCAGAAAGACGGTGACCCAAGCCCTCGTCAGTAGCAGACTCGACTACGGCAACGCACTCTACACAGGCATCCCAACGAAAGACATCAAACGACTCCAACTCATCCAGAACGCAGCCGCCCGCCTGATCCTCGACGTACCCCGCCGAGGTCACATCTCCCCCCACCTGAAGAACCTCCACTGGCTCCCCGTGGAAAAGAGGATCACCTTTAAACTCCTCACCCACGCACACAAGGCACTCCACAACACCGGATCCACCTACCTGAACTCCAGACTCAACTTCTACGTTCCCTCACGTCAACTACGCTCTGCCAACCTCGCCCTCGCCATCGTCCCCCGAATCCAGCGCAATCTGGCGGCAGATCCTTCTCCTACCTCGCCGCCAAGACCTGGAACTCTCTCCCCACCTCTCTTCGCCAGACCCAGGACCTCCTCACCTTCAGGAGACTCCTCAAGACATGGCTCTTCGAACGTTAGCAGCACCCCCCCCCCAGCGCCTCGAAACCCTAACGGGTACATAGCGCGCTTTATACATCTTTTGATTGATTGATTGATTGATCTGTCTGTCACTTTCACCCTGAGTTGTCACTTTCCATTTCGATTTCGCAGATGTAGGTCCCACTGTGTGACATCTGCTTTGTTTCCTCATGGACTACACATTTTCGAAAGCACAGACTGATTACAGATAGTTTTGTGATTTAAGGTTGTTTACTTAAGTGCTAAATAGTGGAGGGGGTTGTAAAATGGTCAGGGGTGATGGTGGAGGAATGTCCATGGCAAAGTCCAGTCTATTAGTCTCACAGGTGCATTGTCCAAAGGGGCATAGGAAGTGGAGCTGGGGCAGTTGATGGATGGACCGGGTGACAAAGTGGACAAGAGGATGACAATCAGGGTGGTCTCATTTCTTGGTAGGGGTCTTGGCATTGTTCTCTGTCTTTGTCCTGGATCTCAGGGACCACTTGCGGGGTGGTTCTCCATCTGCAGGGGGTGGGGTGCTGGTGTCGTGGTCCTGTGGCGGTGCCTCCTGTCCACTAGCGCCGGCAGAGGTGGTGGGCAGTTCATCGTCCAGGCTAGTGTCAGGGGCCCCTTGTTGTGCCAAAGTGTCCCTCCTGGTGTTCACGAGTTCCTTCAGCACCCCTACAATGGTGCCCAGGGTGGAATTGATGGCTTTGAGTTCCTCCCTGAACCCCAAATACTGTTCCTCCTGCAGCCACTGGGTCTCCTGAAACTTGGCCAGTACCATTGCCATCGTCTCCTGGGAATGGTGATAGGCTCCCATGATGTTGGAGAGGGCCTCGTGGAGAGTGGGTTCCCTGGGCATGTTCTCCCCCTGTCGCACAGCAGCCCTCATAGTTCCCCTGTGTTCCTGGGCCTCTGTCCCCTGAACTGTGTGCCCACTGCCACTGCCCCCAGGTCCCTGCTGTTCTTGGGGTGGTGGGTTAGCCTGGGTTCCCTGTAGTGGTGGACACACTGCTGCTTGACGTGTCCTGGGGACAGAGGTATGGGCCCGCTGGGTGGGTGCTGTGCCTGTGTTTCCAGAGGGGGGAGGCTCTGTTGTGGCTTGTGCCAGTGTGAGGGGAACCGAGGTCTCAGATGGGCCGGGCTGGTCATCTAGATCCAGTTGGACAGAGCTGCTGTCATCACTGTGGGCCTCTTCTGTAGGGGGAGTGCACATGTCTGGAACCTCCTTTCCGGTGACGTTGGGTAGGGGTCCTGCAGGGGTGTAAAGGCATAATTATTGCATCTGCGTGTGCCATGGTGTGCAATGGGTGGGTGACCCTGTACCCCAGTGCTTGCATTCTTCTGTAGGACCTTGTGTGATAATTGTTTAGGGGGTGTGTGTGGGTATGTGCAGTGGCCATGCACTGGTGATGGGTGTCCATGCTTTGGTGTTGTATGCAGGGCTTGGTGTTGGGATGGGTGGGTTGAGATAGTGGGACATATGTGAGGAGTTGGAGTGATGGGGTGAGGGCGAGGGTGGGGGTATGTGATAGCATGCAGGTAGGGTGGGGGATGAAGTAGTGAAAGCTTTGACGTACTAGAGTCCATTCCTCCAGCTACTCCTGCAAGGCCCTCTGGATGCAGTATAGCCAAGACCTGCTCCTCCCATGTTGTTAGTTGTGGGGGAGGAGGTGGGGGTCCGCCGCCAGTCCTCTGAACCGCGATGTGGTGTCTTGAGACCACGGAATGTACCTTCCCCCGTAGGTCGATCCACCTCTTCCTGATGTCATCCCGTGTTCTTGGGTGCTGTCCCACTGCGCTGACCCTGTCCACGATTCTGCGCTATAGCTCCATCTTCCTAGCTACAGTGGTGTGCTGCACCTGTGATCCGAATAGCTGTGGCTCTACCCAGATGATTTCCTCCACCAAGACCCTGAGCTCCTCCTCAGAAACCTGGGGTGTCTTTGCGGTGCCATGGGGTGGTGTGGGTGATGTGTGAGGCTGTGTGTGTTGTGATGTGTGGGGTGATGTTTAGGGGTGTGTGGTGTTTTGTGTGGACGTGTATGTGTGATGGTGTTGTGTGCCTCTGTATAGTGGGGTTGTCTTTGCTGTGCTGTCTCTCTGGCCTTCGTCAAAATTTCTGGTGGTAAGGGTTTGTGGGTGATGTGGGTGTGTGTTTTATATTGTATTGAGTGTGTGGGAGTGGTGTGTGTATGTGTATCAGGTGTGTGTATTTGGAATTGTCCTATGTGGTAGTGTTTTGTAAATGTGTGTGTGTACGGCGGTGTGTACCACCAATGGAATACCGCAGTTGAAAGACCGCCGCATGGATTCGTGGGTCGTGATAGTGGGGCGTATTCCTGTTGGCGTGACGGTGGAGGTTTTGTTATCGCCAGTTTATCACTGACCTTTGTGTGGCGGACTTGTGTGGGTGTCTGGATTTTGGCGCATTCCGAGCTGTGGGTCGTTATAGCTGTAGTGGAATTCCGCTGCTGCAGAGGTGTGTTGGAGGTCTTCTGCACGGCGGTCAGCGGCATTTACCACCAAAGTTGTAATGACCCCCACAGTGTCTTACCTGTGTGCCACTGGAAGTACTGTTGAATGAGTGTGCTTCTGTTGTCAACATCTTCTTCCTCTGCCTCCTCTTCGTCACTGTCCACAGGCTCCACCGCTGCCACAAGACCATCTCCAGGCTCATCCTCCTTCAGAAAAGGCACCTGGCGTCTCAAGGCCAGGTTGTGCAACATGCAACATGCAACGATGATCTGGCACACCTTCTTCGGTGAGTAGTACAGTGATCCACCTGTCAGATGGAGGCACCGGATTCTGGCCTTCAGGAGGCCAAAGGTTCTCTCAATTAGCCTCTTTGTTCGCCCATGTGCCTCATTGTAACATTCCTCTGCCCTTGTCCTGGCATTCCTCACTGGGGTCAGTAGCCATGAGAGGTTGGGGTAACCAGAGTAACCAGAGTCAGCTGCAAATATCGAGGGATACCCCTTTAGCCACACACTCACCCTTAGGACCAAACCCATATACCTACATCAACTGGGTGGGGACCATGGGCTCACCTATTAGCCACACCCGGTGCCTCTGGAGTTGAGACATCACATATGGAATGCTGCTATTACTCAAGATAAAGGCATCATGCACAGAGCCAGGTTACTTGGCATTCACATGGGAGATGTACTAGTCACCCAAACACACCATCTGCACATTCAGAGAGTGAAAGCTTTTTTTAAATTCCTGAACACTTGTTCATTTGTCCGGGGGGGGACAAAGGCAATATGTGTACCATCAATGGCACCAATGATTTTGGGGATATGTCCCAGGGCATAAAAATCTGCCTTCACTGTGGCCAAATCCTCCACCTGGGGGAATACGATGTAGCTGTGCATGTGTTTCAGCAGGGCAGACAACACTCTGGTCAGCAAGTTGGAGAACATTGGCTGAGACATCCCTGATGCCATGGCCACTGTCGCTTGGAAGGAACTACTTGCAAGGAAATGGAGAACTGACAGGACCTGCACTAGAGGGCGGATACCTGTGGGCTGGCGGATAGCCGACATCAGGTCTGGCTCCAATTGGTCACACAGTTCTTGGATTGTGGCCCTATCAAGTCTGTAAGTGAGGATAATGTGCTTGTCCTCCATAGTCGCCAGGTCCACCAGAGGTCTGTATACGGGGGATGTCTCCATCTCCCATTCATCCTCAGCGGTTGAACTCTAGGATGAAAAACTGTGAGCAGAGGGTCATATTCACACATATGTTAAGATAAATCAGCATTTCTTCCTTTACAGAAACAGTATGTGTATTCGAGAGTCAGTTGATGTGCCAATGTCTGCTGTGACGCAGTTAGGTGCCATGGCCCGTGCCGCCCTGAAATGTCAGCTGCCTGACCTCTGAGGAGAGACAAGTGGAAATGAGGTAATTCCGCTGGCGTTGTGCGCCGTTGCGGTCGGCGGTCGATGACTGCCGCGCAACTTTGCATTGGTTATCATTGGTCCCTATGGGTTCCAGGAGCCAATGGCGATGTACGCGGGCGGTGTCGGTACGTACCGCCGCAGACGTGACTGCCATTTTCTATCTGTTCACTCACTTGCTACCTGACCTTCAACAGGAGAGGACCTATACTGCAAGTGCTGCTGTGACCTGTGTCTGGAAGCGACAATGGATCAAGTGTCTGGGAAAAGGGCACCCGCCTTCACTTCGGAGGAGCTGGAGAGACTGGTATATGGGGTCCTAGCTCAGTACACTTTACTCTATGGTCCTCCAGACAAACAGTATACTGTGAGCATGATGTGTGGGCCATGAATGTATGGATTGCTGTGTGTGTAAGCCTTGTGTGGGGGGGGGGCTGAGGGGCCCTGGGCAGAATGCTGCATGTCTGGTGGTCAATGTATGTGCGTAAGGGGATGGGAGGGATATTGTGGGCTATGAGTGTAACAGTCCGGGCGGTATGATTAATCCCTTTTTCTATGCATATTTACCTGCAGGTCAGCGCCCATCAGAAAAAGGGTATTTGGTGTGCCATCACCAATGAGGTGAGGAACGTGGGGGTCTTTGACAGGCTACTCCTCCCCCTGTCCTTCACCTCGGGACAGGGTGGCCAGAACCCAGCCCAGCACCTCAGCCACCCAGTCCACGTACGCTGTGGTTTCTGCAGCTGTGAGTGGCTCCATGGAGGCACCTGTCAGCCCAGCCAGTGTGCCACCAACACCTGCCAGGGCCAAGAAGGTTCCGCCACCTGGCAAGTGCAAGAAGGAGCCAGCATCCAGCAAGGGGGAGGAGGCACAACCAGCGAGCAAGGCCAGGTCAAAGACCCCAGCTGGCAGAAGCAAGGAGGCACCACCATCTGCCAAGGGCAGGAAAGGGTACAGAACACCAACCATGGCACTTCAGCTGTTTGAGGCTGCTGGTGAAGGCCTGGAGGCTACCACCACAACCGCCAGCACCTCCACCTGCACCGCGGCCAGCACAGCCACCTGAACCGCCGAAAGCAGCACCACTAGCAGCAGCAGCAGCCCCAGTGGGCAGCTGTCCAAGGCTGCAGGTGAAGGCTTGGAGGCTACCACCACAACCGCCAGCACCGCCACCTGCACCACGGCCAGCACCGCCACCTGCACCGCGGCCACCACCGCCACCTGCACCGCGGCCAGCACTGCCACCTGCACCGCCACAAGCAGCACCACTGGCAGCAGCAGCAACCCCGGTGGGCAGCCGTCCGAGGAGGCAGGTGAAGGCCTAGAGGCTACCACCACCACTGCCAGCCCCGCCACCTGCAGCGCAACTGCGATTCACAGATCATCCGTCACCGCCGGTGAGCAGTGTGTAGTAGTGACTACATGGGCTGCAGTGCATCCTGGCCCCTGTAACACCTGTCGGTGTGACACCCAGGTGAGCGACTGTGACCTTGTCGTAGTTTGACTCTTGCTCTGGGCAAGACTGCTGGTTAAAGGATGACAGTACTTTTGCTTGTAGGCGACTACACCTTTCCTACAACAAGTCGCAACTGATGTCCCAACCTTACCAGCTCACTAGCAGCACCTCACCAGAAACACAATCGTAAAAGGTGATTTGTGGCAGCCTTTACGCATGGACTCGAGAATAAGACATCTCAGGGAGTGTCGTGGTTAAACGGAGATTACCCCTTTCTCACAGATATATCATGTCTCATACAAACACAGGCAATGAGAAAGATGCAGTAAAGTTTCAATAATTTTTATTCAACGTAACTGCAATTCGCAATAAGTTGCATGGGCTGCAATGATTAGGATAATGAATAATGCAAGGAACAGAATTGTGAAAAAGAGAGTCATTAGTACAAATACCCCCACCATCTTGCAATGCATAGAAAAGACATATGAGATGTAATATGCCCTAATACCCTAATGTGAAACGCCTAACTGCCTACCTAAATGAGAGCTGGGTTTGTTAAACCTAATCTGCCAATGCTTTGTCCATGAGAGGAGCCCTCAACCCTTGTTACCTTGGAATGAGGTCTCTATCTCAGACTCCGCAGGGTCATGAAGACTGGGTCAGCGGCAAGACGACTGCAGCATCGATATCAGTGATGGTGGAAATGCCCTCTGGTCGGAATACCTCTGATTATCTGTCTAAAGTGTGATATATTTATACAGATCTACAAGGACCCCTGACGTACGTGTGTTCCCAAACAATAGATAACAGTCATGCTTCGGATGGCAATTAATATAAAAAATCCCTCAAAAGTATAGATAGGGAAAATCCCTAATTGTGAACACCTACTGTTTGTTTGTCTTTGTTGCTTGATCCTGACGCCTTAGCACGGTGACACTGATAATGTAACTCTTAACAAGTGGCCTAACAATAAACAAAGACAGCCATCTTAGAAGAATTAAATAATTAAATGGGCTAAGACAGAGCAGGCTAAGTAGGTTAAAAGTCACTGGGTGACGGGGCACGAATCTGCAAGCCGGAGGCTAAGCTAACTCCTGTTATCCCATTAAAATGAACTAGGATTTACTACACCATCCCCATTTGCCGTAACAGGTATGATGAAGGTATAGGAACCCAAACTAAAATTACTCTGAGCTAAAAGCATAAAAACAAGTTTAAAAAATCTTCAAAATATGTTAAAAGATATTAAAAACGAATCTGCTAAAAACACATACAGAGATGTTAATGTCAACCATCACAAGCACAGCGTGCCAAAGCAAGTTAATGTAAATTCATAATTTATAATCGGGAATGGCAAGCCAATTCATCAATCATTTGCTGTACGCATGATCTTGAAGAGTGTCATCGAAGTCACCAACCAAGGACCTAAAAAATTTGTCAACATCATCTGAAGTCAAATCGAGTGCTGGGCAGACAAACGGATCCACAGAGCAGTAGTGAGCAGTAATTCCTGGTGTAACGTTATCCGTTGCAGTGTCCTCATCTGCGATGGACCTCCGCGAGGTGGCCTCACGGAGCAACCTCAGTCTCAAGGGGCATGACCGTGTATGAACCCTCATCGGGGACATCAACAGTTCGTGGTCCACAGGAGATGTCGGTGCAACAGCAAGGCAGACCATAGGCAGATGTTCAAAGAGACACCATATGCAGCGGGAGACTGGTTGTACGCACCAGAGAAGGGGCCGAAATGACAACGACCAGTCATGCTCCAGTTCCACCAGCAAGGGTGCACTGAAGATCCGAACCATGCGCTCACGGCACAGTGGAGTTGGTGGGAGTGGCTCCATTGCTCTGCGTAGCTGGAAAGAAACAACCACTGCGAATCAGAAGAAATAGCAGTAGTAGTCCGCCAATCAAAGCCAAAATAATTGGAAAGCCACCAAACACACTTGAAAAGAGCGAATGGATGGCTGACGGGATGACTCTGAAGACAGTCTGGAAGATGGACACGAAACCAGACCCGACAGCCTTAAAGAAGTGAACAATCGCAGTGGTGCTTGAAGCATTGAATATTCTGGATACCAGTTCTCCAAAATGCTTGGGGAAGTTGGTATTTAATAGGGATTGTATCTCGGCTGATGATCTCGCAATCTGGAGAGCATACGTCTCCTTTGCGGATGTCAAGACGACCTGTTTTTGAAACAATAGCGCCTTTAGCCTGCTCAGCTTGTCATAGTTCACATTAATAGTATCTATGTGGGGCCATTTGTTAGATACTTTTATCTCTCATGTGGGGGGAAACAAAACATGTCCACAACACGTAACAACCTTCAAGACCGAGATTGCTTAGTCAATTCCTGGTCGCATGCCGCAACAACTTTGATCGTTCAGTACCACATAACTTCCATTGGAAAGTACATGAAATACCGGGCGAATCAAAGGGACAGGAGTACCCTTCAGCAAACAGGCCAAATTTGCGACCCCTGCATTGCAAAGACCATGAAGAGACACCTGCTTGCATATCATGGAATGACGAACAGCAGTCTCACATTCACTTCCGCTAAGAAAGACCTCTGTTTCGCTGTTCAGACATTTATAGTCAAAGGGCAACTCCCACTCTTCCTTAATATAGCTATTGCCTAGTTGCTCGTACATTCGCACTGCAAGATGTTTCAGGCAGCTCGAGAAATGAAAGGTCGAAATCGGTAAATTAATTATGCCATGTAAGAGCCAGATAGTTGAAGGACTCTCTTCTACCGTGAAGGGCAACTTATCTAATTTCTCTACGTGAAGCATGGTGAAACTAGCCTCCCTTTTAGCCATTGTCTGTTGTTCCTTGGAAAAATTTAAAGCAGTGAAGAATTCACTCCCATTAATATACTTCCATGGAATGTGGCAATTTTTCCGTGTCTGTAAAGTCCAACCCAGCTGCATGATGGAACGTAGCTGTGTTTGCCCATGATATAACCGGCACAAGTCTGTCTGAGTGATATCAATAGCAGACAACACTATATTTGATAGTGAATAAATTCTGTTGGACAGTGTATTCATGCCGTTGTCGACAACAGCTAACACCACCTTTTTGAGTGCTTTTTCCTAGGACCCAGCAGAAAATCCTGCAAGTCTATATCTTCAGAAAGGGTATTCAGGTGTTTCTTAACCGCGGCTAACGTGTTGGTCTGTACCCATTGCTGGCACAGTTTACCCACACTGTATTTCGTAACTATACCTGTATGTTGACCCAATACAAAGCAAGGGTCTGGTCTGTTAATTGAGAAACCCCCTAAAGAGTTAAAAAAACACGCCTGACACTCATTAGTGTCAGTGGGCCAGATTAACCACCCGCCAGGACTAGAAAGTGAAGAATTATAAGTACCAGCCTTAACCATTGCATCTAGCTTGTCCTCAGTGATACTGAGGAAGTATTGCCAGTCTTTAAACCTTGCCGGGGTGGGGATACTGGGCGTGTTCAAGCCTTTAATTTTTGCTAACCCAGACAGGATGTCTGCTGAATAGTGTCATTTAAGAAAATCATTTGCACAGGAATCAGGCATGCTCGAAAAAAAGCCTCCCTACCCTGTATCTGCCAATCTTGCGTTCCCCATACACTTTTCAAATCAATAGTGCTCTTCCAGTATTCGTAACGTTCAACTGCGAGCCGGGAAACAAAGGGATCTGAATAAATCAGTTTTGTATCAGTTAACAACATTTTCCTAATTTGTGCCGGAGGTACTTCAAAATAATACGACTCTGCTTTTCTTGTGTCATGCCCAGAAAAGTATGTACATTTATCACTATACTACTTTGGGCTCCCCACTGGTGGTGTAGAACAGTGTTCCCACTGTTTGTAGTTTAATACTGGCCTGTATCTAGTGGCACAGTGTAGGTAGTAATGTCCCCAATTGTTATAGCAGAACATTTCCCCATAATTCATTGTATGCTCATATACATCATCACTTTCAAAAGCGGAATAGTCCTTCATTTCAGTTAGCATGGAATCAACTGTTTGGACATCCCAATCATCAGAGCCAACATCAGGTGTATTTACATCAGTCATTGAAATTTTGAACACGTATGGTATTTGAATAATTTCAGTAGGCCCGTACATATCGAATGGAACTTTGTCTCACACAATCCCATCAGAAATCGGTATTGCTGTAATATTCACACAGGACAAATCTCTTCGGACCTTATGTGAAGAATGATGTGGAGTTAAAACTTCATCAACAGGCTCCACAGAGGAGCGATCAGGAATATAGTGACCATTTATAAGCAAAAAGAAAACAGTCACAAAACCAATCCATAAAAATAATGCAAAAAATGTCAAACAGAACCATAAGTAGTTCCATGGGTATTTCAAATAGTTTTTTTAAGCCATTGATGCAGCTTACTACTTTTTGAAACATTGTCAATCACAGTAGTGGATGAGTCTGAAGAAAAATCATCAATGTCAATGAAATAGCCAGAGGCAGTCTCTGCAAACACGGGAGCCGGTGCACCATCCATACTTTGGTCCACTTCACGTGGGGGCTCTTGGTAGACAGTGTTGTTAGTCTGTGATGTGTTTGTGTAAAAAACAGCTAGATCTTTGTAGGAAGTTGGCTCTGTATGTGCTATTTCAAAGTAAGGAATAGCATGCACAGAGTCCAAGGGTTCCCCTTAGAGGTAAGATAGTGGTAAAAAGAGATAATACTAATGCTCTATTTTGTGGTAGTGTGGTCGAGCAGTAGGCTTATCCAAGGAGTAGTGTTAAGCATTTGTTGTACATACACATAGACAATAAATGAGGTACACACACTCAGAGACAAATCCAGCCAATAGGTTTTGTTATAGAAAAAATATCTTTTCTTAGTTTATTTTAAGAACCACAGGTTCAAATTTCACATGTAATAGCTTGTTTGGAAGGTATTGCAGGTAAGTACTCTAGGAACTTTGAATCATTACATTAGCATGAATACTTTTGTCATAAAACACAATAAGCTGTTTTAAAAGTGGACACAGTGCAATTTTCACAGTTCCTGGGGGAGGTAAGTTATTGTTAGTTTTCACAGGTAAGTAAGTCACTTACAGTTCTCAGTTTTTGGTCCAAGGTAGCCCACCGTTGGGGGTTCAGAGCAACCCCAAAGTTATCACACCAGCAGCTCAGGGCCGGTCAGGTGCAAAGGTCAAAGAGGTGCCCAAAACACATAGGCTATAATGGAGAGAAGGGGGTGCCCCGGTTCCAGTCTGCCAGCAGGTAAGTACCCGCGTCTTCGGAGGGCAGACCAGGGGGGTTTTGTAGGGCACCGGGGGGGACACAAAGTAGCACAGAAAGTACACCCTCAGCAGCGCGGGGGCGGCCGGGTGCAGTGTGCAAACACGCGTCGGGTTTCCTTCAGTTTTCAATGGGAGACCAAGGGGTCTCTTCAGCGATGCAGGCAGGCAAGGGGGGGCTCCTCGGGGTAGCCACCACCTGGGCAAGTGAGAGGGCCTCCTGGGGGTCACTCCTGCACAGAAGTTCCGTTTCTTTAGGGGCTGGGGGCTGCGGGTGCAGGGTCTTTTCCAGCCGTCGGGAAATGGAGTTCAGACAGTCGCGGTCAGGGGACCCTGGGGATTCCCTCTGCAGGCGTCGCTGTGGGGGCTCAGGGGGGACAACTTTGGTTACTCACAGTCGTAGAGTCGCCGGAGGGTCCTCCCTGAGTTGGTTGTTCTCCACCAGTCGAGTCGGGGTCGCCGGGTGCAGTGTTGCAAGTCTCACGCTTCTTGCGGGGAGTTGCAGGGGTCTTTAAATCTGCTCCTTGTAACAAAGTTGCAGTTCTTTTGGAGCAGTGCCGCTGTCCTCTGGAGTTTCTTGTCTTTTTCGAAGCAGGGCAGTCCTCAGAGGATTCAGAGGTCGCTGGTCCCTTGGAAAGCGTCGCTGGAGCAGGTTCTTTGGAAGGCAGGAGACAGGCCGGTAAGTCTGGGGCCAAGGCAGTTGGTGTCTTCTGGTCTTCCTCTGCAGGGGTCTTTCAGCTCGGCAGTCCTTCTTCTTGTAGTTGCAGGAATCTAAATCTTTAGGTTCAGGGAAGCCCTTAAATACTAAATTTAAGGGCGTGTTTAGGTCTGGGGGGTTAGTAGCCAATGGCTACTAGCCCTGAGGGTGGGTACACCCTCTTTGTGCCTCCTCCCAAGGGGAGGGGGTCACATCCCTAATCCTATTGGGGGAATCCTCCATCTGTAAGATGGAGGATTTCTAAAAGTTAGAGTCACCTCAGCTCAGGACACCTTAGGGGCTGTCCTGACTGGCCAGTGACTCCTCCTTGTTATTCTCATTATTTTCTCCGGCCTTGCCGCCAAAAGTGGGGGCCGGGGCCGGAGGGGGCGGGCAACTCCACTAGCTGGAGTGTCCTGCGGGGCTGTGACAAAGGGGTGAGCCTTTGAGGCTCACCGCCAGGAGTTACAGCTCCTGCCTGGGGGAGGTGTTAGCATCTCCACCCAGTGCAGGCTTTGTTACTGGCCTCAGAGTGACAAAGGCACTCTCCCCATGGGGCCAGCAACATGTCTCTAGTGTGGCAGGCTGCTGAAACCAGCCAGCCTACACAGATAGTCGGTTAAGTTTCAGGGGGCACCTCTAAGGTGCCCTCTGTGGTGTATTTTACAATAAAATGTACACTGGCATCAGTGTGCATTTATTGTGCTGAGAAGTTTGATACCAAACTTCCCAGTTTTCAGTGTAGCCATTATGGTGCTGTGGAGTTCGTGTAAAACAGACTCCCAGACCATATACTCTTATGGCTACCCTGCACTTACAATGTCTAAGGTTTTGCTTAGACACTGTAGGGGCACAGTGCTCATGCACTGGTACCCTCACCTATGGTATAGTGCACCCTGCCTTAGGGCTGTAAGGCCTGCTAGAGGGGTGTCTTACCTATACTGCATAGGCAGTGAGAGGCTGGCATGGCACCCTGAGGGGAGTGCCATGTCGACTTACTCATTTTGTTCTTACTAGCACACACAAGCTGGTAAGCAGTGTGTCTGTGCTGAGTGAGGGGTCTCTAGGGTGGCATAATACATGCTGCAGCCCTTAGAGACCTTCCCTGGCATCAGGGCCCTTGGTACCAGAGGTACCAGTTACAAGGGACTTATCTGGATGCCAGGGTGTGCCAATTGGGGAATCAAAAGCACAGGTTAGGGAAAGAACACTGGTGCTGGGGCCTGGTTAGCAGGCCTCAGCACACTTTCAATTCAAAACATAGCATCAGCAAAGGCAAAAAGTCAGGGGGTAACCATGCCAAGGAGGCATTTCCTTACAATCTTAAACTGGGGTGGTCACAGAAGAAGTGACCGGAACCAGCAAGAGTTCATTTTCCGCCCTCCCCATGGTCAGGGAGGTGTCTGGATCAGCAGTTGACATTGTTGCATAGTCTGTAGTAGTGATGTTCATCCTACTATGTAGATGTATATCCTGTTGGGTAGTGAGAGGGGATCAGGAACCACCCAAGGGACCTCTTGGTCTACTGTGAAGGATCGGTGTAAAGAAATGGCTCCCTGTTGCAGTTACCCCCCACTTTTTGCCTGATACTGATGCTGACTTGACTGAGAAGTGTGCTGGGACCCTGCTAACCAGGCCCCAGCACCAGTGTTCTTTCACCTAAAATGTACCATTGTTTCCACAATTGGCACAACCCTGGCACCTAGGTAAGTCCCTTGTAACTGGTACCCCTGGTACCAAGGGCCCTGATGCCAGGGAAGGTCTCTAAGGGCTGCAGCATGTCTTATGCCACCCTAGGGACCCCTCACTCAGCACAGACACACTGCTTGCCAGCTTGTGTGTGCTGATGGGGAGAAAATGACTAAGTCGACATGGCACTCCCCTCAGGGTGCCATGCCAACCTCCCACTGCCTGTGGCATAGGTAAGTCACCCCTCTAGTAGGCCTTACAGCCCTAAGGCAGGGTGCACTATACCACAGGTGAGGGCATATGTGCATGAGCACTATGCCCCTACAGTGTCTAAGCAAAACCTTAGACATTGTAAGTGCAGGGTAGCCATAAGAGTATATGGGCTGGGAGTCTGTCAAAAACGAACTCCACAGCTCCATAATGGCTACACTGAATACTGGGAAGTTTAGTATCAAACTTCTCAGAATAATAAACCCACACTGATGCCAGTGTTGGATTTATTAAAAAATGCACACAGAGGGCATCTTAGAGATACCCCCTGTATTTTACCCAATTGTTCAGTGCAGGACTGACTGGTCTGTGCCAGCCTGCTGCTGAGAGACGAGTGTCTGACCTCATGCGGTGAGAGCCTTTGTGCTCTCTGAGGACAGAAACAAAGCCTGCTCTGGGTGGAGGTGCTTCACACCTCCCCCCTGCAGGAACTGTAACACCTAGCAGTGAGCTTCAAAGGCTCAAGCTTCGTGTTACAATGCCCCAGGGCACTCCAGCTAGTGGAGATGCCCGCCCCCTGGACCCAGCCCCCACTTTTGGCGGCAAGTCCAGGAGAGATAATGAGAAAAACAAGGAGGAGTCACTGGCCAGTCAGGACAGCCCCTAAGGTGTCCTGAGCTGAGGTGACTCTGACTTTTAGAAATCCTCCATCTTGTAGAAGGAGGATTCCCCCAATAGGGATAGGAATGTGACCCCCTCCCCTTGGGAGGAGGCACAAAGAGGGTGTACCCACCCTCAGGGCTAGTAGCCATTGGCTACTAACCCCCCAGACCTAAACACGCCCTTAAATTTAGTATTTAAGGGCTCTCCCTGAACCTAGAAACTAGATTCCTGCAACAACAAGAAGAAGGACTGCCTAGCTGAAAAACCCCTGCAGAGGAAGACCAGAAGACAACAACTGCCTTGGCTCCAGAAACTCACCGGCCTGTCTCCTGCCTTCCAAAGAACTCTGCTCCAGCGACGCCTTCCAAAGGGACCAGCGACCTCTGAACCCTCTGAGGACTGCCCTGCTTCGACGACGACAAGAAACTCCAGAGGACAGCGGACCTGCTCCAAAAAGACTGCAACTTTATCCAAAGAAGCAACTTTAAAGAACCCTGCAATCTCCCCGCAAGAAGCGTGAGACTTGCAACACTGCACCCGGCGACCCCGACTCGGCTGGTGGAGAACCAACACCTCAGGGAGGACCCCCGGACTACTCTACGACTGTGAGTACCAGAACCTGTCCCCCCTGAGCCCCGACAGCGCCGCCTGCAGAGGGAATCCCGAGGCTTCCCCTGACCGCGACTCTCTGAAACCTAAGTCCCGACGCCTGGAAAAGACCCTGCACCCGCAGCCCCCAGGACCTGAAGGACCGGACTTTCACTGCAGAAGTGACCCCCAGGAGTCCCTCTCCCTTGCCCAAGTGGAGGTTTCCCCGAGGAAGCCCCCCCTTGCCTGCCTGCAGCGCTGAAGAGATCCCTTGATCTCTCATTGACTAACATTGCGAACCCGACGCTTGTTCTAACACTGCACCCGGCCGCCCCCGCGCCGCTGAGGGTGAAATTTCTGTGTGGGCTTGTGTCCCCCCCGGTGCCCTACAAAACCCCCCTGGTCTGCCCTCCGAAGACGCGGGTACTTACCTGCAAGCAGACCGGAACCGGGGCACCCCCTTCTCTCCATTCTAGCCTATGCGTTTTGGGCACCACTTTGAACTCTGCACCTGACCGGCCCTGAGCTGCTGGTGTGGTGACTTTGGGGTTGCTCTGAACCCCCAACGGTGGGCTACCTTGGACCAAGAACTGAACCCTGTAAGTGTCTTACTTACCTGGTAAAACTAACAAAAACTTACCTCCCCCAGAAACTGTGAAAATTGCACTGTGTCCACTTTTGAAATAGCTATTTGTGAATAACTTGAAAAGTATACATGCAATTGAAATGATTCAAAGTTCCTAATGTACTTACCTGCAATACCTTTCAAACAAGATATTACATGTTAAATTTGAACCTGTGGTTCTTAAAATAAACTAAGAAAAGATATTTTTCTATAACAAAACCTATTGGCTGGATTTGTCTCTGAGTGTGTGTACCTCATTTATTGTCTATGTGTATGTACAACAAATGCTTAACACTACTCCTTGGATAAGCCTACTGCTCGACAACACTACCACAAAATAGAGCATTAGTATTATCTATTTTTACCACTATTTTACCTCTAAGGGGAACCCTTGGACTCTGTGCATGCTATTCCTTACTTTGAAATAGCACATACAGAGCCAACTTCCTACATTGGTGGATCAGCGGTGGGGTACAAGACTTTGCATTTGCTGGACTACTCAGCCAATACCTGATCACACGACAAATTCCAAAATTGTCATTAGAAATTGATTTTTGCAATTTGAAAAGTTTTCTAAATTCTTAAAAGACCTGCTAGGGCCTTGTGTTAGATCCTGTTTAGCATTTCTTTTAGAGTTTAAAAGTTTGTAAAAGTTTGAATTAGATTCTAGAACTAGTTTTAGATTCTTAAAAAGTATTCCAACTTTTAGAAGCAAAATGTCTAGCACAGATGTGACTGTGTTGGAACTCGACACCACACCTTACCTCCATCTTAAGATGAGGGAGCTAAGGTCACTCTGTAAAATAAAGAAAATAACAATGGGCCCCAGACCTTCCAAACTACAGCTCCAGGAGCTGTTGGCAGAGTTTGCAAAGGCCAACCCCTCTGAGGATGGCAACACAGAGGATGAAGATAGTGACTTGGAGGAAAATTCCCCCCTACCAGTCCTATTTAGGGAGAACAGGGTCTCTCAAACCCTGACTCCAAAAATAGTAGTCAGAAATGCTGGCTCCCTCACAGGAGGGTCCAGCCTCTCTGAAATCACTGAAGATAACTCCAGTGAAGAGGACATCCAGTTAGCCAGGATGGCCAAAAGATTGGCTTTGGAAAAACAGATCCTAGCCATAGAAAGGGAAAGACAAGAGATGGGCCTAGGACCCATCAATGGTGGCAGCAACATAAATAGGGTCAGAGATTCTCCTGACATGTTGAAAATCCCCAAAGGGATTGTAACAAAATATGAAGATGGTGATGACATCACCAAATGGTTCACAGCTTTTGAGAGGGCTTGTGTAACCAGAAAAGTGAACAAATCTCACTGGGGTGCTCTCCTTTGGGAAATGTTCACAGGAAAGTGTAGGGATAGACTCCTCACACTCTCTGGAAAAGATGCAGAATCTTATGACCTCATGAAGGGTACCCTGATTGAGGGCTTTGGATTCTCCACTGAGGAGTATAGAATTAGATTCAGGGGGGCTCAAAAATCCTCGAGCCAGACCTGGGTTGATTATGTTGACTACTCAGTGAAAACACTGGATGGTTGGGTAACTGGAAATGAAGTGTATGACTATGTTGGGCTTTATAATTTGTTTATGAAAGAACACATTTTAAGTAACTGCTTCAATGAAAAGTTGCATCAGTATCTGGTAGACCTAGGTCCAATTTCTCCCCAAGAATTGGGAAAGAAGGCAGACCACTGGGTCAAGACTAGGGTAACCAAAACTTCCACTGGGGGTGACCAAAAGAAAGGGGTTACAAAGCCTCCCCAGGAGAAAGTGGGTGACACTAGAAACAAAGAAAAAGAGTCCCCTGTAGGCCCCCAAAAACCAGACCAGGTGGGTGGGCCCAGAGACACAACCCAAGACAAAGGTGGGTACCAGGGTAAGAGCTGGGATGCCACTAAGGCATGGTGCCATAACTGTAAACAGACAGGGCACCACACCAAGGACACTTCTTGTCCCAAAAACAAACCCCCTAACAAAATCCCAGGGGTGACCAGTGTAGCCATTGGGGATGACTCCTCAGATGAGGAGGTCTTCATAGCCTTCAACTGGAAAAAGGGCCCAACAGGTGAGTTGGAGATTCCAGAGGGAAGTAGACACTTCCACCACCTACAGGTGAATGGAATCCCAGCCACTGCCCTGAGAGACACTTGTGCCAGTCACACTATTGTGCATGACAGGCTGGTGCTCTCAAACCAGTACATCCCAGGTGAGATGGCCAGAGTAAGAGTTAGCCCAGACAGGGTCACTAATAGGCCTGTGGCTCTTGTGCCCATAGAAGTGGGTGGAACTTTTAGCTGGAGAAGGGTGGTAGTCAGTACAGACCTCCCCCTTGATTGTCTCCTTGGAAATGACTACCCAGAGGTTAGTCAGAGCCTAAGAGAAGAACTGGTCCAGGGCCAGTCCTCTCCCAAGGATTCTGGAGTGCCTGCCTCTGCAGTAACTGCAAGTAGGCCCCAGAAGAAAAAGAAAAGGAAACAGAGTAGGAAAGGTGGACAACCTTTAGCCAAGGTTCCAGCAAGCCAAGGAGATTCTGCTCCAGTGGGGGAGAACTCCAAAAGTGGCTCGGATAAAATCCAACCTGACCCACAAGAAGTCCTGACTAGTCAGGCAACTGTTAAGCCTGAGTGGGTGGCTCCTCAGCTAACAGAAGAAAGAGTGGAAGAAGGGTGTTTACTACAAGATGTGGTAACCCCCCACTCTAATGCAGCAGACAGGCACCCTGAACCCAAAGAAGCCTGTAACTTAGCCCCTTCCCTTGTAGGTGAAGAGCTAAAGGTGTGGTTCTGGGCACTGACAGCTGTCAGTGGCCTCTGCTGGGTGTTAGCCTTTATGGCTGCACTATCCTTGGCATGGTGGTCTGACCCCATGCCAAATAACAAGTTAGGCCCCCTGACCCTGTTGGTCATGGTGGGGTTACTCCAGCTCTGGGTAACCTCTTTGGGTAAGCTAGGGGTGACCCTGGCTAAGATAAGATTAGCAGAGGTGGATACCTCTGACCTCAAAATAGAGACAATGGGTAAAGACATAAAAAGCACAGACAAGAGGCAGTTCAGACTAGGTCCTATCACTGTGGAAGTGGGTCAGTTCCCCAGAGGGAATGACCTGAACAGGAGGATGTAAGGCAGAGTAGGCCCTGCAACAAACCAGCCTATTTCCTCTACTCTTCCTCGCCTGACAGACTAGGAAGACTCTCCCAGCTTTGGCTGAGTCTCCTGGCCTGTGGGCTGGGGGGGGCTTGTGTAAAGAAATGGCTCCCTGTTGCAGTTACCCCCCACTTTTTGCCTGATACTGATGCTGACTTGACTGAGAAGTGTGCTGGGACCCTGCTAACCAGGCCCCAGCACCAGTGTTCTTTCACCTAAAATGTACCATTGTTTCCACAATTGGCACAACCCTGGCACCTAGGTAAGTCCCTTGTAACTGGTACCCCTGGTACCAAGGGCCCTGATGCCAGGGAAGGTCTCTAAGGGCTGCAGCATGTCTTATGCCACCCTAGGGACCCCTCACTCAGCACAGACACACTGCTTGCCAGCTTGTGTGTGCTGATGGGGAGAAAATGACTAAGTCGACATGGCACTCCCCTCAGGGTGCCATGCCAACCTCCCACTGCCTGTGGCATAGGTAAGTCACCCCTCTAGTAGGCCTTACAGCCCTAAGGCAGGGTGCACTATACCACAGGTGAGGGCATATGTGCATGAGCACTATGCCCCTACAGTGTCTAAGCAAAACCTTAGACATTGTAAGTGCAGGGTAGCCATAAGAGTATATGGGCTGGGAGTCTGTCAAAAACGAACTCCACAGCTCCATAATGGCTACACTGAATACTGGGAAGTTTAGTATCAAACTTCTCAGAATAATAAACCCACACTGATGCCAGTGTTGGATTTATTAAAAAATGCACACAGAGGGCATCTTAGAGATACCCCCTGTATTTTACCCAATTGTTCAGTGCAGGACTGACTGGTCTGTGCCAGCCTGCTGCTGAGAGACGAGTGTCTGACCTCATGCGGTGAGAGCCTTTGTGCTCTCTGAGGACAGAAACAAAGCCTGCTCTGGGTGGAGGTGCTTCACACCTCCCCCCTGCAGGAACTGTAACACCTAGCAGTGAGCTTCAAAGGCTCAAGCTTCGTGTTACAATGCCCCAGGGCACTCCAGCTAGTGGAGATGCCCGCCCCCTGGACCCAGCCCCCACTTTTGGCGGCAAGTCCAGGAGAGATAATGAGAAAAACAAGGAGGAGTCACTGGCCAGTCAGGACAGCCCCTAAGGTGTCCTGAGCTGAGGTGACTCTGACTTTTAGAAATCCTCCATCTTGTAGAAGGAGGATTCCCCCAATAGGGATAGGAATGTGACCCCCTCCCCTTGGGAGGAGGCACAAAGAGGGTGTACCCACCCTCAGGGCTAGTAGCCATTGGCTACTAACCCCCCAGACCTAAACACGCCCTTAAATTTAGTATTTAAGGGCTCTCCCTGAACCTAGAAACTAGATTCCTGCAACAACAAGAAGAAGGACTGCCTAGCTGAAAAACCCCTGCAGAGGAAGACCAGAAGACAACAACTGCCTTGGCTCCAGAAACTCACCGGCCTGTCTCCTGCCTTCCAAAGAACTCTGCTCCAGCGACGCCTTCCAAAGGGACCAGCGACCTCTGAACCCTCTGAGGACTGCCCTGCTTCGACGACGACAAGAAACTCCCGAGGACAGCGGACCTGCTCCAAAAAGACTGCAACTTTATCCAAAGAAGCAACTTTAAAGAACCCTGCAATCTCCCCGCAAGAAGCGTGAGACTTGCAACACTGCACCCGGCGACCCCGACTCGGCTGGTGGAGAACCAACACCTCAGGGAGGACCCCCGGACTACTCTACGACTGTGAGTACCAGAACCTGTCCCCCCTGAGCCCCGACAGCGCCGCCTGCAGAGGGAATCCCGAGGCTTCCCCTGACCGCGACTCTCTGAAACCTAAGTCCCGACGCCTGGAAAAGACCCTGCACCCGCAGCCCCCAGGACCTGAAGGACCGGACTTTCACTGCAGAAGTGACCCCCAGGAGTCCCTCTCCCTTGCCCAAGTGGAGGTTTCCCCGAGGAAGCCCCCCCTTGCCTGCCTGCAGCGCTGAAGAGATCCCTTGATCTCTCATTGACTAACATTGCGAACCCGACGCTTGTTCTAACACTGCACCCGGCCGCCCCCGCGCCGCTGAGGGTGAAATTTCTGTGTGGGCTTGTGTCCCCCCCGGTGCCCTACAAAACCCCCCTGGTCTGCCCTCCGAAGACGCGGGTACTTACCTGCAAGCAGACCGGAACCGGGGCACCCCCTTCTCTCCATTCTAGCCTATGCGTTTTGGGCACCACTTTGAACTCTGCACCTGACCGGCCCTGAGCTGCTGGTGTGGTGACTTTGGGGTTGCTCTGAACCCCCAACGGTGGGCTACCTTGGACCAAGAACTGAACCCTGTAAGTGTCTTACTTACCTGGTAAAACTAACAAAAACTTACCTCCCCCAGGAACTGTGAAAATTGCACTGTGTCCACTTTTGAAATAGCTATTTGTGAATAACTTGAAAAGTATACATGCAATTGAAATGATTCAAAGTTCCTAATGTACTTACCTGCAATACCTTTCAAACAAGATATTACATGTTAAATTTGAACCTGTGGTTCTTAAAATAAACTAAGAAAAGATATTTTTCTATAACAAAACCTATTGGCTGGATTTGTCTCTGAGTGTGTGTACCTCATTTATTGTCTATGTGTATGTACAACAAATGCTTAACACTACTCCTTGGATAAGCCTACTGCTCGACCACACTACCACAAAATAGAGCATTAGTATTATCTATTTTTACCACTATTTTACCTCTAAGGGGAACCCTTGGACTCTGTGCATGCTATTCCTTACTTTGAAATAGCACATACAGAGCCAACTTCCTACAATCGGCCACATGGTGTAGTTTGATGTCATCAATGGAGATGAATCTGTTCATTTTAGAACCAGACAGTGGTCGTAAGATGACAGTCCTGGTGCCTTTTATTCCCAAGACCGGTACAGGCGCTCTGTATGATGGACCGAATTCCTTCTTCACTGCGATCTTCTCTCAAACCAGATCCCCAACTTTAGGAATCCAGCCAGTCGAAGTTTTCGTGAAGTCCCTTCTTCCTAAGGTGGCAGCACTTGCAGATGATTTATCATCACAAAATTGCTGAAGCTCCTGTAAAACAGTGAGGCGTTCATTTATGTCAAATGGTGTTTCTGCTGCCACCTTACCAGGGGCATCAAGATCTGGGACATACATAGGTATCCCAAAGAGAACCTCATATGGAGTACGTCCCCCCAAGGACCGTCTTGGCAGATTATTCAGTGCTCTCTGGACCCCATGTAGGTGATGTAACCAACTGCGGCCTGAACCTAATACTCGAGCTGTTAAGGACTGCTTTAGATCACGATTCTGCCTCTCCACGACCCAATTTCCCTCGAGAGGGTATGGTGAGGAGTAATGGAGTTCAACACCCATCGTTCCCATGGTGTCCCTGAATGCCTTAGAGGCAAATGCAGGGCCCCGGTCCGAATGGAATGCTGCAACCGCATATGTACCGACAAAGATCAGCAAGTCTTTCATAACAGTCCGGGTGTCAGCTGACTGCTGTGGCCATACCCACAGGAATCTCGAACAAGAATCTACAGCGACTAAAATGTATTTGTATGTAACATCAGGCTGTAAGGGACCACAATGGTCTAGGTACACACACTGTAGTGGCCTATTGGACACTAAGAGGGATGTCTGCGGTGGGCGTTTGATATTAGAGCCCTTGATCTGCTGGCACATGTCACAGCAAAGGACATACTGCTTTGTTCATCTGCATAGACCAGGCCACCAGAAGCGCTTCTGTAGGAGTGTTATCGTGGCCTGTATACCAGCATGTGCAGAAGCGACACCCTCATGCGCTGCTTTAATTAGATCTAATCTCTGGTCTTCTTTGGGGATCACTCGATCTCCAACCCCAGGAATTGTTGTGCAAGCAACATTCTGTGCACTGATATGGTAAGTATAGTTCGTAGGGTATCCTTTCGGAAGGGACTTGCCTGCAGCCAAAGCTTTAACGGCACTCAATATTTCATTATCCAATCTCGTCTGAGAACGAGTCACTGCAGTCACAGAAGCCATAGCTACTGCTGCTTTGGCTGCTTCATCAGCCAATGTATTACCGGTAACGTGTACTCCCACACGTTGGTGTCCCAATGTATGGACTACAGGGACACACGGCAGCTTATCCTTAAGATCAGCCACCCTCCCCCACAGTATTTTGTGTTTAATGGTGTTCCCTTTAGAATCTCTAAACTCGTTCAGTTTCCAATGGTTGAGATAGTCATTGTATGAATGGACGCAGTAATAGGAGTCACAGACTATTAAAGTCTGGCATCCTGGCTCAGTATGGTCGAGCGCTAGAATAAGAGCTTTAAGATCAGCCAACTGGGCTGTGCAGTCCCCTAAGGTCTGCATGTAGGTATTGTGAGGGTGGAAAACTCCATCTTCCATCACTTCGCTCACGGCTGCGCAAGCTGGCGAGTATTGATGTTTAGTACCTACAGCCGGTTGTGCTGAACCATCAGTGTATATGACAGTATGGTAGATGTCTAGTGGCAAGATATTTAGAGGAGCTGGGTACTCTTGTTCGTACTGGAGAAACTCTTGTGTCTGAAGTTTTGGATCGAATATATAATCGACATCACTGGTGGTCAGAGACGTTGCCCATTGAATCCAACGTGGATGTAATGCTTTAGCGTTAGGAACGCTTGCTTTGGTGACAGCCTCTAAGGCCGGCACCGGGGAGACCACAATAATACGTTTCCCCTGGGCAAGTGGTCTCTCTATTATGACGGCCATCTGATCTGTTGTCAGAATCTTTTCTGTAGGTGCAAAACGCTGTTCAGCATTGGAGTATAAATGTGATTTATACGCTATTGGTACCGTGTCACCTTAATTGAAGCTGACATAAGTAAATGCAATGGCACCAGCAATTATTCTGATGACCAAATTTGTTTTATTGTCACGTGTGTGCAAGTGTTTGGCTTCTAGCATGTCCTTTTGCATCTCCATAAGGATGCGTGTGTGTTCAATTGTCCAGTGCCTGCTAGAAAAATTGGGCTGAACCAAGTCATAAAGCGGCTTGATCCTTTGTGCATATTCTGAAATGTATGTTCTGCCAAAATTAAAGAAACCTAGTAATGACTGGAGTTTCTTAAGTGTGTTCAGAGGGTGCAGTTGAGCACATTTTTCTAGAAAGTGCGGGCCAGGCTCTTCCCCTCGTTTGATAGCTCATATCCCAGGAATAATACACTGAGAAAGGCTATCTTGCTTTTATTAAAATTGAATTTGTAACCGAGGTCTGCAAATCCCAAAATGATCCGATCGACTCTCGCAAGATGAATGTCAAGGACGTCGTCTGTGAGATATATGTCATCCACGTAGGATAACGCCTTGGAATCAATATGATGCAATATTAATGTTACACGGGATGAAAATAGCCCTGGGCTATTTTTATTGCCTTGAGGTAAACGACAAAAGCTTATCTGAGAGTCAAATGAGAATGCACTCAGGTCCCGACTTTCATGTGCTAAATTCTGGCAGAAGAATCCATTAGAAATGTCTAGTGTTGTTTTATATTTTTTACGCACTATATTGTTTATTAGTGCCGTGCTGTGTGAATTTTGTATAGCATATGTACATGTATGACTATTTAAGTGTCTATAATCAATAACTATTCTATATGAATTGTCCAGCTTTGCAACAGGGTATAACGGATTATTCATTGTAGATGTGCAGGGCTCAATCACTCCCTGGTACTCAAGATGGGCGGGGATCTCCCTCACCAGAGCTTTTGCTTCATGTTTAACGGGATATTGTGGCTGTGTTTGGGGCGTAGACCTAACGGGAATAACATGACAAGGAGACTCCTTGTCCCAACCTACATGATTACGATATAACGCAGGTGCCTGCGCTAAAGCCCATTCAGAAGCATACGCTTCTTTGTCTGCTTCCGGAACAAGATCGGAGAAAGAAGGCAAAATGACATCTTCCCCATGCGGGAGCTTGCGGACGTGTTCAGGTGTCCAGTCTCTTTCGGCCAATAGGATATCACTAGTAAGTTCCTCCCAAAATACACACTCATACTGCGTTCCACATCACCCTCTATCTGAATTTTTAAATCATAAACCCTATTGGGGGGGGGAGAACACGGCCATCCGCTGTTTCAACCGCAATGTAATCGCTAGTTGCTGTTGCATGCAGATGATCTTTCAGACTCTGGCGACATATCGTGACCTCTGCCGTGCTGTCTAACAGAGTCACTGCCCACGTCTTGTTCCTCAACAGCGTTCTCAAGTATACTGGCATTTTTAGCTGTCAGTGCTGCCACCTTCTTCTTTTTAAACTGTGGCTTTTGCTGAGGAGTCTTTTCTTCTTTTTTAATGGTAGACTGTGGCGAGTCTTTCTTTCCTTTCACATATTCAGGACGTCAATCTTGACGGCCCCTCTCTCGCTACGTCTATCTGGTGCATCCTGAAAGGAACGAGAGGGACGTGAATCAGTATACCTGTCTGGAGTTTTAATGTTCTCCCTATTTCTTAGATTACATCTCCTTTCGGAGTTCTCCGGGTGTGGAGAATCAGCTCTCTTATTTCTTCTTTCTTTGAAATCTTTTTGTTTGTCCCAGCGCTTCTTAGCGCCCTCTTGTGCCTGCTTTGTATCCTCCTTATGGGCGGTACCTTGTAACTCCAATTTCTTTGGTTTGGCTTCCAAACTATCCCGTCCTATACTAGTATAGGTATCGGAAATAATTTTCGGTAGCTGTCTCTCTTCTTCTTGGTGTGGAGTTTTCCGGAGACGCTGGCGTATTGCCAGTGCTACCGCTTCCCCTTTAATGTTACTGAGTATTATTGAGGATACAGCGTCAAAGTTATGCATTAATTTCATCCCCAAATCCAGGGCTGGTGCAGCCCCATGCTCATTTTGTATTTGTTTTAATACTTCTGGTAAATTGGCAAGTGTCGGGGTACCATGTGCGGTAGTATATATGGCAGCGAAGACTGTACCCCATGTGGCACAGTCATCCACTGAGGGAACCATCCCAAAAGGCAAGCACATAGTGAGCAGTCTTTGTTTTTCCTGTGGTCCCGTATGGAGAAACACAGCTTCCAGCTGATTAGTTTTCTGGGCAATCCAGAACTGTATTTTTTCCCGTTCCGCAGGCACTTTACCCATAATAGTATGTACTGTTTGTGGATTAATCCCAGTAGCCAATTGATAACCACCAGTTACTGGCGGTGCTGGACGCGCTGGTGTTGTGTTCAATGTTCGCATTACAAACTGAACTAATCGTCTATATAATGTCACTAATTCATTATATAAATTTTGCACATCTGCTATTTGCATATTCTGTATGCCTGGGTGAGGTGTGTATGTGGCAAACATAGGCCATGTAGGTCCGTCAGTACTTAAGGGACCTAACCTCACTCTTTGTAGTACATGTGGTAGGGCACGTACGAACCAGTTCTGATGCTCTTGGTATGTGAGCGATATTTCATGATACTGGTATGCTCAATACCGTTGAGGTACGTTTGCAATTTCATGTGTGTGGAACGTATGTGTTCTTTGGTCGACCTCAGGAAAGGTGACCTATCAGTAAAATGTTTCTGTTTGGTATGCTTAATTAGCTTCTATTATAAGAGTAACATCCCCGCCCTCATCTGTAAGGCCATGCATTAATAAATGTTGTGTTAGTGCGTGTCTAGCATTTTCAGGAATGTCAATGGCGTTAGCCATATTTGTTTAGAAAAATGGAACACCAAAAAATGGGGAGTAAAGTCCTTTTATGAGTTCGAGCTCAAACAACCTACAGCTTAATCAGGTGTTTACTTTTTCGACTGAGAAGGATTATCCCAAAGACCACGGACGTCTCCGTATAATGGTACTTAGAGTACCTGTTGTCTGTGAGACAGTGATAGTTGGGGAATCCATAAATTAGTGCCTAAACACCATCGTTGGTGGTGCTGTGTCGTAGTTTGGACTCTTGCTCTGGGCAAGACTGCTGGTTAAAGGATGACAGTACTTTTGCTTGTAGGTGACTACGCCTTTCCTACAACAAGTCGCAACTGTTGTCCCAACCTCACCGGCTCACTAGCAGCACCTCACCAGAAACACAATAGTGAAAGGTGATTTGCGGCAGCCTTTACGCATGGACTCGAGAATAAGACATCTCAGGGAGTGTCATGGTTAAACGGAGATTACCCCTTTCTCACAGATATATCATGTCTCATACAAACACAGGCAATGATAAAGATGCAGTAAAGTTTCAATAGTTTTTATTCAACGTAACTGCAATTTGAGATAAGTTGCATGGGCTGTAATGATTAGGATAATGAATAATTCAAGGAACAGAATTGTGAAATTGAGAGTCATTAGTACAAAGACCCCCACCATCTTGCAATGCAAAGAAAAGACATACAAGATGTAATATGCCCTAATACCCTAATGTGAAAGGCCTAACCTCCTACCTAAAGGAGAGCTGGGTTTGTTAAACCTAATCTGCCAATGCCATGTCCATGAGAGGAGCCCCCAACCTTCGTTACCTTGGAATGAGGTCTCTATCTCAGACTCCGCAGGGACACGAAGACTGGGTCAGCGTCAAGACGACTGCAGCATCGATATCAGCGATGGTGGCGATGCCCTTTGGTCGGAATCCCTCTGATTATCTGTCTAAAGTGTGATATATTTATAGAGATCTACAAGGACCCCTGACGTAGGTCTGTTCCCAAACAATAGATAACAGTCATGCTTGGGACGGCAATTAATATAAACAATCCCTCGAAAGTATAGAGAGGGAAAATCCCTAAGTGTGAACACCTACTGTTTGTTTGTCTTTGTTGCTTGAGCCTGACGCCGTAGCACGGTGACACTGATAATGTAACTCATAACAAGTGGCCTAACTATAAACAAAGGCAGCCATCTTAGAAGAATTAAATAATTAAATGGGCTAAGACAGAGCAAGCTAAGTAGGTTAAAGGTCACTAGGTGACGGGGGCACGAGTCTGCAAGCCGGAGGCTAAGCTAACTCCTGCTATCCCATTAAAACGAACTAGGATTCACTACAACCTTGCCCCATCCAGGATGAAGCAGAATGGGTACAAAGCCCCCTCCAGAACCAGTGGAAGAAGCCATCCACTCAGCCCCTCCTTGCCAGGATGAAGCACACTGGGCACCATGCCCACTCCAGAACCAGTGGAAAAAGCCATCCACTCAGCCCCTCCTTGCCAGGATGAAGCACACTGGGCACCATGGCCCCACCAGAACCAGTGGAAGTAGCCACCTACTAGAGAGACTGTGGCTTTGCACTCCCCAGGACTAAGCGGTGGGCATGTAGCCCCCTCCAGGAACAGTGGCGTAGTACCATCTTCCGGCTGAGGTACCCCCCCATTCCCCGTCCCCCTGAGGTGCCTGTGTGTTTTCGACCTGATACCACTGCAGTGTTCTCTCCGTATTGAGGCAGGCGTCAAGTATGGGCTTAGCCTATGGTGGTCATTCTGACCTCGGCGGTAAAAGGCGCCTACCGCCGGTCAGAAATCCTCCATAATCCCGCCGCGGTCGCGGAAACCCGCCACGGTCATTCTGACCCGCAGAAGGCAAACCTCCGAAAATCCGACCGCCACAACAGACCGCCAGACCAGCGGTCGGCGGAAAGGTGGAGGTGACCAAACCTCCACCGCCACGCCACCAGAAATACGCCCATCCCATTACGACCCACGAATCCACGCGGCGGTCATTCAAACGCGGTATTCCATTGGCGGGACACACCGGCGCGGTCAGAATACCCACCAACGAACAAAACTCACCCACATTGGACGATTTGAATCCCACACACCTGATACACATACACACACCACTCCCACACACACAATACAATATAAAACACCCACCCACATCACCCACAAACCCCTACGCTTACAAAATCGTAAAGAAGGCAAGAGCGAGACACCAGCATCCAAAACATAACAGCCACAGCCACTCAACACCATCACCCACACACTATCCACACACAAAACAACACACACCACCACACTCAACTCACTTAAATACACATACTCCACCCCACACATCATACACACCACCCCATGGCACCCCAAAGACAACCCCGCTTCACAGACGAAGAACTCAGGGTTATGGTGGAGGAAATCGTTCGTGTAGAGCCCCAGCTGTTCGGCACACAGGTCCAATACACCAGCATTGCCCGGAGGACGGAGCTATGGCAGAGGATTGTCGACAGGGTGAACGCAGTGGGACAGCACCCCAGAAATCGGGAAGACATCAGGAAGCGATGGAACGACCTACGGGGGAAGGTGCGTTCCATGGTATCCAGGCACAACATCGCCGTGCAGAAGACTGGCGGAGGACCCCCACCTCAACCCCCACAATTCACATCATGGGAGGAGGAAGTCTTGAACATCCTGCATCCTGACGGCCTCGCAGGAGTCGGCGGAGGAATGGATACTGGTAAGTTGAAGCTTCAATACTGCTTCCCCCCCACCTGCATGCCAAATGAGACCCCAACCCTCACCCCCATCCTCGAACCCCACCCTCACCCCCACCCCCATCCTCACCCCCACCCTCACCCCCACCACCATCCTCACCCCCACCCTCACCCCCACCACCATCCTCACCCCCACCACCATCCTCACCCCCACCCCCAGCACACCTATTCCCCGCCAATGTCTCACCATCACAACCCACACATCCCAAAACCTAGGCCTGCATGCGTCCACTAAGCATGGACACCCATCACCAAAGCATGCCCAATGCATATACACATCCCCCCCACAAGCCACCCTCACCAAAGCCCCCACACACGAATGCCAGCACTTGGGGACACGGGAACCCACAGATACACCCATATGCCACACATTGAAACTATAACCATACCTCTATACCCCTGCAGGACCCGACCGTCAACACACCGCGGCGGAGGGGCCAGAATTATCCACACCCCCCACCCAAGAGGCCGTCAGCGATGACAGCAGCTCTGTCGATCTGGACACCGATGACCAGCCCGGACCATCGGGGACCTCTGGACAGTCGGTTCCCCTCACACAGGCACAGGCCACCATAGACCCTAACCCCTCTGGGAACACCAGCACAGCTCCCACCCAGCGGGCCCATGCCTCTGTCTCCAGGGCGCGTCAATCTGCGGTGTGTCTACCACTACAGGGCACCCAGGATAACCCACCACCCCAACAACAACAGGGACCTGGGGGCAGTGGTAGTGGGCACACCGGCCAGGGGGCAGAGGCCCAGGGAAACAGGGCAACTCGGCGGGCAGCTGTGCGACAGGGGGGGGAGGAGAGGCCCAGGGAACCCACTCTCCACGAGGTCCTCACCACCATCATGGGAGCATACAACCGCTCCCAGGAGACGATGGCGACGGTACTGGCCCGGTTCCAGGAGATCCAGGTGCTGCAGGAGGAACACTATCGGGGGTACAGGGAGGACATCCGAGCCATCAACACCACCCTGGTTACCATGGTAGGGCTGCTGCAGGACCTCGTAAACAGCAGGGCGGACACTGAACAACACCCAAGGGCCCCTGCCACTAGCCGGGACCAAGAACAGCCATCCACCTCCGCCGGCGCTAGTGGACAGGAGGCCCCCACACAGCAGCAGCCCACCAGACCCCCACCTCCTGCAGGAGAAGAACCACCCCGCAAGAGGGCCCTGAGATCTCGCAAGACAGAGTAGGATGTCAAGACCCCCGCCAGCAATGGATACCACCTGATGTCATCCCACTGTCCCACATTGTCACCCTGTCCATCCTCGAACTGCCCATGCTCCATCTCTCCACAGGCCTCTGGACAATGCACCTGTGTGACTGTTACTCTGGACTCTGCCATGGACATTCCTTCACCATAGCCCCCACCCACTTGAAACCACCCATCCCATTTTGAGCACTTCAATAAACACCTATTTTGCACCAAAATATCAGGAGTCTGGCTGTGATTTCAATAGATTGTAATTGACATGACAGTGCAAATATGTCCTTGTACATGGTGAAGTCAACAAACAGCTGCCACAAAGCTGTAGTCCATGGGGAAACGAAGCACAGGACTCGTAGTGGGGACCCCAGATCTGAAATAGGGAGGGAAAAGCCAAAACTCAGTCATCATACACTGGGGCAAATAGACAGGCAGCAGAGATGCTGCAGAGTAGTTAACTTTTACTAAATTATCTTTGAAATGTTACCTGTGTCCTATTGGAAGTACTGTTCAATGATTCTGTCCCTGTTGTCTGTTTCAGCCCCGTCGTCTTCCTCCTCGTCACTCTCCTCAGGTTCCACCGCTGCCACAACACCACCGTCTCAACCATCCTCCTGCAGGAAAGGCACCTGGCGGCGCAAAGCCAGGTTGTGAAGCATGCAGCAGGCCACGATGATGTGACACACCTTCTTAGGTGAGTACATTAGGGATCCACCGGTCATATGCAGGCAGCGAAACCTGGCCTTTAGGAGGCCAAAGGTGCGTTCGATCACCCTCCTAGTACGCCCATGGGCCTCATTGTACCGTTCCTCTGCCCTGGTCCGGGGATTCCTTACTGGGGTCAGTAGCCACGACAGGTTGGGGTACCCAGAGTCCCCCACTAGCCATACACGGTGTCTCTGTAGCTGTTCCATCACGTAAGGGATGCTGCTATTCCTGAGGATGTAGGCGTCATGCACTGACCCTGGGAATTTGGCATTTACATGCGAGATGTACTGGTCAGCCAAACACACCACCTGGATGTTCATTGAATGGTAACTTTTTCTGTTCCTGTACACCTGCTCCCTGTCTCTTGGGGGAACCAAAGCCACATGGGTCCCATCAATGGCACCAATTACGTTGGGAATATGTCCAAGGGCGTAGAAATCACCCTTCACTGTAGCCAGTTCGCCCACCTCAGGGAAAATGATGTAGTTCCTCACGGATTTCATCAGGGCTGACAACACTCTGGATAACACCTTTGAAAACATGGGCTGAGACATCCCAGAAGC
The DNA here is from genome assembly GCF_031143425.1 of Pleurodeles waltl. Classification (NCBI taxonomy): domain Eukaryota; kingdom Metazoa; phylum Chordata; class Amphibia; order Caudata; family Salamandridae; genus Pleurodeles; species Pleurodeles waltl. The sequence goes on from NC_090442.1 coordinate 650,334,304, forward strand.
AATTCCCACGGTTGTCTGAAATGACCCACTTGCCAAGAAATGGAGTACTGACATGACCTGCACCAGAGGGGGAATCCCTGTGGGTTGGCGGATGGGGGACATCAGGTCGGGCTCCAGCCGGGCACACAGTTCATGGATAGTGGCACGGTTAAGACGGTAGGTCAGGATAATGTGGCGTTCTTCCATTGTCGACAGGTCCACCAGCGGTCGGTACACGGGAGGATTCATCCGTCTCCTCGCCCAACCCAGCGGACGGTGCCTAGGAAGGACAACATGGAGCACACAGTCAGGCAACCCACAGGTACGTACTCACAGCTAGCACAGTATACGATTCTCTATGCAGTGAATGGCGTGTATGAGTGGCTATGCAAGGCCTAGGCCTGTGTGACGCAGTTGAAATTGAGCCATGTGGGCCCTGGAAATGGCGGCTGCCTGACCTGTGAAGTGTGACAATGGGATGTGAGGTCAATGCGCTGGCGTGGCACACCGCGGCGGGCGGCGGGCCAAGACCGCGGCGCGAAGCCGCATTGGTTAACATTGAAGCCTATGGGTTTCAGGAGCCAATGGCGAAGGGCGCCGGCGGTGGCGGGACGCACCGCCGCGGTACGCACCGCCGCGGACGTGACCGCCATTTTCTATCTACTTATCCACTTGCGACTTGAACTTTCACAGGAGAGGACCTATACTGCAAGTGTTGCTGTGACCTCGGTCTGGAAGGGACAATGGCTGCTGCGACTGGGGAAAGGGCCCCTGCCTTCACTGGAGAGGAGTTGGAGAAACTTGTGGATGGGGTCCTCCCCCAGTATGCGCTACTCTACGGTCCTCCAGACCAACAAGTGAGTTTAATTCTATCTGGATTTGGGGCCACTGGCTGGCTTGGGGGCCTGGCGGGGATGGGGGGCATGTTGGGGCTGGCGGGGGGCCTGGCGGGGATGGGGTGCATGTTGGGCATGGCGGGGGGCCTGGCGGGGGGCCTGGCGGGGATGGGGTGCATGTTGGGCATGGCGGGGGGCCTGGCGGGGGGCCTGGCGGGGGGCCTGGCGGGGATGGGGGGCATGTTGGGCATGGCAGGGGGCCTGGCGGGGGGCCTGGCGGGGATGGGGGGCATGTTGGGCATGGCGGGGGGCCTGGCGGGGGGCCTGGCGGGGATGGGGGGCATGTTGGGCATGGCGGGGGGCCTGGCGGGGGGCCTGGCGGGGATGGGGGGCATGTTGGGCATGGCGGGGGGCCTGGCGGGGGGCCTGGCGGGGATGGGGTGCATGTTGGGGCTGGCGGGGGGCCTGGCGGGGGGCCTGGCGGGGATGGGGGGCATTTTGGGCATGGCGGGGGGCCTGGCGGGGGGCCTGGCGGGGATGGGGTGCATGTTGGGGCTGGCGGGGGGCCTGGCGGGGATGGGGGGCATGTTGGGCATGGCGGGGGCCTGGCGGGGGGCCTGGCGGGGATGGGGGGCGTTGGGCCACTGGAAAGGAAAATGCTGAGTAACTTGAACGTGGTATTTCTCCCTCCCTGTACGTGTCACATAGGTCCGCGCCCATGAGAAGATCGGGATTTGGCGTGCCATCGCCAAGGAAGTCCGGGGCCTGGGGGTCCACCATCGACGGGGCACCCACTGCCGCAAGAGGTGGGAGGACATCCGCCGCGGGACCAAGAAGACCGCCGAGTCTCTGCTGGGGATGGCCTCCCAACGTAGGCGGGGTGCCTGCCGTCAACTGAGCCCCCTGATGTTCCGGATCCTGGCGGTGGCCTACCCTGATTTGGATGGGCGCGTGAGGGCAGCACAGCAGACACAAGGGGGTGAGTACAAGCATCATCTACTCTGTTGTCGTGCAGTGGAGGTGTCTGGGTGGGGGAGGAGGGCTGTGGGTCCCCCTAGGCCAGGGCGATATCTGTAGGCTGGGCACCCCCGTAAGCCCCTGTGTCCCCAGCCACCACCCTCAGTAGTGTGTCAGTACAGCCATCCCTGGGCCGTGTCATCCATGGGTGCAGTTGACAACTCTAGGCGTGTAGGGCATGTTCCACGGAATGCGTAGCGTACCCCAAGTGCGCAACTTAGTGCAGGGGGCATCTGTGTCTGTCATGTCCGCTAACTGTACCGGAGATCCATGTACTCAATATCCCTTTATTTCTCTCTCCCCCCCCCTTTTTGTTTGTCTTTCTGTGCTTGTGTGCATCAGCATCATCAGGCGGAGGAGAAGTGGCATCGGGGCAGGAGGGAGCTGCATCTCACATGGCCCAGGAGGGCCATGCCACAGAGTCAGACTGGACCAGTGAGACGGAGGGCGAGGGGAGCTCCACGACGGGGACGACTGGAGCCTGCAGCGACACGGACACGTCCTCGGAAGGGGGCTCCCTTGCGGGGGTGGCACCATCCGTGCCCCCCGCCATTACAGGTACAGCCGCCACCCAGCGCACCATCTCCGCCCTCCCAGCAGCCCCTCCGCGTTCGCCCCGTGCCCGCTCTGCCAGGAAGCCGGGCATCTCCTTCGCCCCAGGCACCTCAGGCCCTGCCCCTGTTACCCCCGCTGCCCTCAGTGAGGAGGTCATTGACCTCCTCCGAACGCTCATTGTTGGGCAGACTACCCTTTTGAATGCCATCCAGGGGGTGGAGAGGGAGGTTCATCACAGCAATGCGTACCTGGAGGGCATTCATTCGGGTCAGGCTGCCCATCAGCGATCGTTCCAGGCTCTGGCCTCAGCACTGACGGCAGCCATTGTCCCTGTCTCCTGCCTGCCTCTACTAACTCCCTCCTCCCAGTCTCCTGTTCCTCTGCCTGTCCCACCCACACCATCAGACCAGCCTGCACACACCTCAACACCCAAGAGAAGCTCATCCAAACATAAGCACCACAGATCACGCAGACATTCACACACGCAACATTCCGATGCAGACATGCCAACAGTCACTACCACCTCTGTGACCCCCACCTCCTCGTCTCCCTCCTCCCTCCCTGTGACGTCTACACTCACACCTCCATTCACCTCACCATCAGCCAGTGTTTCCATCACCAGCACACCCTCCACTCCAGTCCGCACACGTGCAGTCACCATCCCCACTGCCATTTACACGTCCCCTGTGTCCTCTCCCACTGTGTCTGTCACCCCCTCTTCCACACCACACAAACGCAGCCACCCACCCACCCAACAGCCATCCACCTCACGACAGCCTATCCCTCCTGCACCTGCACCCAAAGACAGCAAACGTGACTCACCTACAACCACATCCTCTCCCTCCACTCCCATTCCCACTGTACCTACCACTCTCCATTGTCCCAAGAAGCTCTTCCTTGCCACTACTAACTTCTTTCCTGACCCTGAGCCCCCCCCTCCTTCTCGTCGGGGTAAGAAGAGCACCTCAGCCACCACCAGCCCTGCAGCCCCCTTGACAAGGGTGCAGGGTATTGGAGCCCGCCAGCCCGCATGTCTGGATCTTCGCCCAGCAGCAAGGGGACAGCCAGCCCACCCCCTGGGAAGAGGAGCAGAAGGCGGAAGGGGCGCCGCAGGAGCCCGCCTTCTACATCCCCCCCGGACACCACCCAGAGACAGTCACCAGCCACAGCTCCAAAGGGAGGCAAGGGCCACAGGCCGACGACTAAGGAGGGCAAGGGCAGCAAGTTGGAGAGATCAGGCAGCAGGCCTGCTGCCCAGGAGGAGCCCACAACCCCCATAGCCGCTGCCCCGGGAGGAACCGGCACAGCTGCCCCGGGAGAGCCCACCACCCCCATAGCCGCTGCCCAGGGAGGACCCAGCCCAGCTGGCCAGGAGGGCCCCACCACCCACAGCCCAGGTGGGCAGTGAAGGAGCACCATCCCCGCTGCCCAGGAGGGCACCACCAGGCAATTAGCAGTTGGCCATAGACCGTCCGCCGTCTCAAGAACCGCTGAACTGGGCCCCGCCGTCTCAAGAACCGCTGAACTGGGCCCCGCCGTCTCAAGAACAGCTGAACTGGGCCCCGCCGTCTCAAGAACCGCTGAACTGGGCCCTTCAAGGCAAGAAGCGCTGAACTGGGCCCCGCCGTCTCAAGAACCGCTGAACTGGGCCCCGCCGTCTCAAGAACCGCTGAACTGGGCCCCGCCGTCTCAAGAACCGCTGAACTGGGCCCCGCCGTCTCAAGAACCGCTGAACTGGGCCCCGCCGTCTCAAGAACCGCTGAACTGGGCCCCGCCGTCTCAAGAACCGCTGAACTGGGCCCTTCAAGGCAAGAAGCGCTGAACTGGGCCCCGCCGTCTCCAGAACCGCTGAACTGGGCCCCGCCGTCTCAAGAACCGCTGAACTGGGCCCTTCAAGGCAAGAAGCGCTGAACTGGGCCCCGCCGTCTCAAGAACCGCTGAACTGGGCCCCGCCGTCTCAAGAACCGCTGAACTGGGCCCCGCCGTCTCAAGAACCGCTGAACTGGGCCCTTCAAGGCAAGAAGCGCTGAACTGGGCCCCGCCGTCTCAAGAACCGCTGAACTGGGCCCCGCCGTCTCCAGAACCGCTGAACTGGGCCCCGCCGTCTCAAGAACCACTGAACTGGGCCCTTCAAGGCAAGAAGCGCTGAACTGGGCCCCGCCGTCTCAAGAACCGCTGAACTGGGCCCCGCCGTCTCAAGAACCGCTGAACTGGGCCCCGCCGTCTCAAGAACCGCTGAACTGGGCCCTTCAAGGCAAGAAGCGCTGAACTGGGCCCCGCCGTCTCCAGAACCGCTGAACTGGGCCCCGCCGTCTCAAGAACCGCTGAACTGGGCCCTTCAAGGCAAGAAGCGCTGAACTGGGCCCCGCCGTCTCAAGAACCGCTGAACTGGGCCCCGCCGTCTCAAGAACCGCTGAACTGGGCCCCGCCGTCTCCAGAACCGCTGAACTGGGCCCCGCCGTCTCAAGAACCGCTGAACTGGGCCCTTCAGGGCAAGAACCGCTGGCCCTTTGGCAGACGTGGCAGGGCAGGATCTATCTCGGGCAGGGCTGCAGGATGTCCTCTGGCCAACTTGCCTCCTCCAGTGGCAGTGGGGTCTGTTATGGACTGTATGGACTGTGGCTTTGCTCTCCCCAGGATGGCCCAGTGGGCAGGCCACCCACTGTATGGACTGTTTGGACTGTGGCTTTGCTCTCCCCAGGATGGCCCAGTGGGCAGGCCACCCACTGTATGGACTGTATGGACTGTGGCTTTGCACTCCCCAGGATGGCCCAGTGGGCAGGCCACCCACTGTATGGACTGTATGGACTGTGGCTTTGCACTCCCCAGGATGGCCCAGTGGGCAGGCCACCCACTGTATGGACTGTATGGACTGTGGCTTTGCACTCCCCAGGATGGCCCAGTGGGCAGGCCACCCACTGTATGGACTGTATGGACTGTGGCTTTGCTCTCCCCAGGATGGGCCAGTGGGCAGGCCACCCACTGTATGGACTGTATGGACTGTGGCTTTGCTCTCCCCAGGATGGCCCAGTGGGCAGGCCACCCACTGTATGGACTGTTTGGACTGTGGCTTTGCTCTCCCCAGGATGGCCCAGTGGGCAGGCCACCCACTGTATGGACTGTATGGACTGTGGCTTTGCTCTCCCCAGGATGGCCCAGTGGGCAGGCCACCCACTGTATGGACTGTATGGACTGTGGCTTTGCACTCCCCAGGATGGCCCAGTGGGCAGGCCACCCACTGTATGGACTGTATGGACTGTGGCTTTGCACTCCCCAGGATGGGCCAGTGGTCATGGAGTCCCCTCGTGGATCTGGCGTCGTGTACTCAAGTGGCTGAGGTGCCCCCCCTTCCCTTCCCCCTGAGGTGCCTGTCCTATTTTCTTTCTGATGCCCCTGCAGTGTTCTCTCCGTGGAGTTCTTGTCGTGGGACTGGGCCTTGCCCCTTTGCACAGGACCCCTGTGATCCACGGACAGTGGTTGGACTACATTTAGTAGCTGTATATATTTTGTACATAGTTTATTTATTTATTTGGATTACTGGTGTCCATATTTCAATATATCTGGCCGTTTATGATCTCTTCTTTTGGTCTTTGCATTATTTCGGAGGGGGGTGGTTTGTGGGTTGTGACAGTGATCTGTGGGAATGCATTGATGTGTGTGTTGTAGTGGGTGTGGGTGGGTGGGTGTGTGCCGGTAATCTTTTCCCTCCCCTGTGTCGTAGGTGCAGTACTCACCGATGTCTTCCGCGCCGCCGGGCGTGATCCTGGTATATGAGGAGGAATAGGAGTGCGGGGATGACCTGTAACTCTGGCTCCATACTGCCGGAATCTCGCGTGGAGTGCGTAGAGGTGAGCGTTTTCCCGTTCGTAGTCTGTTTCCGCCGTGTTCTTATCGGCGGTGCTCCCGCCCCGGAAAAGGTGGCAGATTGGTGGGTCGTAATAGGGTGGGCGGTACTTTGTCTGCCGCCGGGCTGTTGGCGGGAACCGCCGCGCTGTTTGTTTGTACCGCTGTGGCGGTCGGAGTGTTAAGTTGGCGGGCTGTGTTGGCGGTTCCCGCCAGGGTCAGAATGCCATTTTTAATACCGCCGGTCTGTTCGCGGTCCGACCGCCGCCTCTCCGCCGACCGCCAAGGTCAGAATGAGGGCCTATGTGTTTTGGCCCAGTGGGCCACGGACAATTTTTGTGTGGACATTGTCCCTACTTTTGTATATATTGTATATATTGTACATACTGTTTTTGCTTTCTGAACGTATTTCTAAGTATTACTAGTATTACACTTATTTGACTCCATTCCTTTTGTCCTTGCGTTATTCCAGAGGGTTATGGGGTGTATATGTAATGTTGTTGCATGTGTTTGTGTGTATGGTGTTGGGGGTGAGGGTGAGGGTGAGGGTGTTGCGTGTGTGTGTCTCTCTCTTTTTCCTCCCCCCTCCCCCCTCCCCTGTGTGCTAGGTGCAGTACTCACCGTGGACGTCGTCGCCGGCGTTGGTGTTCCTGGTGTATGAGAAGATACCAGCACAGGAAACACCTGCAGCTTGGGCTCCATGGCGTCCTGGTTCTTCCTTGAGTGTCGAGCCTTAACCTCTTCAATGCATATATGATCCCTGTAGCCAGCATCATCTCATTCACTCCTTCACAGACAAGATGCCAGTACCTGAATGCCAGTATGACTGAAATCGCCTACTGGCTGAAGACCAACTTTCTAAAGCTGAATACTGACAAGACTGAAATCCTGATCCTCAGGAAGAGCACATGACTGTGGCATTCCACCTGGTGGCCAACAGAACTAGGGCCAAAAATGTCAAGTGCCCCGGGATCATCATTGACAGCAAACTTGACATGATCGCCCAAGTCAATGCTGTCACCACCTCATGCTTCCATACCCCGAAAAGTTTGAGGAAGATTTTCAAATGGCTCCCAATCAGGTCACAGAAAACTGTCACGCACAACCTGGTCACAAGAAAGCTGAACTACGGGAACACCCTGCATGTCAGGATCAATAAAGAACTCACCAGAAGGCTGCAGACCATTCAGAACTCAGCAGCTAAAATCACCCTCAATCTCAGACACCGCACTCACATCACACCACAAATGAAGGAGCCCCAATGACCCCCACTTCACAAATCAGCACAATCCAAACTCCCCTCTCACACTTCTTAAGGCACCCCATCCATTTGCCCTGCATACCTCAATAATCATATCTGCTTTCACAAATCTTCCAGAGCTGTGGCCTGCCATTGTGATGTGGTCCATGGCTATTGTTGCTGTCTGTGTTTCTGTCGTTGTGCTGTGTTCTATGTTGTCGCTGCCAACGATGCTTGTGCTGTTAGCTAAAAAATTGTGATGATGCTTTGCCTTCATTGTGGTTGCCACAGAGTCAGCTTTCTGGCCAGATGAATCTTGTGAATAGGAAAAAGAGATGTATTTGGAGGGGGCACCAATCAGTAGTTTTTTTATCTTTTTTAAACCCCTAAAAACCGAATCAGCTCCAGTGCACAATTCCCATTTGAATGGTCTGCATCTCACATTCCCTATTTGGGCATTCAAATGTCATGATCCCTGCAGCACACCATTGACCTTAAGCACCAGATCACCAAAATCAAAGCTGAGATTGTGCAATGGGATAAGCTGGGACTATCTTGGTTTGCACGGATAGCTGCTATTAAGATGACAACTCTCCCACACATTTTATATTTCTTCCAGGCTTTACCTCTAGAGCCCCCTAAGCATGCCCTACGGACACTCAAACCATTATAGACCAATTAATTTGGAATGGTCGCAGTCCCCGCTTCCATAAGAAAATCTTATACCGCTTGCCTCGGGAAGGGGGCCTGGCTGCCCCATCGCTCTTATGTTATTATCAAGCATCACATCTTTGTTACTTAGTCGAATGGAGAAAACCCCACATCGAAAATCATTGGTTCTTCACGGACCAAGCTGTGGCGGCCTTTCAGAGATGGAAAGAACCGTGGCTTCCCAATAAACACTGAGCCTGGGGGCTTTACTCCTCCCCTGTGATGTGAGCTGTTTGTAAAGCCTGGGATGCCTTGGCGATTAAACGAGCACTGATCGTGTAGAATCCAGAGTTTACACCCGCTACAGCCAGAGCGCTTTTGTCGCTGGAGTGGGTGGTGGGGGGGCTACAGGAGGATAGGGGCCTTGTTCGATGCGCAGGGAATTATCCCTTTTGACCAGCTTAAAGCAGACCATGGTTTTACTGAGGCGACCGGGTCCCATATCTTCAGGTAAGACATTGGGTGCTAAACTCCTCTGTCCGACCCCATGCGGAAAGGCTGCTAAAGCCCTTTGAGAGATGGTTAATTCTTAAAAATAACGACAGGCACCTGATCTCCGAACTCTATGCTCTCCTTAGTAGAGAAGAGATCTCACTCCGACTGCTGGGACAACAGGGATGGGAAGAGGAGTTGAGCAGGGCGGTCTCCGATATTCAATGAGATGACATCTAGTTTAGAGCCAGATATACCGCGATAACATCTCTAGTACTGTGACAGCATTTAAAATAGTGTCTTACTGGTACCTGACCACGGCATGCCTAGCTGTCTGGCTAAATGGACGTTCTAAAAAATGTTGGAAGAGATGCGGGGAGACTGGTACACTGGTTCACCTACTGTGGCCAGTGCTTAATTTGTGCTTATTGTTTCCGGTGCTGAGCACCGGCACTTATTTTTGAGGGCCGGGGCTTACTCTTCTGCCTCAAGCATTTGCTGCGAGCAAAAGACAAATATGGGAAAGCGGGAGGAAGAGAAAAACGAAAAAGCGTCACCAAGGGAGAAAGTCGAAAGCTGCCAGAGAGAGCTGAAGGGGCAGGGAGTATCTTTATATGGATTATAGGGGCCCGGGGTGGCTTCAGGATTACGCCGCCTAAGGATTCCATGCTTTGCAGCAGCTGCATGCTTAAGAGGAGGGATTTGGGCACCGGCACGTTTTTATTTACAAATTAAGCACTGACTGTGGCACTGTTCTAGATTAACACAATTTTGGAGTCAGGTGCTAGATGACATAGACAAGGCCTTTATAACCTTGATTCCACGCTTACTAGAATATACTTTGCTTGGCCTCCCTAACCCCCTACATTCCCCTTATGCTCCCTCAGAGGCCGACACATGGCGCTAGCACTAGGAGCCGCTCACCAAACCATTCTGGCCCTATGGGGTACAACTAAACTCCCTTAATACTGGTCCTGGCTGCATCAATTATGGTTCATCCTTGGAATGAAAAAAATGTCACTTGCAGTGAAACAACAGCTGGATAATTACGCTGCAGATTGGGCCCCCTCATATGCATTTCATCCACAGAATTCAATGAACTGTCCTGCCCCCATTACTTAAACCTACTTAGGCTGCTCCCTCCTTGGACTTCACGAGGCCCTGAAGCTCTGTGCGGTCCACAGTTATATCCTAGGCAATGCTCATCCACATTACTATGTGTATAACCTTATGTAATATCATTTAAATTTCCTGGCGGAGGGGTAAGAGCAGTGGCGGCCCGTCCTTTAGGGCGGAGGGGCCACGCCCCCCCCACCCCATGAAGAGTGTCTGTCAGGCTGAACAAAGGTCAGCCTGACAGACACTCTTCATGCTCAGGCAGCCAGGAGCAGACATGCACGATTTGCGCAGACTCCTGGCTGCCTGAGCTGAACTTTGCTGGGCTGAGGAGATCACGACCCCTATGGGCGTGACCTCCTCGGCCCAGCAAAGGTGCCTCGAGGCCCTCCCCTGGGTGATGAGGAAAGCGTCACCAATTGACACTCTCCCTGGGCGCTTCAGGTTTAAGCCCTGAAGCGCCCAGAGAGAGTGTCAATCAGTGACACTTCGTCACAGAGTGGGGTGGGGTCAACAGTCTCACTGACCCCATCCCACTCTGTGACGAGGCTGGGACTGCTGCCTTCTTATTGGCTGACCTGAGGTCAGCCAATGAGGGAAGGCAGCAGTCCCAACCCTCCTGGGACCTGGAGGCTAAAGGTAAGTGTGTGTGTGTGTGTGTGTATGTATGTGTGTTATGTTTTACATTGAATGTTTGGTGCGTGCGTGCATGTTTGAGTGTTATGAGTGTTGTTAATGGATGTGAGTGCGTGCGTGCATGTGTGTTTGAAAGAATGAATGTGTGTGATCTTGTAAAATGAATGTTTGGTGCATGCGTGTATGTTTGAATGGAATGAGTGTTGTTAATGGATGAGCGTGCGTGTCTGTGTGTGAAAGAATGAGCGTGTGTGTGTTTGTGTGTGTGCCCCGCCCGCCCCCCTCCCAAAGCTGCCGGCCGCCACTGGGTAAGAGGGTGGGAGGGTAAGGGGTTTTAGTTCATAAATGAGGTCTTTATCTTTGTGAGGCTGCCGGCATCCCGGTTGTGGGTAAACAGCTGTTTGAAGGCGACCCTTAACCTGTTGAGTGCGGGCGTCGGCACACCCTCCCTGGTGCGGGTCACGACCAGTGGCCGACACCAGGAAGGGTATTAATAAATCCTCGGGTGCGTCGCACCCGAGGATTATTTTTATTTTTTTTAACTTCCCTCGGGAGACACGGAAGCTTCCGTGTCTCCCCCCGAGCCCCCACCCGCCCCTTTGTGACGTCAGCGCGCTGCGAGGCTCGCTGACGTTTCAAAGGTGTTTTCCCCATCAAAGCAGGAAGCAGCCTTGCGGCCGCTTTCTGCTTTGATGGGGAAAACGGCCTTTTCCACGTTCGGGAAGGCCTCGTAAGAAAGGGGAGACACTCCCCTTTCTTATGAGGCCTTCCTGAAAGTGTTTCCTGGCCCCCGGTCGCAGCTGTGCTGCGATCGGGGGCCAGGAAACACTTTCAGGTTTCCTGACCCCCCCGATCGCAGCACAGCTGCGATCGGGGGGGCCAGGAAACACTTTGAAAAGGCCTCGTAAGAAAGGGGAGAGTCTCCCCTTTCTTACGAGGCCTTCTGAAACTGTTTCCTGGCACCCGATCGCAGCACAGCTGCGATCAGGGGCCAGGAAACACCACTAGACACTAGGGATTTCACTTTGGGGGGGCGGCCCCCCCGGAAAACGGGCGGCCCCCCCCCCGGCATCATTTTTCTTTTTTTTAAAAAGGTAGGTGCCCCCTGGGGGGGGGGGGCGCGATCGCGCCCCCCCCCAAAGGATTTTTTTTTTTCTTAAAAAAAAAAATAAAAAAAATGAAATGACAGGGGGTCGCCCGTGGGCAGGGTTACCCCCTGTGGGGGCAATATTTTTTTTAGATGTTGTAGGGTTTCCCTGGGGGCCATTTTGGCCCCCAAGGAAACCATACAACAACAAAAAAAAATATATGTATATATAGATCTAAATATATCTATGTAGATAGATATATCTAGGTACATGGATATATCTATAGATATATCTATGTAGATATATATATATATATATATATATATATATATATATATAGAGGTAGATCTATATCAAAGAGATTTATAAAGCGCGCAACTCACCTGTGAGGGTCTCAAGGCGCTGGGGGGGGGATGGGGGGAGGGAAAGGGGCTTGGAGGTTCACTGTTCGAAAAGCCAGGTTTTGAGGCCCTTTCTGAAAAGAAGTAGGTTTTGGGTCTTGCGAAGGTGGGTTGTGAGGGCGTTCCAGGTTTTGGGTGCAAGGTAGGAGAAGGATCTGCCCCCGGTGGTGGTGTGTTTGATGCGGGGGACAGAGGCGAGAGAGAGGTCAGCTGAGCGGACGTTTCGTGTGGGGGTGTGGAAGGTGACTCTCGTTGAGGTAGGCAGGGCCTGTGTTGTGGAGTGATTTGTGTGCGAGGATGAGGATCTTGAAGGTGATCCTTTTGTCAATGGGGAGCCAGTGGAGGGATTTGAGGTGTGGAGAGATGTGTTTGTGTCGGCGGAGGTCGAGGATGAGTCGTGCTGCTGAGTTCTGGATGCGTGTAGTTTGCGCTTGAGTTTTAGAGTGGTGCCGGCGTAGAGGGCGTTTCCGTAATCAAGCCTGCTGCTGATGAGTGCGTGAGTGACAGTTTTTCTGGTCTCTGTGGGGATCCATTTGAATGTTTTTCAGTATACGGAGTTTGTTGAAGCATGAGGAGGTAAGAGCGTTGATTTGTTGGGTCATCGAGAGGGAGGAGTCTAGGATGATGCTGAGGTTGCGTGCGTGGTTGGCGGGGGTGGGTGCAGGGCCTAGTGTGGTGGGCCACCATGGGGGGTCCCAGGTGTTTTTGTGTGGGCCAAAGAGGATTATTTCGGTTTTGCTTGAGTTGAGTTTCAGGTGGTTGGCTGTCATATATATATCACTTTTGTCAATATGTGTGTGGTTTCCCTTGGGGGAAAAGGGTCCGACTTGTCTAGTGGCAGTTTTAGTGCCATAAAGAAGCGCAGAAGGTTTATATGCCTACTGCAAAGAGCACATCTGTATTTTATGTAAATAGCTGAGTACATTAGTAAAGTCTATGGAGAGATGAAGGGCACTTTTGCTGGGTGGTAATGAGGGGATCCGAGGAGGAGGGAGTGGGAGCACCAATAATGATTGTTGGACTGGGCGCAGGAGGTGCTAAAGACTGTGACGAATGGTATGTGACAAGGTGTTTTTTGAGTGTCTTGAAAGTACGTGCTGATTGAGGGAAGAAGCGCAGGTAAGGTGGCCTCTACTGTTGCACGTATCTCACACACACCATCGATTTTGTGTAGCAGAGATGGCATCTTGATGGATGACTGCTGCCTGCACTCGGGTTATAGAGAACCGCTCTGACATAGGATCAGAGACTGAGACATCTGATACTGAGACAGCATCTGAGGGATAGGACAATGGCGCAGACTCTGGGAGTGATTTTTCAGTCAGAGGAGTCCCATTCGAAAACTCCTATTACAGTACATTATGAGGGAGGTGATGAGGACAGTCCTGCTGTCCCTTCGCAAGCTGTTCGTGCAACTGGGTAATAGTGGGTTAGGCCAACCCAGAGAGCAGGTGAATGCGGCGGCAAGCAGAGAGAGAGTGCTCTCTTGGGAGCTCCCCAATTTAGTTCAGCCCCAAATTCCACCACCCAAATCATATTGTGGAGACATCAAAATTGTCTATGGCAAAACAAACTGGTTTTGTAAGGCAGGCACCTGTGTTTTTGGTCCTGGATTCGGCGGCCATATAGAGAAACACACTAAACCCAAACATTTCTGGAAACTAGACATTCGGGGGAGTCCACAGAGGTGTGACTTGTGTGGATTCCCCAAAGTTTTCTTACCCAGAATACCCTGCAAAGCTGAAATGTTGAAAAAAAACTCAATTTTTCTCGCATTTCTGTCACACAAACTACAGGAATATGCTGGGATCCACAACATTCCTACCACCCAGTGACTCCTCACCTGTCCTGATAAAAACACTACCCCACTTGAGTGCCTACACCTAGTGCCTGTGTCAGGAATGGATCACCCCAGGGTCAACAGCTGCCTCACGTAAGGACCAACATTGACCGCTGTGTGATCTATTCCTGTCACAGGCACCAGGCCTAACCACACAAGTGAGGTATCATATTTATCGGGAGACTTGGGGGAACGCTGGGTGGAAGGAAATTTGTGGCTCCTCTCAGATTCCAGAACTTTCTGTCACCGAAATGTGAGGAAAACGTGTTATTTTAGCCACATTTTGAGGTTTGCAAACGATTCTGGGTAACAGAACCTGGTCCGAGCCCCACAAGTCACCTCATCTTGGATTCCCCTGGGTTTCTAGTTTTCAAAAATGTGCTGGTTTGCTAGGTTTCCCCAGGTGCCGGCTGAGCTAGAGGCCAAAATCTACAGGTAGGCACTGTTTTCTATGAAAAAATGTGATGTGTCCACGTTGTGTTTTGGGGCATTTCCTGTCGCGGGCGCTAGGCCTACCCACACAAGTGAGGTATCATTTTTATCGGGAGACTTGGGGGAACGCTGGGTGGAAAGAAATTTGTGGCTCCTCTCAGATTCCAGAACTTTCTGTCACCGAAATGTGAGGAAAACGTGTTATTTTAGCCACATTTTGAGGTTTGCAAAGGATTCTGGGTAACAGAACCTGGTCCGAGCCCCACAAGTCACCTCATCTTGGATTCCCCTGGGTTTCTAGTTTTCAAAAATGTGCTGGTTTGCTAGGTTTCCCCAGGTGCCGGCTGAGCTAGAGGCCAAAATCCACAGGTAGGCACTGTTTTCTATGAAAAAATGTGATGTGTCCACGTTGTGTTTTGGGGCATTTCCTGTCGCGGGCGCTAGGCCTACCCACACAAGTGAGGTATCATTTTTATCGGGAGACTTGGGGGAACGCTGGGTGGAAGGAAATTTGTGGCTCCTCTCAGATTCCAGAACTTTCTGTCACCGAAATGTGAGGAAAACTTGTTTTTTTAGCCACTTTTTGAGGTTTGCAAAGGATTCTGGGTAACAGAACCTGGTCTGAGCCCCGTAAGTCACCCCTCCTTGGATTCCCCTAGGTCTCTAGTTTTCAGAAATGCACAGGTTTGGTAGGTTTCCCTAGGTGCCGGCTGAGCTAGAGGCCAAACTCTACAGGTAGGCACTTCTCAAAAAACACCTCTGTTTTCTTCCAAAAATTTGGATGTCTCCACGTTGCGCTTTGGGGCGTTTCCTGTCGCAGGCGCTAGGCCTACCCACACAAGTGAGGTATCATTTTTATCGGGAGACTTGGGGGAACGCTGGGTGGAAGGAAATTTGAGGCTCCTCTCAGATTCCAGAACTTTCTGTCACCGAAATGTTAGGAAAACTTGTTTTTTTAGCCACTTTTTGAGGTTTGCAAAGGATTCTGGGTAACAGAACCTGGTCCGAGCCCCGCAAGTCACCCCTCCTTGGATTCCCCTAGGTCTCTAGTTTTCAGAAATGCACAGGTTTGGTAGGTTTCCCTATGTGCCGGCTGAGCTAGAGGCCAAAATCTACAGGTAGGCACTTTGGAAAAAACAGCTGTGTTTTCTATAAAAAAAATAGGATGTGTCCATGTTGTGTTTTGGGGCATTTCCTGTCGCGGGCACTAGGCCTACCCACACAAGTGAGGTATCATTTTTATTGGGAGACTTGGGGGAACATAGAATAGCAAAACAAGTGTTATTGCCCCTTATCTTTCTCTACATTTTTTCCTTCCAAATATAAGAGAGTGTGTAAAAAAGACGTCTATTTGAGAAATGCCCTGCAATTCACATGCTAGTATGGGCACCTCGGAATTCAGCGATGTGCAAATAACCACTGCTCCTCAAAACCTTATCTTGATTCCATTTTGGAAATGCAAAGGTTTTCTTGATACCTCTTTTTCACTCTTCATATTTCAGCAAATGAATTGCTGTATACCCAGTATAGAATGAAAAGGTGCAGCTCATTTATTGGCTCTGGGTACCTAGGGTTCTTGATGAACCTACAAGCCCTTTATATCCCCGCAACCAGAAGAGTCCAGCAGACAAAACGGTATATTGCTTTCAGAAATCTGACATCGCAGGAAAAAGTTACAGAGTAAAACATAAAGAAAAATGGCTGTTGTTTTCAGCTCAATTTCAATATTTTTTTATTTCAGCTGGTATTTTCTGTAGGAAAACCTTGTAGGATCTACACAAATGACCCCTTGCAGAATTCAGAATTTTGTCTAGTTTTCAGAAATGTTTAGCATTCCGGGATCCAGCATTGGTTTCACACCCATTCCTGTCACTAACTGGAAGGAGGCTGAAAGCACCAAATATAGTAGAAATGGGGTATGTCCCAGTAAAATGCCACATTTGTGTTGAAAAATTTGGTTTTCTGATTCAAGTCTGTCCGTTCCTGAAAGGGGGGAAGATAGTGATTTCAGCACCAGAAACCCTTTGTTGATGGCATTTTCAGGGAAAAAACCACAAGCCTTCTTCGGCAGCCCTTTTTTCCCATTTTTTTGGAAAAAACAAAATTTTCACTGTATTTTGGCTATTTTCTTGGTCTCCTCCAGGGGAAACCACCAACTCTGGGTACCATTAGAATCCCTAGGATGTTGGAAAAAAAGGACGCAAATTTGGCGTGGTTAGCTTATGTGGACAAAAAGTTATGAAGCCCTAAGCGCGAACTACCCCAAATAGCCAAAAAAGGGCTCAGCACTGGGGGGGAAAAGGCCCAGCAGCTAAGGGGTTAATAACCAGAATTGATCTATAAACAATTGTTAATATGACTCTATAGGTCATTTTCCCATGAGCGCCACCACCTGAGACGAATAACATCTTTTGCATTTTGTCTGGGGTGACCACATTTCACATGATACATATGTAAAATCATTTTAAGCATTTTAATGAGTATTACAGTGTGTGTTTCTTAAATGAAGTGCTTGTATGACCACTTTTACTTTCTTTCTGAGTAATCTGTGTACTGTTTGAGTGCCACGGCACCCCACCTCAGGAGAAACAGTTTATCCATTGTCCTGTGCATGCTGTACATCCTTTATGCAGAATGTTTGTGGTTTTAGTATCTTTCCTCTGCAATTCTCTTAAAAAATTTAATTTTTCTTCTCTTGATTTGCTGGCGTAGGAAGCTGGCCTGGTGTGTGGTGGGTACCCAAGGTACTTACACCTTATACCAGGTCCAGGTATCCCCTCTTAGTGAAGTGTAGGCAGTGTCTAGAAGTCAGGCTCTCTAGAAGTAGCTGTGAATGAGCAGCCAAAGGCTTATCTAGAAGATATGCAAAGCTCATGCAATACCACTGTAGTCACACAGTACTCACACACATGAAAGAAAACACTCACTTGTACAAAAATAAAGGTACTTCATTTTTGGCACAGATTATCACAAATCATTAGGTGACCCACCCTTAGGAGTTAAGTAATGCAGTAAATATATACACTAGCAATAAGAAATAGGCATAGAAAAGGTTAGAAAACAGTGCAAACAGTAGTAACCAATAGTGACCCTAGGGGGGCACAAACCATATGCTAAAAAAAATGGAATGTGAACAAGGTACCCTCACCTAGGTTATTAAATGTGTAGAAGGGAGCTAGCGGTAATGGAATACCAAAAAGGTAAGTAACACAGTATCCCCCAGCGACCAGGAATGCAGGAAAAAAACACTGGATTTTCCCCAAACCACCCAAAAGGAGGAAAAGAAAAATAAGACACCTAGAGAAGACTGCAAGAAAACCAGTGGTGGATTCCTGAAGAAAGAAGACCTGTGAAGAGAGGGGACCAAGTCCAAAAGTCACAGTGGAGTGCAGGGGTAGTAGGAGGTACTACCCACCCAGATGTGGATGCAAGAGTTGGTCGACAGTTCTGAAGAACAGGTCAGTACTGCAGCCCAGGAGCCAGTGAAGAGTTCCAGATTGATGCAGAAGACGTCCCACGCCGGAAGGAAGATTGCAGATGGGTGTCGGTGCAGGATTTCCACCAACAAGGCTTGGCAAAGGCAAGCTTGCGGTTAGTGGAATAGAGGTGCTGCCTGGGGCCAGCAAGGCCCAGAAGGACTAAACCCAGGAGGGGGAGTCACAGGGGACACTCAGAGTTGCAGAGTGTCCCCAGGAGCAGAGACAGCACCCAGAGGAGTCCCACAGGACAGGGACACAGAAGCCACAGAAGAAGCCCATGCAGCACTACAAAAGTGGATTCCATGCCGCAGGAGAACCACACAGAAGGCTGGGATTTGCAGGAAGGAGTGCTGGGGACCAGTGCTGCACGTTGCCTGAAGATCCATTGGAGGAGATGCAAACAAGTCTTGGCAACTGCAAGAAATGCTGTGCTTGGGGGTACTGTCCTGCATGGGAAAGCCAAGGCTTACCTCCACCAAAGTAGGACAGCTGGCAGAGAGGACCAAGAGGACTACTCTTGACCACCACCCGTGATGCAGGATCCATGCCACTCAGCGGTTGCAGGGAAGTGACTCTTTCACTCCAAGGGAGATTCCTTCTTCTTCTTGTGCAGGATGAAGAGTTGCGGTCTTCTAAGGTTGCACAGCAAGGAAACTGTTGCAAAGCTGGCAGGAACTCTGGATACAATTGTTGTAGAAGAGTCGTCCTCGTGGATCTGCAGCTTGTGGGTTCCTAGAGGATCCAGTCGCTGTTCCAGAGGCCAGAAGTCGAAGTAAAGGTTGCAGAGGTATCCTGCTGGAATCTTGCAAGCCGAATCTGAGGACCCACAAAAGAGAGAGACCGTAAATAGCCCTGAAAGGGGGATTGGTCACCTAACCAGGTAAGCACCTATCAGAAGGGGGCTCTGATGTCACCTGCCTGGCCTGGCCACTCAGATGCTCCCAGAGTTCCCTGCCAACCTTGGAATCAAGATGGCAGAACCCAGGGACCCTCTGGGGAAGCTCTGAACACCACCCCGTGGTGGTGATGGACAGGGGAGTGGCCACTCCCCTTTCCATTGTCCAATTTCGCACCAGAGCAGGGACTGGGGGTCCGTGAACTGGTGTGGACTGGTTTATGCACGGAATGCACCAAATGTGCCCTTCAAAGCAAATCAGTGGCTTGGGGAGGCTACCCCTCCCAAGCCAGTCACACCTATTTCCAAAGGGAGAGGGTGTTACCTCCCTCTCCCAAAGGTAATCCTTTGTTCTACCTTCCTGGGCTTGATCAGATAAAGCAGCAGGAGGGCAGAAACCTGTCTGAGGGGTGGCAGCTGCTGGGCTGCCCCAGAAACCCTGTAAGACTAGTGGTAGCAATGCTGTGGGTCCTCTAAGGAGCCCCCAGAGTGCATGGAATCATACTTTCCAATACTTGCAATAGTATTGGGGTATGATTCCGACATGTTTGATACCAAACAGGTTCGGAGTTACCATTATGTAGCTGGACATAGGTAGTGATCTATGTCCAGTACATATACAAAATGGCATCCCCGCACTCACAAAGTCCAGTAAAAATGGTGCTGGAGCTCGTGGGGGGGCACCTTTGCTAGTGCAGGGGTTCCCTTACACACAGGTATCTGGACCCTGCCCTGTGGGCTGAGAGGGGTTACCATTGGGGTGACTTACAGTGACCTGGTGCAGTGACCTGTAGTGAGACCGGGTGCGTGCACCCGGTTCACACACACTGCAATGGCAGGCCTGCTGAACCTTTTGCATGGGCTCCCCATGGGTGGCAGAATAACTGCTGCAGCCCATAGGGATCCCATGGAGCCCCAATGCCCTGGGTACCTAGGTACCATATACTAGTGATTTACATGGGGGGACCAATATGCCAATTGTTGGAAGAAAAAGGTACAATTTAGAGGAGAGAGCAAAACTACTGCGGTCCTTGTTAGCAGGAACCCAGTAGACACAGTCAAACATACAGACAACATGCAGAACATGGGGGTAACCATGCCAAGAAAGAGGGCACTTTCCTACAGCTGGTTATATTGGTCTCATGTGACGCAGTGAATCTGCAGTGGATTTACATGATTGTTCTCAAGTGGAAATTCTGAGCACCATCTATTTCCTTCTGCAGCGAGGGCATCTGCCCTTGCATTATCTACTGCAAAAGGTCCTTGCTTGCAGTGTGCTTTTATTTTTGTCACATTAATCCCGTCAAAGTGGGATGCAGTGTCAGAGGTCATTATCCAGAGATTTTCATATCTCTCCAGTCTGCCATCTGAACTACGGAATCCCTGTGTGGCCCTGTCTTTGAGGTAGATGGTGCAGCTTCAGAAACCAAAGTATGAGTCAGGGACAATGTTTATGTCGGTTGCGTTCACTGACATTTGCTCTTTGGCATATGTTAAAGCCATCACGAGTGCTGCCAGTTCTGGATATTGTACAGATCTGTTGCTTGCTTTTTGCTATCAAAGTGACAGCAACTGGAAGTCCATTTTCATTTGTGTAGGGATAAAATATGTACTGTATATCCCTATGCTCCAATATTTTGTTGTCCTCTAATTGTGGGTGCCCACCTATTACATATGCTCTGTGCGTGGGTGGGACTTTTTCCTGGGCACATGGTTTGAACATTGGATGAGTCACGTTAGCGGCTTCCACAATGCATTCATGATGAGTACCCTGTAATGAGACACCAATTAGGATGGGAACGGAAAGGGTGACTGGAAGGTACTCAATTTCTATGCTCTGCAGAGCAGCTACCATTGGATTATTCTGATTATGCTGACATCCTCTAGATGCAGCTTCTTTAATATTACAACTTTTAGTTGTGCGCGATGGGTCTTAATCATTACGTTTTTGTGCACAATAATGTAGTGGAATTTGGCCAGTGCCCAATACACAGTTAAAACACTCCGCTCACAGCTAGTGTAGTGCTGCTCTACGGAGGATAGCATTTGAGAAACAAATCCAACGGTAACACGTTTTAATCCAAGCAATTGTGATATCATCACTGCCACAATGTCAGTTATTAAAATGTCCATACTAATATGGGTGTTAAATGTTGGGGCTGATTAACGCTGATGCATCCTGTAATGAGCTTTTTAATTTAGCAACTACAGCAGCATGGTCTTCTCTCCACATCGTGCCTTGGTACGTGGTAGGTCATCCCAGGGTTTAATGTAGTGTGCAATGGTGTGAATGATCTTGAATAACCCAATATTCCTAACCAGGGCTGAAGGTCACTAGCATATGTGAGTAGGGAAACGGCATTATAGTCAGCAACCTGTCTCGTGCAATTTGTCTCCCTTTCTGGTGTAATGTGAGGCCCAAAAACATTACTGAGGGACTTGCTAGTGTCCATTTGTCTTTATCAGTAGCCACCCTACTGTAGTGCCTCAGTATCAGACAAGTGTTCACTGATAAACAGGATGTCATCCACATACTGTATAACTGTTTCATGGCAGGTTAGCTTTGCAAGGATTTCTACTACTCTCCTGTGGAAAATGGCTAGTAACATTCTCAGACCCTGCACATTAAAGGCGTACAGATTACCACAGGTGTTGTAGGTAGTATACAGTCTTTTACTTTCCCTGAGGGAGGAACTCCAAAATCCATTTCTCAAATCCAGTGTAGAGTATATTGTGGCATTTGGGCTGATGTTTGCAATGAGCTCTGCAAAAGCAACCACTACCTGTGCCATATAGGCTAGAAGTTCTCAGCAATATGCACATTAGTTGTAATCTCTCTATCCATTAGTGTTTCTCTTTTTTGCTTTTGGCCAGCAGTATGACGTATAGTAAATGCTGGTATGCAGTTTCTAGGAATGGGGTACATCTTTTTTGCACTGGATCTCTCATTATCTTAATCTCTGTCTGTACATTGGCTCTGTTTACGTCTATTTTGTTTGTACTGATAATGGGGCTGCATGTCATAAGGATGTTTAGGAATCAGTGGTCTGTGATGGTCGGTTGGATGATGGCAATGTGAGTTGTTATGGCGATGTCTCCCATGGCCACTGCAATAGGATCACATTGGACATATCTACAAGATTTTGCTGCCTCATATATTTTGCCCCAACAAATTTTGTGCCCCCCAAATTGCCACTTCTGTATGAAATTGTAATTTGGTTCCCAGTATAACTGTTAAGGATTTGATGGGTGGAGTGAACCAAAAGTGCCTTGCAACATCATAGTGTACATTATTGGCTGTTGTGCATGATCAGGTGTTACCATGGTCTTTGCTGCACCAGTATCTAGTAACACTGTGGCTCCACCCCCGTGGTTGCTTTTATTTGTGCCCAACCACACTAATTAGCTTGTATGGGAGCTACTTAGATTTACACTTCGGGCAAGGGGGCTTGTCACTGTCTCAGCCTGTTAGTACGAATTCTCCCCCTGTGGTATTAAGGAAAATGAAATCTTCATAATCTTTGGGCCAAAAGACAGCTACTTGTACTGCTCCTAATCTACGGACCTCCTGTAGTAATTTTATTACAAGGCCGGAGGCTCATATTATGATTTATTTTCTTGGTTTAATAAACATCTCAACCAAGAAAACACTTCATCACCCAGAAACCTGTGGAAAGAACTACCACAATACATCACAAGAGTAAAGCCAATAAAACGTCAAGTATAACAATAACTATCTTGACTAAGAGCAAGAAGCCCTCTTTTCTTGCTGCTCGCAGTCAAGATAAGTATTCTGCTCGCAAATTTATATGCAATTATTGGTTACCGTTATATTTATGATAGTATTTAGATATTGCTTGGTTTATTATTGCCAAATACATACTGTTTGTAGCTTGTGTGATGATAACGGTCATTTGGAACGTTCCTTCAACGTTCATTTCTCTGTTGCGGCGGCATATGCGCTCCATTTCATCAGGGAGGGAGGCTGCTCTAGATCGTGTTGGGAATCCCTTTCAGGGCGGTCGCTTCGGTGTTCGTCTCCGCTTTGTCCCAGGGGCTTTCCTCATAAACTTATTAGCTTTGGAGCGTTCACTCTATTTAGCTTTAGTCGTCTTTATCAGTGAGGCTTCCCAGTTCATGCACGCCCATTGACAGACCCCTACCGCCATCAGACCCTATCTAACAAACTCTGTAATAATAACTCTTCAGCTGCCTTTTTTATTTAACCTAATCCCTGGGGTTTAGTTTTGAATAATTTTTCACAAAATTTTCATTTATTCCCCATATATGTAATGTCTGAAAATGAAGAGTCCCAGACCATGAAAGCAAATCTGAAATCCTTCATTAAGGATTCTGTACAACAGGCTTATTCTGTGTCCATGTTAGAGGTCTAAAAAATTTTGAATGTTTCATGGCCCTAATGCAATCCCTTCAAAAAAAAGGAAAGAAATGTGCCTCGCCTCAGAGTGTGCTTTAAAAAGGCGTTTCCATTTAATTTGTGTCTCCAACCCAAGAGATTGAATTTTCGGGGCTCCCTTTTTCCCCTTAACATTACTAATTTAAAGGACAGGGATGGCATCTTGGATGACGACAGGGCTAATTTTAATGTCAAGGATGGCATCTCTGATAATGGGCCTCTGGAAAAATGGCGCAGAATTTCTCCTTTAAATGGTATGTCCCATTCAGTGTCCTATGATCTTGCAGATAATTTAGGGGCACCTATGTTTGACCCCGTGCTAATCCACCACCCATATTCCTCTGAATAGTTCCCTTCTGATTGTGTGTCAAATTATGTTTCCTTTTATTCAAGACACTCTGTAGTGTTATTTGCGTGTTGACCACTGATGTCGTGTCACACCACTTTGCACCTGGCTTAGCTGCCTATTGTCACTTTAGTGGTCACTGGTTATAGACTCCATTTTGTGTTGAGCTTAGCTTCACTGCCACGTTAAAGTATTTTTCTGTGCAAACATGTTATGCAACATATTTTTCACTTCTGCATGTTTTCCATCTCACCGAAGAGCTAGGACTGGTCCATAACGTAGGAGGTAAGCAGTCAGTACGATAAGACTGTACCAAGCTGGTGTTTATCATAGGCAAGGGAACGGTTTAACCTTGGGAGGGGAGACTCGGGATGGTGGCCAGCTCCCGACACATTCCTTTCAAAGTTTACCTAAACTAGCCAGCATTTTTAAATATTTCATTCTGAGAGGAGGGGTTCTTCTAGAAGGCCCTTTCCGTGGTTGTTTAAGATATAAAAAGGTGGCCCTGCTCAGTAGCGCTGAATTCTGAGACCTCAGTCAGGATTGGCCGTCAAATTCCTGACATTTGTCCCGTGAGGGTGAGGATCTCTTTCTCGCAGTTGAACGGGGTCATCTTCTTGCTGGCATGAGAAAGATGAAGCATCTGACAGGCCCTCCGGTGATGACTTTTATTAATTATTTTCCTTTGCATTGCATTGCATATATATAAATAAATATGAGTGTTTGTATCCCTGTATGTATATATTTGCTGTTTATAGATTGAAGATTCTTTATACATGGTCTTGCGTTGTTGTTGCACATTTTGAAAGTACACTTTTTACTATTCAAACCTTCATTCACAAACCTTGCAAAAAGCTATAATAAATGTCTTCTTCAGATTAAGAAGTGCACTCCAGAGAATCTTTTCAGATCCTTTCAGTGTGTATAGCTTGGCTCAGTCAGAAGGTAAGCAAAACACACTCCTTAAATCAGTCCTCCAGAAATAAATTAAAATCAGAATGTCCTGGCCCGTCCCTTCTTAATAAGGAGGCTGATCCAATTATTGACCCAATATGGTATTATTTGTTTGGGAAATACCCCAAGTAAAGAGTTAATATAGCCTTGTCTAATTGCCACGACAGGATTTTGTAACTTGTGGTCCATTGACCATAATCCTTGATTTGGCCGAGGAGGCAAAGATGGAAGGGGAACAACTAAACCCTAGTACCCTTTCTTGTTAAGCACAATGTGCGATCTGTATGTTTGGCCATACAAATGTCTACATTTCACAAGAAAGGAGCAAGAGCCTTTTTAAAAAAATAGAGTTGAAACTGAGTACCCTGACAACTAAAAGGAGGGGCCTCTGGCTAATGGCCATTTGTTTGGAGATTCCTTTGTGAAGGAAACGGGTAAATATGTCTCCACTTTTATGACCACAGACAAAGCCCAGTTTTCTATGAAAAAAAACTTCTCTTCTTGGGTTATTGGCAGGGGCCACTTTGTTGGCCGTTATTCATCAAGGGATCAATCCTTCAACAGAGGCTCCTACAGTCAAGGCTCCCAACAAGATTATTATCAGGCGTATAAGCCCCATTTCTACCCACCGCCGTTCTCATAGATTCCAGAACAGGGGCTACAGAGCCAAAGGAGATTAATTCTCAAGTTAAGAACTTCCAGTTTTGGCCTTCCTCCCATAGGAGGCAGGTTGGCGTATTGTCTAGATGCTTGGTTATCTCTAAAGTCAGATCCTTGAGTGATTCAGACTATCCAGGATTATTGCATAGATTTATATCAGATTCTGACTCTGTGTTGTCTACCTCATACTCTTAGTTTCTCACAGGAACAGTTTCTTCTTGTACAAGAGGAAGTGCAATCCCTTAATTCAAAACAGGCTAAATAAAAGACTACTTTCAATTCATCAGGTTTCCTCAGCACCATTTTCTTAGTTCTTAAAAAGAACAAAAAATATCATCCAGTCATAAATCTAAAAGTGTTCAACAACTTTATGATACATCATCATTTCAATATGGAGACTATTCTTCATGCCAGAGGTCTACTTTTACAAGACAATTAGTTAGGGCTTCTAGATCTCCAAGACACTTGCTTGATGCTTTCTGTTCATCCATCCTACAGGAAGTTCCTTCAATTTTGATGGGGCCAGTCATTCTTCCATTTCAAAACTCTACCTTTCGGCCTCTCTTTAGCCCCTTGGTGTTTCACCAAGATTCTCAGACCAGTGCATGCCTTCCTCAGAAGTCAAGACGTAAGACTCGTTGTCTATATTGATGATTTCTTAATCATGGCTCAGGACAAGTCTTGTCTTCTGGCTCAGTTACATCTCTGTCAAGATCTTTAATCAAGCCTAGCGTTCTTAATAAACATTCATGAGTTTTCTCTGGTTCCTTCACAATGTCTGGAATTCCTAGGTTTTGTCATAGACATTTCTCAGTCAATTCTCCAACTCCTTCAACAAAAAGTGGTTCTAATAAAGAAGGAGCTATGTCACACCTTGTCTCTTCCTCTGACTTCTCTCAGATCGATAGCTCATCTGGTGGGTCTTCTGTCCTCCTCCATTCAAGCCATTTTTCACAGCCCTCTGCATTAGAAAGCCCTTCAGAGATTAAAGATTCGACATCTACGCAAAGGGGTAGCATACTCAGATCCAGTAACACTGGATTCAGAATCCAGGGAAGAATTCCTCTGGTGGCTGAGTCACTTAGATGATTGGAACGGAAGGACAATTTTCTATGCTGCCCCAGATCTTGTCTTACAGTCAGATGCAAGTCGGACAACATGGGGCACAAGATGTGGTCAGCTCTCTATTGGAGGTACATGGTTTCTTCAGGAGTCACCACTCACATCCATTGTTTAGAGATGCTTGCAGGTTCCTTTGCCATCCAGTACCTTATAAAAGACACACCAAAATGCACAGTCCTGTTGTTGATGGACAATCTTTCAGCAGTCAGGTACATAAACCATCCGGGAGGTACAAGGTCCAAACCTCTAGCAGTTCTTCCCCAGAGGTTTTGGGAATTTTCCCTCCAAAAGAACATTTCTGTCAAAGCAGGGTATCTTCCAGGTAAATTGAATGTGGTGGCCGACTGGTTTTCCAGACTTCTCCTTGATTCGAGCAACTTGAGACTTCATTCTTCAGCGTTTAACTGTCTTTCGTTGATCTTTGGCACAATGTCAATAGACCTCTTTGCTTATTGTATCAATTCCCATCTCCCTTCCTTCTGCAGTTGGAGACCAGATCCAGTAGCTCTCGCCACAGATGCATTCCTTCAGTCATGGTCTCAGTCCCTCCTTTATGCTTTCCCTCCATTCCTTTTCATTGCCCAAATCCTTGCTCAAGTCCACAGACAACAGTTGTTCTTCGTTCTGATCACCCCAATTGGCAGTCTCAACTTTGGTATCCAACGGTACTAGAACTATCGTCAGACCTTTCAGTGTGGATTCCTCCATTTCCCAACTTACTTCTCAACCCTGAGCGTCTTCATCACAATTTCATTCCAGAGGGCTCCCTACCCCTCAAAGCATGGAAGATTTCAGGGCTTCCTGGAGAACCCCAGGAATTTCGGAAGAGGCTATCCAGTTCATCCAGCAATCCTGGGCACCCAGTACAGCAAAAGTATTCAAGTCAGGTTGGCTGGTCTGGTGTAGCTGGTGTTTGGACAGGGATTCAGATCCCCTTTCAGCAAATGTACATTTGTTAGTTCATTTTCTGGCTTCTCTGGCTTCACCAGGGAAGGCCTATCGCACCATTAACACATACAGATCGGCAATCTCTGCAGAACATGTCAGAGTAGATGAAAGACCTATTGGTGAATACTTGCTGGTTTATCGCCTGTTAAAGCAAATATGTTTTGCTAAAGCCTCTATTCTCAAATACAAAATTATGTGGGATATTAATTTGGTATTACGTTTGTTATTTCCTGGACAGACAATGTTGACTTACCACTCAAACATTTATCTGCAAAACTGACCATGCTTTTGTGTTAGATGTCTGTCAAACATGTCTCCAATGTTAAAGCAACGTGTCTCCTCTTTCCATTCTTCTTCTTTAGGAGTTTATTTTCAAATTACTAGACCTACCAAAATTAATTTAACGTCAGTTCATTATCCTTTTTTCCCTTCTCAACCTAAAACTGTGTTTTGGTAATTGTTAAAAAACGTACGTTTCATGAACTGTAGGTCTCAGAAGTTCCTTCTCTTCCCAACTCCTTATTTCCTTTCAAAAACCCCAAAAGCCCATCTCTGCTCTTTCCTTCTCCCAGCTGGTTAGATGGGTCATGTCCTTGGCTGCCATTTTGGTGCCCATTCAGCCAGAGGAGCTATGGCCTCTAGGGTTTTCTAGGCGGTAGCTTACAAGATATTTTCAGATATTCTTCCTCGTCCCCACTGCTATGCCATTGCCAGGCGATGGGATACAATATTTTGCATTTTTCCCCTAAGGGGTTTAGATTACACTCTGTGTGTAATGGCTGATAAGATTGCTGTGTTCTCCAAAATACATCTGCTCTCTGCAGAAACTTTTTCAATCTTAGCTGATGCTTTCACTAGAGAGAGGGTACCTAAATGGCTGCAATAATTTTGTATAAGCCCCTTCAGCGGTTTTTCCTATATTGTAAACCTAGCATTCAGTATTTCTTTATTATCTTCCCCCACATGCTCTGTGCTTGGCAGCCCTCCCCCAGTACCATCAAAGACACATTGGTAATATTGCCTTGGCAACTCATGGTTTTCCTGGAATGTTTTATACAGCATGTCTGCTGTGGTGAGGATCTGGTATGTTTCATTATTGATATAAATCTGAGACTCACATTGTGTTTACGCCACATAGGATGTGGTGGTCTAGGGTTGTCTTCCATGCCTGGAGGTCTAATATCAGTAACAGGGAGGGTGGTTAATCTTGGCATGACTAGTGACTGTCATTAATAATGCTACTGCCTCCTCTCTGTTTAAGTTCTGTTTTTCTAATGTGTCCTAGATATTGTACAATATGATGGTGGGAACATTATGGGCCTGATTACGACCTTGGCGGATGGGATACTCCGTCACAAACGTAACGGATATCCCGCCAGCCGTTTTACAAGTTCCATGGGATATAATGGAATTTGTAATACGGCGGACGGGAGATCCGTCACGTTTGTGATGGAGTATCCCATCCGCCAAGGTCGTAATCAGGCCCTTTATGCTCCTTTCGTTTGCCCTGGCAGAAGTTCAGAAACCTTCCCTTAACTATTATGACTTTATATGCACGTTTTAAAAAACGTTATGTGAGACCTGGCATCCTTGGCGTGGTTTCCCCTGTCTTTTTGCCAGTACTTCCTTTATATTTGACTGTATGCTCGACTTTGTTTGTGCTGGTTTTTGGTACTCTAGGCACCTTACCACTGCTAAAGTGCAAGTTCTCCCTATGTAAATTGTGATTGTGAATATGATTGGTTATCCCTGACTGGCATATTTGATTTACTAGTAAGTCTATGGTAAAGTGCACTAGAGGTGCCCAGGGCCTGTAAATCAAATGCTACTAGACGGCCTGCAGCCCTGATTGTGCAATCCACATGAGTAGCCCTGTAAACATGTCTCAGACCCATCACTGTAGTGTCTGTTTGTGCTGTTTTGAACTGCCAATTCGACTTGGCAAGTGTACACACTTGCCAGGCCCAAACCTTCCCTTTTACTACATCGGAGTCACCCTTAAGGTAGGCCCTGGTAGCCCCATGGGCAGAGTGCAGTGTATTTAAAAGGTAGGACATGTACTACTGTGTTTTATATGTCCTGATAGTGAACTACTGCCAAATTCGTTTTTTCAACCACTATTGCAGGGCCTGTCTCTCCCATAGGTTGACACGGGGGCTGCCTTTAAATATCTTTTAAGTCCAGTTTCCCATTGGGAGCAGATAGAGAAAAGGAGTTAAGGGTCTCTGAACTCACAATTTTAAAGTACATATTTTGGTAGAGTTGGTTTTTAGATTGTCTGTTTGAAAATGCCACTTTCAGAAAGTGGGCATTGTCTTGCTTCACCATTCTGTGCCTCTGCCTGCATGTGGAATCCACGTCTGGGTCAGACTGACAGTTGGGCTGTTTGTGAATTCCCTCTAGACAGTGACACAAAGGGAGCTGAGGTGTATCCTGCATATCCTGATGAGTCTTCCTGGGCTAGAGTGGGGAGGGCTATGACTGTCCTCACACAATGTAGTCTCCAGACCCCTGGAGTGTGTCGTGGGCCAGGCCTGGGCAAGGCAGGATCTTGTCAACAACAGAGACTTTCCTTTGAATTTTGCCTACTTCAAAGGCATAACTGAGTATAATTATAGGACTTAAAATGCCAGATTTTTAGAACACTTCTGGATCAAGTGTAACCTTTCCCAAGGAGAAGAGCTGAAGAGCTGGAGGGCCAGTACTGCCCCTTAGCTGTATGTGCTTTGCTGGGTTGGCCTTTAGTTGCTACTTCTGCCTTAAAGAGGACAAAGACTGGACTTTGCTATGTATCCTGCTTGTGAAGTTTCTCCAAGGGCTTGGACTGAGTTTGCCTCTTGTTACGAAGTCTCAGAGACATCAAAGACTTAATTTGCCAGCACCTTGGCTCTCTTGCTGAGACCCCCTGACTTGCCAAGTCATGCCCAATCAAGTCCCTGGCCCCCTGGAAGGAGAAGCTGACAGAACCAGAGTGAAAATCCACGCATCGGATACGAGCAGAAGAAAAATTGATGCAGCGCCTGCACCGCGGCTGGAATATAAACGCAGCGCAGGTGAAATTGAAGCATCGCCAGCTCAGCGTGGATTCATCACACTGCCGCGCGTCCACATTTTCTATGCAACATCACAGCACGGACCTGAGGCTGATGGTCCGGAAACATCGCATCGCTTACCCGACTTGCGAGTAAGGAATCAACACACCACTTGCTTTTCCGCTGCACACTCACCAGTGCGGCTTTATTTTTCACACATACCAAGTACTTTGTGCTAAAACAATGCATCTATTGATTTCTATGGATTAAGACTCTTTTTATTTAAAAAAATCATATCTTTGCTTGTGTCCTTTTGTGGTGTTTTTCACTGTGTTACTGTGTGTGTTGATGCAAATACTTTACACATTGCCTCTGAGATAAGCCTTACTGCTTGTGCCAAGCTACCAAAGGGGGAAGCAGGGGTTATCTGAGCTGTGTATCTCCCTTACCCTGACTAGAGTGAGGGTCCCTACTTGGACAGGGTGTAAACTGACTGTCAACTAGAGACCCCATTTCTAACACGTTATTTTTGATTGTATACAAAGATAACAAAATCAAGGATCATTTCAGAAGAATACAGAACATGCAGGTTGAAACATAGCAGTGACATCATTGGCAGTTCATGACATCATACACAAAGTTAGCCATCAAGCTTGGAGGGAGAAACATAGGGAAAAAATATTGAAAGTGGAGGAGACAGCAGTTGAATACATCACAGACAGCATGCATAAAAGGGAGAAGGATGTTAGCAGAGGTAGGAAGTCTGGGCTGTCCAGTGTGCAGAGAAACTGTATATGTAACAACAAACATGAGAAGGGGGGTGCACAGCTCTGCATGTTATGGAGTGGAGGCAGTCCACTCTTACCCATCCATCAGCTGAGGGCCCAGGGTCAAGAAATCATTTTGAAAAGGTTGCCATATATCCCTGGGTCATGAGGATGGCGGTTGAAATGTTGCATAGATTTCGCTAGTGGTGTTGCAGTAGGACATATCTTGGAGCCAGGCAGGCAAATTAGGAAGGGTGCTGTTGCCCCAGTGAAGGGCGATCTGACGCTTAGGAGGAAGCAATGCCAGCTCCGTGAAATGTCGGATGTGCGGAGGCAGAGGCTTAACATATTCCAGTAGTGCCAACAAAGAATTGGCGGTAAGTGAGTGTCCTCTGATCTGCGTCAGGATGGTATATATAGATTCCCAGAATGCACAGATTGGGGCACAGGTCCAGGTTAAATTAGTAAAATTAGCACGTTTGGCAGAGCATTTCGGAGAGCAGTGTGACAGAGAGGGATCTAGTCTGTTTAATGCACGCGGCGTTACATAAGTGCGATGTAAGTATTGGGTAGTGTAATAGTTTGTGCCAGTGGTTATTTGAGATAGATTTAGTCTGAGCACAACAATAATACCATATTTTATCCCTCAAACCTCATCCCTTATTCCTCTCACCTAATCCTTCACTATCTCACCCACTTTTCTCACTCTTCTTCCCTCATTCCACACTCTTCATCCCTGATTTGTTACTCAGCATCCCTCATCTATCACTGCTCACCCCCTTGCTTCAGCAGTGACAAGGGAACTGTACAAATTATGTTTCCTAAAATGTCCTCCATCCTAACCATATTAGGATATCCTCATCCCTCCCTCCTCATGACACAGATCTCAATCTTCATCTTATATTTCTCACACATCACCCCTCACTGTTCCCTCATCGACATCTTGCCACCTTACCAATCAACTTTCAGTCCTCACACTTCATCTGTCATTCCTTATTTTTCATCTCTCACTCTCTATCCATCATTCCCCATTCTTCAACCTTCAAATGTACAGTATCTAACCTCTTTTAAGACATCCTCATTGCTCACTCATCATCCCTGAGGTCTTACCTCTCATTCTTCAGCCCTCGTCCCTTTTCCCTTAGCTATCATTTCTCACTCCTCATTTGCCTATCTCAATTCTCATAACCCATCTTTCATTTCTCACCTCCTCCAATTTCCTTTGTCCTCTTGACTCTGATCATTCCTCATTCATCACACCTCTCTCCTTAACCCTCAATCTCCCCTTCTAATCATTTATCCCACCCTCTTCTACTCTCACACCTCATAGATCACGCTTCATCTCTCATTCCTCATCTCACAGCCACATTCTTTTAATTTTCACCTCTTTGTTGTTTATCCCTTACTTCAGTTTTCTTATCCCTCAATTTTCATCTCCCATTCCTCAATTTTCATTCTTTTCCTCATTGTTCTTCATTCCTTGCTTCCTGTCTATAACACCTAATTTTTCACTTTTCACTCTTGATCCTTCACTTCTCATCTTTCCTTCCTCATACCTCATCATCACGTCACTCCTCTCTCATTATTTCTCGTGCCATATTCTTGCCCCTCACTTATCACATTTTTCACTGCTCGGTCCTCAAAACTCAGTCATCATTCTCACACCTCACTCTTTTCCCATCTTCGCTCACTGCTTGTCCTACACTTCTCCTCTCTTAATCTTCACCCTTCACTCCTCACTCATTACCCCTTGTCCCTCAATCACCTTTCACACCTCTGTCTTAATCTCTCACTCACCATTTTGCACTCTTGAGCTCTCACCCCTTACTCTTCATTCCTCACTTCTCCTCCATCACCCTTCATCTTTGGTTTTGTGTTTTTACTCTTCAGTCTTCATTTCTCAACCTTCACTCCTTATCACTCATCCCTCACGTCCCATCTTTCACTACTCATCTCTTGCTCCTCATACCTCATACAGCACTCCTCACCTCTCACTCCTTAGTCGTAATGCCTTACTCTTGGTTCTCATACCTCTCTGGAGAGCTCTAATAAGAGTGGAACATGTGCCAGGGGCTGCTTTTATTCATTCCAGGTTGGCTTGTGTGATATTTCTCCAACTCACATTTGTGATACAGTGCCTGGAGTGGTAAAAGGCTTTTGTTATTTTTAGCCCGGCATGGATGGCACTAGCTAATCCTATGTTTAAAAACTTTGCTGTAAAAATGGCAAAATATTTTTTCACTTTCTACGTTGGCATGGATAGAACTGTACAAACCTATGCCTAAAAACTTTGCTAGAAAAATTGACGTTTGAGGTGAGCAGATTCAGAGTGTTGGTGGTGTTGTAGGGTGCTCCATAGTAAGGCTGCTCTGCACCTAAGCTTGGAAACTACCTAGAGTTCCCTCCTTCTTTCTTGCATAATTTATGATGGACTCTAAACCTGAAGCAATAAAAATATTTACATATGTGTGTGTGCATATATAATTTTTTTTAAGGGGGGACCCCCTTTTGATTCCTTACCTCCCTTTGGCTCTACCCACTTCCTAAACCCTAAAATCGCCTTTACCTCCCTTTACTTGTACACACTCCTAAACTCAAAAATTATCCTTACCTCCCTTAACCTCTAACCACCTTTAAACTGTAAAAATCACCCTTATCTCCCTTTACCTCTACATGCACATAGGAAATGATGTTATTTATAAAAATACTTACCTGCGTGATAAAGTACTGTGTGACAAATGTAGAGATACCTCCCTGCGTTGTAAAGAGATGCATGTAATGGGTATGTTAGAAAGGCTGGTTCCTTGTTTTATATTCTGTTAAATGTGTGGTATATTAATTTTAGTTAATTAATTTTGGTCCATACCATATCCCTTCAGAGTATGTAATATTCATTTTGATGTAATATTTATTTTAAAGCAAATCAACATAAGTTCAATGCATGCCATATTTATTTAAGCAGGACTCATTATCATTTAAATATGTCTTCTGTTTATTTCAATATGTGTTTTATTAAAAGCATGCTACATTCATCTCACATAGTTTGCTATTCATTTAAAAAGTGTTATATTTATGTTAATTAATGTCATATTAAATTTGATGTGGGCCATATTAATTTCACCAGGTGTCACATTCATTTCAAAGTGGTTTATATTCATCTTAACATGTATCATATTCCTTTCAATAAATGCCATATTAATTTCAATGGATGTCATATTCACCTTAACACCTGTCATAATAAGTTTAACAAGGGTCATATCCATTTAAACATTTCAATACTTATTTCAATATCTGCAATATTCATTTTGATATGTATCATATTAATTACAAAGCATAACATATTCAATTTGACAAGTTTAATTTTAATTTTAGCATTGGTCATGTTCATTTTAGGGGATGTTGTATTAATTTTAATAGGGCTCATATTCATGTCAGTGCATGTCATATATTAGCATGTGTCATATTCCTTTCAATGGATGTCTCATTCATATTAACACATCACATTCATTTCAACATGAATTATATCCATTGCAACACGTATCTTAATCATGTCAATGTATATCATGTTACTTCAAGGCAAGCTGTATTCATTTTGATAAATGTCATGTTTATTTAAAAGGTATTCGTATTCATTTCAAAACATGTCGAATGAATTTCAATGAAGCTCATCTTCATTTCAACTCATCTCAGATTCATTTTAACATGTGTTATATCCCTTTAAATCAATTTTATATTTATTTCAATGGATATCATATTCATATTAACACTTGTTATATTAATTTTAAGATGCAACATATCCATTTTAACATATATCATATTCATTTGAATATGCATCATATTAATTTCAATGCATGCCATATTCATTTTGACAAATGTTATGAGAATTTCAGCTTTGGTCATACTCAATTGAAGACATGTGAAATTCAATTCAATGGGGCTCGGCATAGTCATTTTAAATTATCTCCTATTCATTTTTGTATATCTCATATTCATGGCAATCTAAGTAATATTCATTTCAAAGCAATTCATATTCATTGCAACATGTGGAATGTTCATTTCAGGGTATGTTATATTATTTTCAATGTGCATTATATTATTTTCAGAATACAATATATTAATTTCAGTACTTTATATTTATTCCAATCTGTCGTATTCATTTTCATTTAAAAATATGTCATATTCCTCTTGCCATATGGCAATCATTTCAAGAAATGTCATTCTTTTTGATGCATATTGAATTTCAGGGATTGCTATATTGTTTACAGTGAGGGCCAAATTTATTTCAATATTCAAATCAAATCAAACAAATCAGGATTTTTTTAGCACAACTACTCACCCGTCAGGGACTCAAGGCCATTAGGGGGTTTGTCCTCTGAGCTTTAGTTGAAGAGCCAGGTTTTAAGATCCTTCCTGAATTGAGGTAGCAATGGTGACTGGCTGAGGTGCAGGGGCAAGGTGTTCCAGCTTTTTACCGCGAGGTAGGCAATGAATCTTCCAGCAGCTGAGGTCTTCCATATGCGGTGTACGGTGGCTGGTGCATGGTGAGCAGAGCGGAGAGCTCTGGTGAGGGGGTAAAAGGTGATGCGTTGGTTGAGGTAGGCGGGTCCTAGGTCGTGGAGGGTTTTGAAGACGTGGACAAGGAGTTTGAAGTTAATTCTTTTCTCGACAGGAAGCCAGTGGAGGTCTCTTAGGTGATTGGAGATGTGTTCATGGCGGATAATGTCCAGGATGAGTCTGGCAGAGGTGTTTTGGATGTGCTGTAGTTTTTTCAGGTTTTTCTGGGTGGTGCCGGTGTAGAGGGCATTGCCGTAGTAGGGCATGGGTTACGGTTCTGCGGCAGTCCTTTAGGATCCATTTGCAGATCTTCCGGAGAAGTCGGAGTGTGTGAAAACAGAAGGATGCAACTGAGTTGACTTGGCGGGCCTGGCTGAAGCCGAGGTTATGTGCGTGGTTTGTTGGGGTAGGTGGTGCCAAGGTTGGATGGCCACCAGGATTCATCGCAGGCTGATGTGGTGGGTTCCAGGATGAGGATCTCGTTCTTGTCAGAGTTGAGCTTGAGGCAGCCGTCCTTCATCCAGGCGGCAACGGCTTCCATCCTGTTGTGCAAATTCTTCTTGGCAGTTGTGAGGTTTTCAGTCAGTGAGATGATCTGCTGGGTATCGCTGCCATAGGATACAATGGTCAGCCATTGGTTCCTGGCGATGGATGCGAGCGGAGCCATGTAGATGTTGAAGAGGGTGGGGCTCAGGGAGGAGCCCTGTAGAAGTCCGCAGCTGATCTCCATAGGTTCTGACAGGTAAGGTGGGTGTCTGACTCTCTGTGTTCTGCCAGACATGGAAGAGCGTATCCACTGTAGTGCCTTCCCACGGATGCCAGCTGTGTGGAGTCTGGAGCAGAGGGTGAGGTGCAAGACTGTGTCGAAGGCGGCCAATAGGTCCACTAGGATGAGGGCTGCTGTATGGCTACGGTTGAGGAGCGAGTGGATGTCATCTGTGGTGGTGAGGTGGTTGCTCCTGATACCTGATTGGGAGATGCCCAGGATGTTGTTGTCCTCGATGTGCTTACAGAGCTGAGAGTTGATGGCCTTTTCAATGACCTTGGCTGGGAAAGGCAGCAGAGATATGGGGCAGTAATTCTTGAGGTCCAGGGTTTCGGCCCTGGGTTTCTTCAGGAGTGGGCAGATCTTGGCGTTCTTCCAATCCTCTGGGAAGGTGGCTGTCTCTATGGAACAGTTGAGGGTGTGGCGGAGCCCCGGTGCGATGGAAGTGTTGGCTTTTTTGAAAATGTGGTGAGGGCAGGGGCCCGTAGGGGCTCCGGAGTGGATGCTGCTCATAATGGTGTGGGTCTCATCTGTGGTGAGGGTGGTTCAGTGGTGCAGGATCTGTGACGGTTCGGTGGGTTAGAGGTGGGAGGTTGTTAGAGGGCTCGGAGGGTCTTTGGGTCCGAAGCTGTTGTATATGTCTTTGATTTTCCAGTGGAAGAACTTGGCTAGTCTGTTGCAGAGGTCTTGAGATGGAGGGACACTTGCCGTTTTCAATTGGGGTTTAGCAAACATTTTGACAACCGCGAAAAGCTCTTTGTTGTTGTGAGCGGTGGTGCTGATACGGTCCCATAAGGGGGGGGGGGGGGTTCTGATGAGGTGGTGGTGTGATTTGGTGGCAACTTTGAAGGCCTCAAAGTCTTCCGGGGACTTGCTGTTTCTCCATCTTTTTGATTGTTATATATTTTAGTATACCTCTTATTCAATTCGGAGTGTGTGCTATTCATATTAATCACTAAGTAGCATATTCACTCTGCCAGGTTTCATATTTGTTTTGGTTCAAGTCAGATTCGCTTTGCCAGGTATCATATTTATTTTGACACATGTTACATTCATTCTAGGGTGTGTGCCAGATTCATTTTGCAGTACGCTATGCATTTCAGGAGGAGTCTTTTATAGAGAGCTGGAACTTTGACATGAACGGCTTCCCATAACCTTGTCCCAGACTCTTTCCTATAGGGCCAAGATCTAAAGAAACCTCGGAGGTCTTTCAAGACTGTGGTACACCTGACGTGACAATCATTCAGCAGTTTTTCAACAAGTTGATACTGGAAGGGAAATCATACCTTCTAATGCAACATTGTTTTCATGCTGAAAACCCTGTAGTCAGTGGCGTAATGAAACTTGAGGGGGCCCGTGCAAAGTAGTCAGGGGCCTGCCGCCTGTGCACAGTGTACTGTGCTGAGGATGCCCCAGGGAGCTCGGGGCACCGAGGAGGCTGCAGGGGCCTTTGATACCTCCTTCATGCCCAAGGTCAATGGCCCATTTGTGGAGTGAATGAAAAAACTCTCTTAGCACAAAACCTTTGTAGTGATGAGTCAGTCCTCCGTGCATGTTACGGGATGAGTTCAGTTCCTGGAATTCACAAAATCTATGTGTTTTCTTAACACAATCAAAGTCTCTACTTCTTTGATGTTCCAAGTGTTCAGTGACAACTGTGAGCATGTGATTCTTTTTCCTGGTGGCTTGTAAGACGTCACTTTTGCTCACAGCAGCATAATGAGCTGGTTTCACCGGCTAGTGTAGATATTCGCTGTTATTGGCCCCTTAGGTGACACTGATTCAAGTGGAAAACATGAAAAGAAATGAGATGATTCTTCACCCCCTAGTGAATTATGTAAAGGAAGCATTTTGCAAGCATAGAATCCATCCCTTTATGTTTGGGTTGAGGTTTCAAAAAAAGGCAATAAAAACCAGATGATTTGTGATAGCCATGAATCTATTTCCATGGACAAAAAGATGGAAGTGCTCACAGGCCCATACACTGCCAGACTGCCATAATCTGAAAAAGGCAAATAAAGAGAAGGATTTACTCACTTGTGCTGCATAGCGGAAAAAATAAAACAAGAACTCAAAGACTGTTATTGCTCTTGTAAGGTATGGAATACCAGACAATGGCAGCTGGGGCTGATATGCAAGGGGAGAGCCTTCTAGATGAGATAAAAGTAGTGGACTAATCCGATTGGTTTAACTAGTACTTTCAGGGCAAATTAAGAAGTGGCAGTATCTGTAACAAGTTGCCTCATAACTGCGTGTAGCATGGTTCTTGCTGTCATACAGCTCATTCAGTGATATATGCCTTGTACCTGTGCTTTGTTTCCCGTGGCTGTGTGTGTGTTTCATTCCTTATGCTAGGTTACCTCTTCTGAATGGTGGAACTTTGTGTAACCTGTTCTTTCTTCACTCCTTGCCAGTATTTTAATGGTGCTCCCCAGGTCGCGTAAGGTATCCATGTACTTTCTGTGTTTGTCATCAATTATTCTGCATGAAACATCTGAGCCGAGTGAACACTTTCTACTCATATTGACACATCTGCCCTGAAACTTCCTGAGATCTTCTGAAGATTCAGAGTGATGGATTGGGAGCATTTATTATTTTCTCTCTCTTTCATCCGTGCCCTCCATTATTCTCTGATATGATTAATTCTGCAAGTGAATTATTTCATTTTCTACCTTATAATCTCTTGGTGGAGGCACTACCTTTTAGAAGGTCTTGGGTATGTTGTTTATCAGTAATGGCAGTCTCAGCTTATTTACTCTCCCAGTTATTTTATTTTAGAGACCTCTTAGGGTTTCGTCCCAAAACATTGATGTACAGACAATTGGAAGCTGTTTAGCATAGTCTTAAATTATAGTCCTTGATGTATTTCTCTTGTTGGAACTGGGGTCTGAATTATGCTATAGTTGAACATTTCTTCTTTTCTTCCTTGCAGGTTTTTACTGTTTCTGACTAGAGTTGCCTTTGGGAGGGAAAACGTGTGCACAGGTGTTAGACCCGACATCCGTGGTGTGGTAGTGTCCAAACATTTTGCCTTCAATCCTTCTGTTCCCTCAATTGTTTTTTGCTGGCTTTAGGACTCTGCTCACATTACAACAGTTAACCAGTGCTAAAGTGCTTGTGCTCTCTCCCTAAAACATGGTAAAATTGACCTACACCTGATTGGCTCATTTACTTTACTTGTAAGTCCCTAGTAAACTAGTATTACATCTACCCAGGGCCTTTAAATTAAATGCTACTGGTGGACCTGCAGCAGTCATTATGCCAGCCACGTAAGTAGCACCCTAAAACATGTCCCAAGCTTGCCACTGAAGCCTGTAGTGCAGTTTAAAGTTGCCATTTCGACCTGGCAACATGAATCTTACTTTTACTTTTTAATACATATATGCCACCCCATGATAGGCCCTAAAGGCCCATAGGACAAGGTGCATTGTATTTAAAAAGCAGGACATATATTCTTAAGTTTTACATGTTTTCGTACTGAAAAACTCCTACCTACTGTAAAGCCTATCTTTCCAATTGGATAGCATTGGGTCACTTTATTACACTTAATAAGTCTAACGTTTGATTCAGAACAGGTAGGAATGTCATGCTTATACTCAAATGAATTGCAATTTAAAATCCTCTTTAATGGTGAAGTTGGATTTTCATTCACAATTCTAAAAATGCAGAGCAACAGTAGCATATCATCAGCAAATAAAGAAATGACATGCAATGTGTCCCCCAGCGGTATACCACATGCCTGACCGATCACCAGAAATGTAACTACCAACAGCTCTACTGCCAGTGTGAATAGAAGGGGGAGAGGGGACATCTCTATGTAGCAACAGAATAACTGCCCAAAATATTGCGGGCTTGATCCTGACTATTGGGGAGTTATACTGTTATGGCCGTAGGGTCCCACTGTAAAAACAGTGTCCATATTCAAATTGTTCTAGCACAGCCAACATACAGTCCAGCTCAACGTATCGAACGCCTCTGGCTATGTTTACATCACGTGGTACAGGTGGCACATGTTGAAGAAAATGTTATGTTGAGGGCCAAACCTGTTTTGATCCGAATTAACGAGAGATGCAAGATAGGGAAGGAGGCAGTCTGCCAGGATTTTGCTTGGAATATTGTGTTCTGTATTTAGAATAGATAATGGATAGTAGTTGAGGTTTGTGGGTTCGAAGTGTGGCTAGACACAGACATGATGATCACCTCACTGGTAGAAGGCTAACCTGCTGAAGAAGTTCAGCTAATAAAGTTGGTAGCTGAGGTGCAAGGAGGGATTCATAAGTTGCATAATTAATGACAGGTAGACCATTCAAACCAGGCATTTGCATAGGGCCCAAATCACCTGTCGTATTTCCTGTATCGAGATAGGAGCTCCAAGCACCTCAAAGACCCCAGGAGGAATCTGAGGAATAGAAACCCCACAAGAAAATGCTGTAGGTCTGCAGGCATCATCAGGGGCCTGCTACATAGACCCTTCAGTAGTGTTTTTTTTGTAATTTATTTTTATTGAAAGGTTGACAAGTATATATTGTGTTTTGCGATTTTCTCAGTAAAGGGCGTTATAACCAAGACATGATTCCTATAGCTATTCCCAGCTCCATCCCCAGGTACCTCGGCACAGACACCTGTCTTTAGAGGGCTACCCTTGTTAAATTTTGTCCATCCCCTGCAGATGCTTTGTGTGGTTGCTGGGGGGGAGGGAGACATAGTCCTCCTCTGTATTCATTCCATTTCCGACATATCTTCCCCTATTTCGACGGTCATCCCCTATTCATGTAAGTAGCCTTCTCTGCAATCATATGCCAGTCCATGTCTCTCATCCAATCTTGCAGTCTTGGCACCACAAACGATCTCCACAGTCTGGCAATATTTCTCTTTGCGACCACCATTACCAACGTTACCAGTAGTCTCTCTGACCTTTTCAGGTTCGTGGGTAACCATATATTCAGCATACATCTCTTAATTGACAAAATCAGTTTCTCTATTAGGAGATCACTAGGGCATGTCAGTAGCATGGACCAGTATTGACTAATTGCAGAACGCTCCCAAAGAATGTGTCCTAAGGACCCCTCCATCTCGCATCCCCTACGGCATAGGCCATCCAGAGCCCTTCCTACTCTGAATCTGAGTGTACCTGGCAAGTATGTTCTATGGAGTATTTTCAACTGAATCAGGTGAAACCTGGAGTGAATTCCCACCTCCCTCGGGATGCCAGTGCCTCCTCATATTCCTCCTCTTCCAGCTCTCCCAAGTTTCATTCCCACTGCTGTTTGAGATGTTGGAACGTGTCTTATGAGTTATTGAGTATGGTTTTGTAAGCGAGGGAGATAGCTTTTTTATGTAAGAGTTCCTCAAGCAATCTGGTCTCCAGGGCGAGAAACCTCAGGAATCTCCTTCCCCTTAGTGAGTGCTGTGTGTAGAGCGTGTCGCACTTGTAAGTAGCGGAAGTATTCAGAAGGAGCCAGTTCATACTCCTCTTGCAGTTCACTGAAGGTCTAGATGACATTGCGTGGCCAAAGGTCACCAATCTTTGATATGTCGATAGGATCCCACTTCGTGAACCCAAGGAGATTGCCTAGATTGCTCACTGCCGCAGAGTCCCAGAGCGTGATGGCTTGAGTCAATCTTCCCTTCCAACCCAAGGCTCTGTGTGTGGCGTGCCTGTAGCTAATGGTCACTGATGTGGGGCCAAGCTTGCTTGACAATTGAGGGGAGGAATATAGAGCTCACAAGTATCCCCCTGGTTGTAGCAGCTTCCTGTCCATTCGATAGGCAGGTTCATCTTGCGATGCATGCATCCAGTAGTTGATCGATGTCAGCTGTGCGGCCGAATAGTATTTCTTATACTGGGAGGGCAATTCCTCCGTCATACCGTCCCCTGGTCAGTTTGGCAAAAGATATTCTGGCCTGACCCCCATCCCATAAAAGGGCCCGTAGATCACTGTCTACATCTCTATAGTAGTGCGGGGGGACCACGTATGGGGTATTGTGGAGGACATACAAAAAGTGCGGCACTGCCATAATTTTAAAGAGAGCAGCTCTTCCCAGTAGTGACAGTGGCAATGTTCTCCAGTGTTGTAAATCTAGTTTAAGTCATCCCAGCAGGGGGGACAAGTTGTGAGAGTAATAAACGGTGACATCTTCTATTACGTATATGCCTAAGTATTTAAAGCCGTCAGTTGTGGTTTCGACGGGACCCCTCAGTAGTGTTGTGTAAATGCAGCATTTGTATAATTTTGAGTATACACCTATGTCCCAGAAGAGCCCCTAATATAGTGTATTGAACAGTGCAGTTCATGGGGATGAGGCAGATGTCCAAGCAGCCTGTCCAAGTTATCAGACGTGGATTTTGACTGCATAAGCTGCTGTGTGGAGGCACCTCAGCCATTTCATGAGGTCGCCATGCTCGCCTTTAAACTGTGTTAACTGTTCAGACAGCTCAGGGGCAGTGATCACTCTTATCAAGGTCTCCTGGGCAGATTTGGACTGCTCCAGGTCCTCTATAGAGACGAATGTGCACCAATCGTAGTGCGCAAAGTGACCTTGTATGCCTCACATTCAAGTACTCTCAAGGAGGCCGACTCAGCATTATCCCGAAAGTACTTTACAGTAACTTTGCACAGAGTTTTTTTTAACGCACTATGCTCCAGCCATAATGGTTATGAGCGCCAGGTAGGTATTGGAGTAGGCACTCTGACCCCTGCCCCAGGCCACGCTCAAAAGCATGATCTGGTAGGGTTTTACCAAGGTATTCAGCATGGAGGACTTGCATTTGCAAAGAAGCTGGGCAAACCATGCGATCGAGGCCATGTGAAAGACATGAGCAGGGAAATACTGTTTTTGCCTGTGGGCACACCAAACATCAATCAGGCCCCAGTGGTGGAGCCAGTCTGCTAGGACCTCAGAGTGATGCATTGCAGGAGTACTCAAAGGGGAAGAATGTGAGCAGCCTGACATAGTATCTAAAAATGCATTGAAGACTCCACCCAGGAGCCAGTCAAGGTCCACCCAAGGCGCACGTTTTGTGGAGAGAGAAACTGAATATCACGGCTGATCCATATTGGGGGATATACAGTAAAGTGAGTCAAACACTACCTAAAGACCACTTAGGAGCCCTCTAACAAATATGAATCTACCTTCAGGGTCAATCTGGGTGTCCTTAGCTTAGAAGGGGGTTCCCATACAAATCCAAATGGTGGCTTTCTGTGCAAAAGAGGGATATGTAGTACTGTAAATCTGCCCCACCCTCTACTCTGCAGTTCCTGAACCTCTTTATCATTCAAGTATGGTTCCTAGAGAAAGGTTGTGTTGGTTCCAAGCCAAACCAGATGTGCTCAGATTTATGTTTGTTAGTCCTGCCCATCACTCTTACATTCCATTTATTGAACTTATATTTACCCCTTGGCCAGTCCAAAGTACAGAAGGCCCACAAGGCCACAGTCCAAACCCCAACTTGTTACCTGACAATATCAGCACAACACTGTGCAGGGGCATCATGTTGGAAGTGGGCAGGCACCTCAGGGAGAAGGGGGTGGATGGCACCTCAGCTGATGTGGGGAACTTGCCCACTGGTTCTGGAGGGGGCACCATGCCCATTTCACATTGCTCAGGAGTGCAAGGTTGCAGTCTCTGAGGTGGGGAACTTGCCCACTTGTTATGGAGGGGGCACCATGCCCATTTATCATTGCTGGGGAGTGCAAGGTCACAGTCTCTGAGGTGGGGAA
Organism: Pleurodeles waltl; assembly: GCF_031143425.1. NCBI lineage: Eukaryota > Metazoa > Chordata > Amphibia > Caudata > Salamandridae > Pleurodeles > Pleurodeles waltl. The sequence goes on from NC_090442.1 coordinate 650,378,091, forward strand.
CTTGCACACTGGTTCTGGAGGGGGCACCATTCCATTTCTCATTGCTGGGGAGTTCAAGGTCACAGTCTCTGAGGTGAGGAACTTGCACACTGGTTCTGGAGGGGGCACCATTCCATTTCTCATTGCTGGGGAGTTCAAGGTCACAGTCTCTGAGGTGAGGAACTTGCCCACTGGTTCTGGAGGGAGCACCATGCCCATTTCACATTGTTGGGGAGTGCAAGGTCTCAGTCTCTGAGGTGGGGAACTTGCCTACTTGTTCTGGAGGGGGCTCCTTGTACATCAGTCCCTGGAGGGGGCCTACATGCCTTCTACTGCAGGTGATGGCTGCTGTATCTCAGCTGCAGGTGATGGCTGCTGTGTCTCAGCTGCAGGTGAGGGCTCCTTGCCCACTGCTGGTGGAGGGGGCCTCTTGCCTCCCTTAGTTGGTGGAGTAGGAACCTTCCGTTTTTGTGTGTAGGAGTGGGATCCTTCCCCTTCTTGGGTGGTGGAGTGGGATCCTTCCCTTTCTTGGGTGGTGGAGTGGGAACCTTTCCTTTCTTGCTTCCATGACTATGAGGTGCTTCCACTGTCCCTGTGTCATGTCCTTTGAGTTTAACCACCGTAGTCCTCCCTTTCTGAGGCAGAAGTGTGCTCACAGTAAGAGTGGCAGCCATCACACTCTGGGGCCCCTTCATGCCGGCAGCCGTTGACTTAATGAGAGCATTGGCAGACTGTTTGGCTGAGGTGCTGGGCTGGGTCGTTGGGACCCTGCTCTTACAGGCAGGGCAGGGGTGGAGGGGGAGGGAAGAGGTCAAGTTGGGCAAGAAAAAGCTTCTTGGGGTGGTGGGGCGGGATGAGGGAGGATGGATGGGAGTGGAGGTTGAGGGAGTGGTTGTTGGAGGTGTACTTCTGCTGGACTTGGGTGCAGGTGCATGGGCAGTGTGCATGTGTGAGGTGGATGGCTGTTGGGAGTCTGAGTGCATGCGTTTGTGTCTCTTAGGAGGGGCAGACAGGGTGGGAGAGGACACAGAGGACGCGTGGATGAATGTTGTGGAGGTGTCTGCAAGTGAGGTGTGTGCTGCTTGGTGTAATGATGGTGGTGGTGGCTGTTGATGCAGTGCATGCATGTGTGAGTGCTGTTGTGACTGTGAGGGAGGAGGAGGAGGGGAGATAGAGGAGGCAGTGAATGTGGTTGTATGTGCAACTGTATGTTGTTTGTGTGAGTGCTTGTGGCCTGAAGTGTGCTGTCTGTGTTTTTCTGTGCCACTCTTGTCTGATGTTTTGTGTGCATGCTTGTCTGTATGTGTGCATGGGATGGGTTGGGGTTAATGAGACTGGGACTGGAAAGTTGTAGTTGGAGGGGGGACAGTAGGAACAGGGACAATGGCTGCCAACAGAGAGGAGGCCAGAGCCTGAAACAAGCTCTGAGGATGAGGAAGCAGAGGATGAGGATGAGGACAACAGAACATCAGTTATACGTCAATACTTCCATTGACACATAGGTGAAACCGTGGAACTGACCATTCTTCTGGCTATTGATGTTATCTGTGTGGCTGAAGCAGGATGGTATTACCTTCCTTTGCATCTGAACTTACTGTCACCTATGGCTTCTTGTTTTGAAGATGTTGGTCTTGTAACAACTGTGTACTGTTTGATGACTACAGACAGCTAAAGGTCATTATTTGTATGCTATCACAGTGTTCAGATCATTTGCACAAGATTTGACTGTTTCCATGATTGCACATTTTCATCACATAAAACACTGTCACTCAAGTTGTGTTCAAGGGTGTTTATTGTAGTGCAAAATATAGATGGAAAAGTGCAATGGAATGGGGTGATGGCAGAGGTAAGTCCAGGGTAAAGTTCCAGTCTGTAGCACAGGTTTAGTGTCCAAGGGACCATAGGAAGGGGAGTAAAGGCAGTTCATAGTGGACAGGGTGGGACACAAGCAGGACATTCAGGAGGGTCTCATTTCTTGGCGGTGGTCTTGTTCTTGGCAAGTGTCTCTGGCTTCTGTCTGGGTCGCAGGGACTGTTTTTGGGGTGGTTCACCTTCTGCAGGGGGAGGGATGCTGGTGGCCTGTGGGTCCTGTGGCAGGGCCTGCTGTCCACTAGCTGCAGCATATGTGGAGGGCTGGTCAGTGGACTGGCTAGTGGTTGGGGCCTGCTGGTGTGCTGTCCATTCCCTCATGGTGTTGGCCATGTCAGCCAGCACCCCTGCTTTGGAGACCATGGTGGTGTTGAGGGCCTGCAAATCTTTCCTGATCTCCTGATGGTGTACTTCCTGCACCCGCTTGTTCTCCTGCATGTTGGTAAGGATCTGGCCCATCTTGTCCTGGGTTAGTTGGTAAGCCGCCAGGACATTAGTGAGTGCCTCCTGGAGAGTCAGTTCCCTGGGCATGTCGTCCCCCTGGTGCATCATTGTGTCCCAGTGTCCCTGTTCCCCTGTGCCTGTGTCCCCTGAATGGTGTGTCCACTGACCTCAGGACCCTGATTGTCTTGGGTGTGAGGTGTAGTCTGGGGTCCCTGTACAGGTGGGCACACTGCTGATTGACGTGTCCTGGGGACAGAGGTATGGGGGCATTGGGTGGTTGCTGTGGTGTTGCATACTGAGGTGGGAGGCCCTGTGGTGGACTGTGAGTGGGCTTGGGTGGCCGACTGACCAGTGGTCCCTGATGGGCCAGGCAGTTCATCCAGATCCTGAAGTCCAGAGTTACTGTCATCACTGGGGACATCTTCTGTTGGGGGACTGGATAGTCATGGCACCTCCTCGTCGCTGGGATTGGCCGTTGCACCTGTGGGGATGTCAGTGATGTATTATGCTTCATGTCTGTGACATATTGTAGATCCCTAGCTTCCCTCTATCATTGCTGTTGCCCTGCCACCTTTGTTTGTGTATGGTGATGTATTCTGGAATTGTTAGTTCTCCATGCTGTTCATGCTTTTGTGATGGGTGTACATGCAGGGCTAGGAGGGCTGTACATGCATTGGTATGGCATGCAGGGCTTGGCATTGGGGTTAGTCAGATGTGTAGGTGCACTGTGTGGGATGGAGTGTAGTGATGGGAGTGAGGGGGTGATTTGGCATGCAGGTATAGGGGGGGTGATAAGTAGCAAAAGTTGACTCACCAGTGTCCAGTCCTCCAGCTACTCCAGTGAGTCCCTCAGGATGCAGTATTGCCAAGACTTGCTCCTCCCATGCTGTCAGCTGTGGGGGAGGAGGCGGGGGTCCCATGGCGTTCACTCTGTCCACGATCCTCCGCCATAGCTCCATCTTTCTGGCAATGGATATTTGCTGTACCTGGGCTCCAAGCAGCTGTGGCTCTGCCCTAACTATTTCCTCCACTATGACCCGCAACTCCTCATCTGTGAAACGGGGGTGCCTTGGTGGGGACATGGGTGTTCTGTGGTGTGTATTGTGCACAGGGTGTTGAGTAATGTGGCGGGGTGAGGAATGTGGGGGGGCGTGACGGATGAATGGGTGTTTGTGGTGTGTGTGTATCGTTGTCTCAGTGATTTTCGTGTCTGTCTCCTGGCAATTTTTGGTGTCCATAAAGGGTTGTGGGTAATGAGGGTGTGTGTTTATAGGGCTGTGGGTGTGTGTGGTGTGTGTATAAGTGTCAGGTGTGTGATTTTCGTTTTAGCCAATGTTGTGTGGTTTTGTATTTGGGTGGCCATTCTGAGCACGCCGGTGTTTACTGCCAATGGTTTACCGCCATTGAATATCCACCGTGGTGATTTGTGGGTTATAATGTGGTGGGTGTTTTCTTGTTGGCATAACGGTATGGGTGTTCGTACCGATACTTTTACACTGACCTTTGGTCTGGTGAATATGTGTTTGTGGCAGTGTTCTGTCGGTTTGGTGTGTGTGTGTCATAATACGGCGAACGGATGTTGGCGGCCGTCACCGCGGCGGTAAGCAGGATTTATTGCCATTGTCATAATGAGGGTCTATGTATCTTTTTAACAGTGGTAGGTGTTGGTCAGTCCAATATCGCCTGAACCTTTTTCTTATCCATAGGTACAGATGTATTCCACAAATTCAACAGACTGAGTATAGAAAGTACATTTTTCAAGTTTGACAAAAAGAGCATGTTCTTGGTGTCTTTGTAGGACCTTCCTGACATGATCGATGTGCCCTGCCATGTTTTGTGAATAAGTGAGTATTTCATCAATTTATACTACCATGCAAAACTTCAGTAGACTTCGTAGAACGCCTTTAATAAAATACTGGAACACTGAGGGCATTACATATCCAAATGGCATGACTGTGTATTCAAATAATCCAAACTTAACTCGGAAGGCCGCTATCCACTCATCGCCTTCTTTTACACATATGAGATGGTATGCACCACACAGACTTAATTTAGTGTACACAGTGAACTTTGGACCTGCTCGAGTAAGACTGGAATTAGAGGCAATATATATCTGTTTTTTTAAAAGTGACTTTATTAAACTCCCTGTAATCAATGCATGCCCGTAACTTACTGTTCTTCTTCAGAACGAAGAAGAGTGACAAAGATGCTGGAGAGCTAGAATGACAGATACATCCCAGGGCTAGCAACTCTTCTGGGTATTTTTAAAGGTGTTCTGTCTCCAGTTCAAAGAGGGCGTAGACCTAACTGCAAGGGAGTGTTGTGGCCGGAATTAAATTAATGCGGCAATCATATTCCCTATTAGGAGGCAAATGCATAGCTTTTTGTTCATCAAAGACATCTAAAAAATCCTGATATCCTACAGTTCTACAGAAGGTTGCTTCTTAATTTCTATTTTTAGGGCTGCACACATCAAAGGAGATAAAATTTGTTTGACAACAGTTCAACAATAGTGGGAACCCTGGGTGACAAGGTGGAGGGGCCAATCAATTAAGGGATTGTGTGAAGTTGAAGCCAAGGAACTCCTGATATTGCACCAAAGGTGGGTATATCAATGCGGAAATCAGCACACATAGAAAGAGGAAAAACATAGGAGAAATATAGATATTTCACCTCGTTGTGGCTTTCCTGGGAGGTGTAAGATTTTGATGCATTCCCAGGTTTACAGACTCTTCTAAATCTGGAAATGCATCAAAACCCATGAGTACTGCGTGAGAAACACACCGCAACACCCATGGAATGCCTCCCTCATGCAGTTTAAGGCAACGCAGCAACATGCACTGCATTGTCTTTCACCATGTCTACAAGGTCATGAAAAGCCACGCAAATTGGCTTTGCATGGCTGTGGGAGTTTGGGTCGGAAATGAAGCTTCGGAGTCCTTGCGGTGCATGGACATGTCTTGCTGGTTCCCAAGAGTCATTTTCCGGTCCGTATCCCTTCCAGGACACCAAGTACCAAAGAGAAGACCCCCGATATCTGGAGTCTAAAATAGATCGCACCTCATACTCCCAATGACCTTGGACCAATAGAGGAGCAGGTTGTTTGACACTTGAGGGTGAAGCAGGTGTAAGAAGCGAAGTGTGAAACACTGGATGAATTTTCAAAGATGATGGTAATTTTATTTTATATGTTACTGGGTTTACTTGTCGTAGAACTTCATAGGGCCCTATGAATTTTGGATGAAACTTTTTTTTTTTTTTTTAAACAAAGTTTTTCGTGGATAACCAAACTCTATCTTTGTCTGTATACTGACGACCAGGCTGGTGTTTTTTGTCATATTGCATTTTATATTTTTTCTTTGCTTGATGAAGATTTGTTTGAAATTGTGAATGTACTTTTTTCATGTGTGTTAGCATGTCCATGACTGCTGGAGTGATTTGAGTAGAAGCAGGTAGCGTAACTGCAAAATGTGCGGATGACGCCCATAAAAACCATAGGAAGGAGTTGAATTTATTGAAGAGTGGTTAGAGTTATTATAAGCCAGTTCTGCAAGCCACGAAAGATCCAGCCAGGTTTTAGGAGACTTCATTGCATAACATCGTAAGTATAGTTTCAGAGTTTGGTTTAGTCTCTCTGTTTGACCATTCGTTTGTGGATGATAACTAATAGATAAAGTCGAATCAATTCGTAAAGCCCTGCACCATTGCTGACAAAAACGTGCAGAAAATTGTGGTCCTCTATCAGAGAGGATGACTCTTGGAAGTCCATGAAGGCAAACTATGTTTTCTAGGATGATAGTTGCTAAGGTGTCAGATGTTGGGAGCCCTTTACAGGCAATGAAGTGAGCATATTTGGTAAGACTGTCCACCACCACTAAAATGGTTGTAAATTGCTTTATTTGAGGAAGACCAGTAATAAAATCCATAGAGATATGTTCCCATGGATGATTGGGAATGGGTAGAGGTATCACTAGTCCTTTGGGCTTGCTATGTTCGCTTTTGCATCTTGCACATACTTCACATTATTGTAGCATTTGCTTAAGGTCGTGAACTAATGTAGGCCACCAAAAATACCTTTTCATGAGTTCTATTGTTTTTTGAGGACCTGGATGACCTGCCAGAGGATGACTATGTAACCAATGAAACGCTGTCTCTCTTAACTCCTCTGTAGGCAGGAATACTCGAGATTCGCGTAGAGGTAAACCTTGTTGAATGGACCTTTTGTCATTGTTTTCCCCTCTGAGCGTCCGTTCCTCGTTGCTCCTCGCCTCTCGTGTCCCCTTCTCTCTCTGGCTCTTCTCTTTTGGTGTCCTCGGCTCCTTTTCTCCCCTCTCCTTTTCTGCGTCTCTTGTCCTCCCTCTCCTTGTTATCTCTCCTGGGTTTTTCTGGCTTCCTTGTTTCCTCTTCCAGTTCTTCTTTTGGTCTGACCTTTTTCTGAAAAACAACATCCGGGGTCAGGATCACTCTCTCACCCATTTTCCTTTCTGTTTTGTTTTTTGGAGGTGGCATTGCAGACCTCACAGACGAATTCCCCGGTAAGTGTGTTCGGTGGATGGGGGTCGCATCACAATGACCTTGTAGGTATGGGCATCCACTATGCGCTGCTGGTGCGTCACAAAAAGTGATGCACCGGTGGTGCACAGGGCTGTTAAATAAGTCCTTGAGTGTTGAGGATGAATACAGCAGCTTTGGGATGCAAGCCAGTTACATATCACGTGATGAGGAATAGGGTTGTGATGGACATTTGAAATGGCGCAGATGAAATAGGGGCGTCTAGCTATAAGACTAATCTCAGATGTGTTTGGCTAATGCACTGAGGAGTGATTTATTAATGCTTGTGACGTGAGACAACAATTGGCTATATCTGGAAGTACAGTAGCTGAAATAGAAATGGAATACCAGCAAAGGTACTCTGAGATCCAGAAAAGAGGAAGGCATCATCAACATTTCCAAGAGTGAGAAAACCAGGCTACTGGTGCCACAGTGAGCCAGGTTCCTGATCTTTAACACACAAAATTAACTAAAACTGAAGCTCTCAGAGCAGGAGGGCTTTCACAGTGCTTTCCCATGTCACGTGAGAGCTCAGATTGATAGTTTGTTCTTTGAACAATTTCTAAATTATCCCAGACATTGCTACGAATCATATGAACATGAAGGCACCAATGATAAATAATGGATTGTTTATACTGGAGGGGCCCATCAATATACTTGGGCATACTTCTGATATTCTAAACCTCATGTAGCCTGTGATATTATACAACCCAAATTTATACTCTCCGTAATAGAAAATGCCCTGATTCATCGTATTCTACCAAAAAACATATTTGTAATAACTGTACAAAACATTTATTCATCATGATTTAATTTAGAGGATATTGTAGAGTCATCATCAGACAGTACGTCACCTACGCAGTGATGATGACTGTAACTTCCGATGTGCACACTCTACAAACATGGTTTGGAATTATGAGGACAGCCACACCATCTATAATGATAGCAATGTATGTGTGGTGAGAGGTCATTTCAAGACAGTATGCAAATCTGAAGATACAATTACCCAGAGAACTCCATCCCCTGACTGCCTCGAACATGGATATATGAAAGTATACTGTATATGATACAGTGCAATAAGGAAATATGACGACGTCACCAAATTATTGTTAGGTATCTCTATCTTTGAGGCAAAATTATCCTTTGTGGTTGGGAAGCAGATCAGTATAGTAGCTTATACTAAATTCACGAAATTACAAGGTCAAGTTTTGCTGCAGCCCAGTTTGAAAATATTTGCATATGGCTCTGGAAAATGTGTGCCTAGTAGTAGGTATATATTTATGGTAAAGACAACTCTGACATGGGGTGCATCCTACATTAGCATTCAGCTGTTAAACTGAGTTTGCTTTAAGTATGAAGTCAACCCATTGCATGCATCGAAACATCTAAAGTCCCTAGAATCGTTCCTGTATTTCTGTGTTGCTAAACCAGCAGAACACAAATTATGCTAAGCTAGAGTTTCACCCTTAAGTGTTCCCCATTACTGTTTGATGGAAGCACCCTTTCATCAGTTTATGGGGAGTCTGATGGTTGATGGCAGATGGCTTTCTAGTGAAAGGCACCAAACATTTCATTTTATCCAAAGGAGAAAAGTCTGAGAACCTACTTAAACCAGTTTTTAGGGCTTATGGTTCAGGAATATCATGTTAAGGGTGTATAGTTCCGTATCTACCAATGAAAACCATAGGGTCAAGTTTATGTTACATGCAGTGCTTAAATTTGTGCTTGTTGTTCCCGGTGTTGCCGGCACTTATTTTTGAGGGCTAGCGCTTATTTTTCTGCCTCAAGCATTTGCTCCGAGTAAAAGACACACATGGGAAATACAGAGGAAGAGAAAAACGAAAAAATTTCACAATGGAAGAAGTCAGAAAGCTGCAAGAGTGAGGTGAAGGGGCAGAGAGTCGCTGCAAGTAGATTGAAGAGGCCTGAGATGGCTTCAGGATTACTGTCTCAGTATTCTGTGATCGCACATTTAATTGCAGCAGCCGCATGTTTAAGAGGAGGGATTTGGGCACTGGCACGTTTTGATTTACAAATTAAGCACTGGTTACATGTCTAGATTGGTGCTCCCACTTCCTGAAAATATCAACAACAACTGGTTGTTTGAATGATAAGGGTTACTCGTACAGAAGCTAAGTCCATTCCTAGCACTGCTTAGATCTCGTAGAAACATTCACCTTGAAGACCAGTTAAAGCTCTAAGTAGACCCTTGTTGAACTGAATTTGGTGCCACTCTCATCAGCTATTGATTCCCTGGGGCACTGTTAAATGGACACTGGAATGTCAACTCTGACAACTAGTTCCTTGATGCTATGCCACAGCTACTTTGCAATCATTATATCATGATACCTTTACCACGATGTAGTTACTTCACAGTGAATTGTACATTAGAGTATGGTATATTGTGTTAATTTAAAGCGCGAGTAGTTACCTCACATTAGTGAGAATAGTATTTAGGTTTAAGGTTTGGGTTTTCAAGGATATAGGATGGATTGAGCTAAGAGGTTGTTTTGATTTTGAAGGTCAGGGATGGGTTGGGCTAAGGGGTTGTAAGGATTTTTTAATGTTCAGGGATGGGTTGGGTTGAGGTAAGAGATTGTAAGTGTTTTTTAGGGTTCACAGATGGGTTTCAAGATGTTAAAGTAAGGGGATTTTAGGGTTCAGGGGTGAGTATGGGTAAGAGGTTATAAGGTTTTTTTAGCTTTCAGGGATGGGTTGGTGTAGGGGGTTGCAGAGAGTTTTTAGGGTGGTTATTTTCAATCAATCATTACTTGTAGTGTGCAGCTCACCACCCGTGAGGGCATCCAGGCACTGGGTTGCTATGCTTAGTTGAAGAGCCGGGTCTTGCGTCTCTTCCTGAAGCCATCAGTGAGAATGATGTTCAGAGGTGGAGAGGGAGGGCATTTCAGGACTTGGATTTGCGGTGGGAGAAGGAGAGGCCTCCGCTGTGGCTATGTCAGATGTACCGTCTGTGAAAGAGGGAAGGAGGCAACGTGGAGGGCTATGTAAGATTAGTGAAAGTTCAGGCGGTGGTTCATGTATGCTGCTCCTAGGTTATGGAGGACATTGTAGGCATGTGTTAGTAGTTTGAATTGGTATATTTACTGTATGGGGAGCCAGTGATGGTTCCTCAGGTGTTGGGTGATGTGGGTCCATTTCAGCAGGTTAAGGATCAAGCTGGCAGCTGAGTTCTGTATCATCTTGAGCCTTCTGATGAGATCTGTAGTGGTTCCTCCGTATAATGCCTTGCCATAGTTGAGACCGCTGATTAGGGATTGCAGGACAATTTTCTTCATGCTTATGGGGAGCCATCTGAAGATTCTCCAGAGCATGTGAAGAGTGTGGAAGCAGGCTATGGAGACTGTGATTGATCTGACATTTCTTGGTGAATTTGCTGTCCAGGATGACCTGAGTGGTCTTTAGGTGTGGTCTTTAGGTGTGGGTTGGGTCTGAGCTAAGCAGGCTACCAGGTGTCGTTCCTGAGGGAGGTATGGTTGCCAGATATCAGTACTTTGTTCTTGTTCATGTTGAGCTTCAGGCAGTTGTCCTTCATCCAGGCTGTGACGTTTTTCATGCAACTGTGAAAGCTGGTCTTGGTAGAGTCTGCTGAAAGTGCAAGGATGAGCTGGGTGTTGTTGGTGTAGGATATGATGTTGATGTTGTGGTTTCTGATAATGTCAGCTAGAGGTGTCATGTAGGCATTGAAGAGGGTGGGGCTGAGGGTTGAGCCTTGGGGGATGCTGCAGATGGTACTTGTGGGTTCCGAGGTGAAGGGGAGTAGGCGGACTCTCTGTGTTAATCCCTTGAGAAATGATGCAATCCATTAGAATTTGTCTCCCTTGATTCCGATCTGGTGCACTCTCTTGAGTGTATGGTGGGATATGGTATCCAAGGCTGCAGAGAGGTCAAAGAGGATCAGGGTTGGCGATTCTCCTCTGTGGAGTAGAGTATGGATTTCCCCCGTGGTGGCGATTAGGTTGGTCTCTGTGCAATGGTTGGCCTGGAAACCAGATTGGGAGGCATCTAACAGGTTGTTTATCTCCAGGTAGTCGGTGAGCTGTCGATTGATCGCCCTCTCCAGGACTTTGGCAGGAAATGGGAGCAGCAAAATGGGGTGATAGTTCTGGAGTTTGCTGGGGCTTGCAAAGGGTTTCTTTAGGAGAGGTCTGACCTCTGTGTGTTTCTATGCGTTGGGAAAGGCGGCTGTGGCAATGGATGCATTGAAGATAGTGATGTGTTGGTGGCTGATCACATTGCTTCCTAGATTGAAGAGGCGGTGGGGACATGGGTCGGAGAGTGCTCCAGAGTGGATGATGTTCATGATAGCTATACTGTCAAGTGTGGTAAACTGTTCCTATGCTGTGAGATGTTGGTCCTGGGACGTTTCTGTCAGAGCGAAGAGGTGGAGGAGGTCCGTGGGTTGGAGATCAAAGTTCCTTTAGATGTTGGATATCTTGTTGTGGAAGTGATTCACTAGTGCATCACAGAGTTCCTGTGAGGGAGGGATTGTTTTCTCAGTGGCTGTTGTGCAGGAGAACTCTCTGATGATAGTGAAGAATTGTTTGGTGTGGTTGGCGCTAGGCTTGATTCGGTCTGCCAGGGCATCCTTTTTCAGATTACTGGAGATGCTTATTAAGGGCTCCCTTAAAGCTGGCTCGGTCTTTGTCATCCCTGCTGGTGTGCCATCTTCTCTTGAGCTGTTTACAGCTGTGTTTCATTATGCTGAGTTCCGGTGTGTACCAGCTGGCTTCTTCAGTGGATCTGCAGGTTTTGGCAGGTTTGATGGGGGCAACTCCATCCCTGGCATTGGTGATCCACATGTGGAGTTCTCAACTGCCTGTCCCAGGTTGGTAGCGGTCTTGGGCTGGGTGGTGTTGAGGGCATCCATCCATTAGATCTATGTCACTTTGCTCCAGCTGCTGTGGGAGGTGCTGGGAGGGTTAGGGTAGTGTGAGGAGACCCTGTGATTGTGAAGTGGATGAAGAAATGATCGGTCCATGTAAATTCCGTGGTGTGGCTGTATTTGACTCTGTTGCTGGACGTGAAGGTAAGGTCCAGTGTGTGTCCTGCTCTGTGACTGGGGTCTTTAACCAGCTACATGAGGCCAAAGTTGGCCATTCCTTCCAAGAGGTTGGTAGAGTTGGTGGCTGTGGGGTCCGACCAGGTGGAAGTTAAGGTCTTTTGATAGTTGTTTTGTCATCGATGTGGAGTTGGAAATTAAGGTGTTCCGTGATCGCTGTGGTGTCGTCCTCGGTGGTGGGCAGCGGATTGATTCTTTGTGGATGAGGGTGATGCCACTGTGTTTGTTGGTGTGATCCCAGTGTGTCATCTTTTAGCTGTTGGGTGTCACTGAGGGGATATCATAGGCTGAGGGGTGGTTGAGCCAGGTCTCTATCATGAAGGTTACATCAGGGGTAAGGGTGGAGATGGTGTTCCAGATGGCAGTGGCGTGCTTGCAGAGCGATCTGGTGCTGATGAGGAGGCATTGGCGTGTTTCCGGGGCGGTGACAGTTGGTGGAGTGAGAGTGGTCCACGTTTCTGTGATGGTGGGTGGTCTTAGGTCGCATGTGAAGAGACAATTATGGTAGGTGAACGGTCCCGCTGTGGAGCGAGGAGATACATGGCAGCAGTTGTTGCATCGTTTGGGGTCCAGGGCTCGTATATCTGTGGTGGAGTACCTGTGAAAGCTTGAAGTGCCAGGGTTCCTGGAGCTGGGTGAGGTCTAGGCATGGATGGGTGCAGACAGGCTTGCCTCAGGCGACCTTAGCCATGCCAGCAGTGCGGCCGCTCTGCTGCCACGCTACTTCCTCCATTAAGTAGGTCCTGAGAAGGATGCTGGCGGGCGCGGGGAATGGTTGGTGGGAAGTGGGAACGGTGCTGCACATGGAAAAGAGAGGGAGCAGCAAGGTTCTAAAGAGTCAACTGAATTAAAGAAGCCTGAAGCAACAAAATTAAGGAATCTGTCAGGACTGGCTGCCAAGGCTAATACCACAGGGCAGGAGCAGCCCTAGCAATGGTGCGGCGTTAGGAGGCCCACCAAAGAAGTAGGCACTTGACATTAGCGAGGGAGAGCTGGTGAGGTGCAAATATTTTGTTTTCATTGGAGTGGATTTTTTTTTTTTTTTAAAGGAAGAACAGATGTAAATGAGTTAAAAGTTGTAACTAAAACACGTGCTTTGTTTAAAATCTGTTTCCTATAATTTATTGGGTTTTGGATAGATTGCCATTCGGATTTTGGAATTATGAACTGGAGTACACTGGAGCAGAGGTGAAAAGATTAATTCAAAAATCACCTCTATTTAAAGAAAAGACATCCCCAGGTAGAATATTTTAAAATAAATTAGAAAAACAATTTGTTGGGCTATTTGGGGCAGAGGGTGCATCAGTTTTCGCCAGTTTGGAGGGATGAAGGGCAAAGCAGCCGAGTAAGCAAAATGTTAGTGTGTCACAAGTACAGAAGAATCTAAGCAACATTTTTCTCTAGGTTTGTTTTTGGCTTACTAGGACTTCCAGACTACCTGTAAAAGATTGTGCTGGAGGCAATTCCAGGAAACTGTGCTCCTTTTTCAAACTTCCAAGGAAATGAGAGAAACATGAGAGACACTGTCCTATAAATGAAGAAAAGGTATAATATTATCCTTCAATGGCAATTTTAGTTTTTGCTCCTCTCTCTAAACAGGTCGAGTAGCAGTCCCATCAATCAATAATGAATCTTGGAGCTCTTCTGCAACTGTTTAGATGGTCAATCCACGCTTCTTCTAAATATTTAAAGATGTTTTCTTCATTGTTAGAAAAATATTCAGATTGAATAATTGCTGTGCAGAAATTGTTTAATTGTTCAAGAGGTAACAATAGCTAATGGAGTTTTTTATATTTTCAAACTGCAGTTTTCAATGAAACATAGGCCCTCATTCCAACCCTGGCGGTCGGTGTTAAAGCCGCGACCATACCGCCGACAGGCTGGCGGTCCAAAAAATGGAATTCTGACCCTGGCGGTTACCGCCAACAGAGACTGCCGCTTCAACACTCCGACCGCCACGGCGGTACAAACAAACAGCCTGGTGGTCACCGCCAACAGCCCGGCGGGAGACAATGTACCGCCTACCCGATAACGACCCACCAATCCACCACCTTTTCCGGGGCGGGAGCCCCGCCGTTAAAAACACGGCGGAAACAGACTACGAACGGGAAAACGCTCACCTCCACATACTCCACGCGAGATTCCGGCAGTATGGAACCCGAGTTACAGGTCATCCCCGCACTCCTATACCTGCTCCTGTACCAGGAGCACGCCCGGCGGCGCGGAAGACATCGGTGAGTACTGCACCTACGACACAGGGGAGGGAAAAGATTACCGGCACACACCCACCCACCCACACCCACTACAACACACACATCAATGCATTCCCACAGATCACTGTCACAACCCACAAACCCCCCCCTCCAAAATAATGCAAAGACCAAAAGAAGAGATCTTAAACGGGCAGATATATTGATAAATGGACAGCAGTAATCCAAATAAATAAATAAACTATGTACAAAATATATACATCTACTATATGTAGTCCAACCACTGTCCGTGGACCACAGTGGTCCTGAGCAAAGGGGCAAGGCCCAGTCCCACGACAAGAACTCCACGGAGAGAACACTGCAGGGGCATCAGAAAGAAAAAAGGACAGGCACCTCAGGGGGAAGGGAAGGGGGGCACCTCAGCCACTTGAGTACACAACGCCAGATCCACGAGGGGACTCCATGACCACTGGCCCATCCTGGGGAGAGCAAAGCCACAGTCCATACAGTCCATACAGTGGGTGGCCTGCCCACTGGGCCATCCTGGGGAGTGCAAAGCCACAGTCCATACAGTCCATACAGTGGGTGGCCTGCCCACTGGGCCATCCTGGGGAGTGCAAAGCCACAGTCCATACAGTCCATACAGTGGGTGGCCTGCCCACTGGGCCATCCTGGGGAGAGCAAAGCCACAGTCCATACAGTCCATACAGTGGGTGGCCTGCCCACTGGGCCATCCTGGGGAGTGCAAAGCCACAGTCCATACAGTCCATACAGTGGGTGGCCTGCCCACTGGGCCATCCTGGGGAGTGCAAAGCCACAGTCCATACAGTCCATACAGTGGGTGGCCTGCCCACTGGGCCATCCTGGGGAGTGCAAAGCCACAGTCCAAACAGTCCATAACAGACTCCACTGCCACTGGAGGAGGCATGTTGGCCAGAGGACATCCTGCAGCCCTGCCCGAGACAGATCCTGCCCTGCCACGTCTGCCAAAGGGCCAGCGGTTCTTGCCTTGGAGGGCCCAGTTCAGCGGCTCTTGCCTTGAAGGGCCCAGTTCAGCGGTTCTTGAGACGGCGGTCCCCAGCGGAGCGGTGCTGGAGACGGCGGGCCCAGTTCAGCGATTCTTGCCTCGAAGGGCCCAGTTCAGCGGTTCTTGCCTTGAAGGGCCCAGTTCAGCGGTTCTTGCCTTGAAGGGCCCAGTTCAGCGGTTCTTGCCTTGAAGGGCCCAGTTCAGCGGTTCTTGAGACGGCGGTCCCCAGCGGAGCGGTGCTGGAGACGGCGGGGCCCAGTTCAGCGGTTCTTGCCTTGAAGGGCCCAGTTCAGCGGTTCTTGCCTTGAAGGGCCCAGTTCAGCGGTTCTTGAGACGGCGGTCCCCAGCGGAGCGGTGCTGGAGACGGCGGGGCCCAGTTCAGCGGTTCTTGCCTTGAAGGGCCCAGTTCAGCGGTTCTTGAGACGGCGGTCCCCAGCGGAGAGGTGCTGGAGACGGCGGGGCCCAGTTCAGCGGTTCTTGCCTTGAAGGGCCCAGTTCAGCGGTTCTTGCCTTGAAGGGCCCAGTTCAGCGGTTCTTGCCTTGAAGGGCCCAGTTCAGCGGTTCTTGAGACGGCGGTCCCCAGCGGAGCGGTGCTGGAGACGGCGGGGCCCAGTTCAGCGGTTCTTGCCTTGAAGGGCCCAGTTCAGCGGTTCTTGAGACGGCGGTCCCCAGCGAAGCGGTGCTGGAGACGGCGGGGCCCAGTTCAGCGGTTCTTGCCTTGAAGGGCCCAGTTCAGCGGTTCTTGAGACGGCGGTCCCCAGCGGAGCGGTGCTGGAGACGGCGGGGCCCAGTTCAGCGGTTCTTGCCTTGAAGGGCCCAGTTCAGCGGTTCTTGCCTTGAAGGGCCCATTTCAGCGGTTCTTGCCTTGAAGGGCCCAGTTCAGCGGTTCTTGCCTTGAAGGGCCCAGTTCAGCGGTTCTTGCCTTGAAGGGCCCAGTTCAGCGGTTCTTGAGACGGCGGTCCCCAGCGGAGCGGTGCTGGAGACGGCGGGGCCCAGTTCAGCGGTTCTTGCCTTGAAGGGCCCAGTTCAGCGGTTCTTGAGACGGCGGTCCCCAGCGGAGCGGTACTGGAGACGGCGGGGCCCAGTTCAGCGGTTCTTGCCTTGAAGGGCCCAGTTCAGCGGTTCTTGAGACGGCGGTCCCCAGCGGAGCGGTGCTGGAGACGGCGGCCATTCTATGGCCAACTGCTCATTGCCTGGTGGTGCCCTCCTGGGCAGCGGGGATGGTGCTCCTTCAATGCCCACCTGGGCTGTGGGTGGTGGGGCCCTCCTGGCCAGCTGGGCTAGGTCCTCCCTGGGCAGCGGCTATGGGGGTGGTGGGCTCTCCCTGGGCAGCTGTGACGGTTCCTCCCTGGGCAGCGGCTATGGGGGTTGTGGGCTCCTCCTGGGCAGCTGTGACAGGTCCTCCATGGGCAGCAGGCCTGCTGCCTGACTTCTCCGCCTTGCTGCCCTTGCCCTCCTTAGTCGGGAGTCTGTGGCCCTTTCCTCCCTTTGGAGCTGTGGCTGTTGACGGTGGCTGGCTAGTGTCCTGGGGGGATATAGAACCCGGGCTCCTGCGGCGGCCCTTCCGCCTTCTGCTCCTCTTCCCAGGGGGTGGGCTGCCTGTCCCCTTGCTGCTGGGCGAAGATCCAGACATGCGGGCTGGTGGGCTCCAATACCCCTGCACCCTTGTCAAGGGGGCTGCAGGGCTGGTGGTGGCTGAGGTGCTCTTCTTACCCCGACGAGAAGGAGGGGGGGGCTCAGGGTCAGGAAAGAAGTTAGCAGTAGCGAGAAAGATTTTTTTAGGACAATGGAGAGTGGTAGGTACAGTGGGAATGGGAGTGGAGGGAGAGGATGTGGTTGTAGGTGAGTCACGTTTGCTGTCTTTGGGTGCAGGTGCAGGAGGGATAGGCTGTCATGAGGTGGATGGCTGTTGGGTGGGTGGGTGGCTGCGTTTGTGTGGTGTGGAAGAGGGGGTGACAGACACAGTGGGAGAGGACACAGGGGACGTGTAAATGGCAGTGGGGGTGGTGACTGCACGTGTGCGGACTGTACTGGAGGGTGTGCTGGTGATGGAAACACTGGCTGATGGTGAGGTGAATGAAGGTGTGAGTGTAGACGTCACAGGGAGGGAGGAGGGAGACGAGGAGGTGGGGGTCACAGAGGTGGTAGTGACTGTTGGCATGTCTGCATCGGAATGTTGCTCGTGTGAATGTCTGCGTGATCTGTGGTGCTTATGTTTGGATGAGCTGCTCTTGGGTGTTGAGGTGTGTGCAGGCTGGTCTGATGGTGTGGGTGGGACAGGCAGAGGAACAGGAGACTGGGAGGAGGGAGTTAGTAGAGGGAGGCAGGAGACAGGGACAATGGCTGCCGTCAGTGCTGAGGCCAGAGCCTGGAACGATCGCTGATGGGCAGCCTGACCCGAATGAATGCCCTCCAGGTACGCATTGCTGCGATGAACCTCCCTCTCCACCCCCTGGATGGCATTCAAAAGGGTAGATTGCCCAACAATGAGCGTTCGGAGGAGGTCAATGACCTCCTCACTGAGGGCAGCGGGGGTAACAGGGGCAGGGCCTGAGGTGCCTGGGGCGAAGGAGATGCCCGGCTTCCTGGCAGAACGGGCACGGGGCGAACGCTGAGGGGCTGCTGGGAGGGCGGAGATGGTGCGCTGGGTGGCGGCTGTACCTGTAATGGCGGGGGGCACGGATGGTGCCACCCACGCAAGGGAGCTCCCTTCCGAGGACGTGTCCGTGTCGCTGCAGGGTCCAGTCGTCCCCGTTGTGGAGCTCCCCTCGCCCTCCGTCTCACTGGTCCAGTCAGACTCTGTGGCATGGCCCTCCTGGGCCATGTGAGATGCAGCTCCCTCCTGCCCCGATGCCACTTCTCCTCCGCCTGATGATGCTGTTGCACACAAGCACAGAAAGACAAACAAAAAGGGGGGGGGAGAGAGAAATAAAGAGATTTTGAGTACATGGATCACCGGTACAGTTAGCGGACATGACAGACACAGATGCCCCCTGCACTAAGTTGCGCACTTGGGGTCCGCTACGCATTCCGTGGAACATGCCCTACACGCCTAGAGTTGACAACTGCACCCATGGATGACACGGCCCAGGGATGGCTGTACTGGCACACTACTGAGGGTGGTGGCTGGGGACACAGGGGCTTACGGGGGTGCCCAGCCTACAGATATCGCCCTGGCCTAGGGGGACCCACAGCCCTCCTCCCCCACCCAGACACCTCCACTGCGCGACAACAGAGTAGATTATGCTTGTACTCACCCCCTTGTGTCTGCTGTGCTGCCCTCACGCGCCCATCCAAATCAGGGTAGGCCACCGCCAGGATCCGGAACATCAGGGGGGTCAGTTGACGGCAGGCACCCCGCCTACGTTGGGAGGCCATCCCCAGCAGAGACTCGGCGGTCTTCTTGGTCCCGCGGCGGATGTCCTCCCACCTCTTGCGGCAGTGGGTGCCCCGTCGCTGGTGGACCCCCAGGGTCCGGACTTCCTTGGCGATGGCACGCCAAATCCCGATCTTCTCATGGGCGCGGACCTATGTGACACGTACAGGGAGGGAGAAATACCACGTTCAAGTTTGTCTGCATTTTCGTTGCCAGTGGCCCAACGCCCCCCATCCCCGCCATGCCCCCTGCCAGGCCTAACATGCCCCCCATCCCCGCCATGCCCCCCGCCAGGCCCCCCGCCAGGCCCAACATGCCCCCCATCCCCGCCAGGCCCCCTGCCAGGCCCCCAAGCCAGCCAGTGGCCCCAAATCCATATTGAATTAAACTCACTTGTTGGTCTGGAGGACCGTAGAGTAGCGCATACTGGGGGAGGACCCCATCCTCAAGTTTCTCCAACTCTTCTCCAGTGAAGGCAGGGGCCCTTTCCCCAGGCGCAGCAGCCATTGTCCCTTCCAGACCGAGGTCACAGCAACACTTGCAGTATAGGTCCTCTCCTGTGAAAGTTCAAGTCGCGAGTGAATAAGTAGATAGAAAATGGCGGTCACGCCCGCGGCGGTGCGTACCGCGGCGGTGCGTACCGCCACCTCCGGCGCCCTTCGCCATTGGCTCCTGAAACCCATAGGCTTCAATGTTAACCAATGCGGCTTCGCGCCGCGGTCTTCGACCGCCGACCGCCGCGGTGTGCCACGCCAGCGCATTGACCTCACATCCCATTGTCACACTTCACAGGTCAGGCAGCCGCCATTTCGAGGGTCCACATTGCTCAATTTCAACTGCGTCACACAGGCCTAGGCCTTGCATAGCCAATCATACACGCCATTCACTGCATAGAGAATCGTTTACTGTGCAAGCTGTGAGTACGTACCTGTGGGTTGCTTGACTGTGTGCTCCATGTTGTCCTTCCTAGGCACCGTCCGCTGGGTTTGGCGAGGAGAAGGAGGAATCCTCCCGTGTACAGACCGCTGGTGGACCTGTCGACAATGGAAGCACGCCACATTATCCTGACCTACCGGCTTGACCGTGCCACTATACATTAACTGTGTGCCCAGCTGGAGCCCGACCTGATGTCCCCCATCCGCCAACCCACAGGGATTCCCCCTCTGGTGCAGGTCCTGTCAGTACTCCATTTCTTGGCAAGTGGGTCATTTCAGACAACAGTGGGAATTGCTTCTGGGATGTCTCAGCCCATGTTTTCGAAGGTGTTATCCAGAGTGTTGTCTGCCCTGATGAAATACATGAGGAGCTACATCCTTTTCCCTGAGGTGGGCGAATTGGCTACAGTGAAGGGTGATTTCTATGCCCCTGGACATATTCCCAACATCATTGGTGCCATTGATGGGACCCATGTGGCTTTGGTTCCCCCCCAAGGAAGTGAGCAGGTGTACAGGAACAGGAAAAGTTACCATTCTATGAACATCCAGGTGGTGTGTTTGGCTGACCAGTACATCTCCCATGTCAATGCCAAATTCCCTGGGTCAGTGCATGACGCCTACATCCTAAGGAATAGCAGCATCCCTTACGTGATGGAACAGCTAGAGAGACACCGTGTATGGCTATTGGGGGACTCTGGGTACCCCAACCTGTCGTGGCTACTGACCCCAGTAAGGAATCCCCGGACCAGGGCAGAGGAACGGTACAATGAGGCCCATGGGCGTACTAGGAGGGTGATCGAACGCACCTTCGGCCTCCTAAAGGCCAGGTTTCGGTGCCTGCATATGACAGGTGGATCCCTAATGTACTCACCTAAGAAGGTGTGTCACATCATCGTGGCCTGCTGCATGCTTCACAACCTGGCTTTGCGCCGCCAGGTGCCTTTCCTGCAGGAGGATGGTCGAGATGGTGGTGTTGTGGCAGCTGTGGAACCTGTGGAGAGTGACGAGGAGGAAGACGACGGGGCTGAAACAGACAACAGGGACAGAATCATTGCACAGTACTTCCAATAGGACACAGGTAACAATTCAAACATAATTTAGTAAATGTAAACTACTCTCCTGCATCTCTGCTGCCTGTCTATTTGCCCCAGTGTATGATGACTGAGTTGTGGCTTTTCCCTCCCTATTTCAGATCTGGGGTCCCCACTACGAGTCCTGTGCTTCGTTTCCCCATGGACTACAGCTTTGTGGCAGCGCTTTGTTGACTTCACTATGTACAAGGACATATTTGCACTGTCATGTCAATTACAATATTTTGAAATCACAGCCAGACTCCAGATAGTTTTGTGCAAAATAGGTGTTTATTTCAGTGCTCAAAATGGGATGGGTGGTTTCAAGTGGGTGGGGGCTATGGTGAAGGAATGTCCATGGCAGAGTCCAGAGTAACAGTCACACAGGTGCATTGTCCATAGGCCTGTGGAGAGATGGAGCATGGGCAGTTCAAGGATGGACAGGGTGACAATGTGGGACAGTGGGATGACATCAGGTGGTATCCTTTGCTGGCGGGGGTCTTGACATCCTACTCTGTCTTCTTGCGAGATCTCAGGGCCCTCTTGCGGGGTGGTTCTTCTCCTGCAGGAGGTGGGGGTCTGGTGGGCTGCTGTTGTGCGGGGGCCTCCTGTCCACTAGCGCCGGCGGAGGTGGTTGGCTGTTCTTGGTCCAGGCTAGTGGCAGGGGCCCTTTGTTGTTGTTGAGTGTCCGTCCTGGTGTTGATGAGTTCCTGCAGCAGCCCTACCATGGTAACCAGGGTGGAGGTGAGGGCTCTGATGTCCTCCCTGTACCCCCGATAGTGTTCCTCCTGCAGTACCTGGATCTCCTGGAACCTGGCCAGTACCGTCGCCATCGTCTCCTGGGAGCGGTTGTATGCTCCCATGATGGTGGTGAGGGCCTCGTGGAGAGTGGGTTCCCTGGGCCCGTCCCCCCCCTGTCGCACAGCTGCCCTCCCAGTTCCCCTGTTTCCCTGGGCCTCTGCCCCCTGGCCGGTGTGCCCACTACCACTGCCCCCAGGTCCCTGTTGTTGTTGGGGTGGTGGGTTATCCTGGGTGCCCTGTAGTGGTAGACACACTGCTGATTGACGCGCCCTGGAGACAGAGGCATGGGCCCGCTGGGTGGGAGCTGTGCTGGTGTTCCCAGAGGGGTTTGGGTCTGTAGTGGCCTGTGGCTGTCTGAGGGGAACCGACTGTCCAGAGGTCCCCGATGGTCCGGGCTGGTCATCAGTGTCCAGGTCGACAGAGCTGCTGTCATCGCTGACGGCCTCTTGGGTGGGGGGTGTGGAGAATTCTGGGCCCTCCATGGCGGTGTGTTGGCGGTCGGGTCCTGCAGGGGTATAGAGGTATGGTTATAGTTTCAATGTGTGCCATATGGGTGTATCTGTGGGTTCCCGTGTCCCCAAGTGCTGGTATTCGTGTGTGGGGGCTTTGGTGAGGGTGGCTTGTGGGGGGGATGTGTATATGCATTGGGCATGCTTTGGTGATGAGTGTCCATGCTTAGTGGACGCATGCAGGCCTAGGTTTTGGGATGTGTGGGTTGTGATGGTGAGACATTGGCAGGGAATAGGTGTGCTGGGGGTGGGGGTGAGGATGGTGGTGGGGGTGAGGATGGTGGTGGGGGTGAGGATGGTGGTGGGGGTGAGGGTGGGGGTGAGGATGGTGGTGGGGGTGAGGGTGGCGGTGAGGATGGGGGTGGGGGTGAGGGTGGGGTTCGAGGATGGGGGTGAGGGTTGGGGTATGATTTGGCATGCAGGTGGGGGGGAAGCAGTATTGAAGCTTCAACTTACCAGAATCCATTCCTCCGGCGACTCCTGCGAGGCCGTCAGGATGCAGGATGTTCAAGACTTCCTCCTCCCATGTTGTAAATTGTGGGGGTTGAGGTGGGGGTCCTCCGCCAGTCTTCTGCACGGCGATGTTGTGCCTGGATACCATGGAACGCACCTTCCCCCGTAGGTCGTTCCATCGCTTCCTGATGTCTTCCCGATTTCTGGGGTGCTGTCCCACAGCGTTGACCCTGTCGACAATCCTCTGCCATAGCTCCGTCCTCCGGGCAATGCTGGTGTATTGGACCTGTATGCCGAAGAGCTGTGGCTCTACCCGAACGATTTCCTCCACCATGACCCTGAGTTCTTCGTCTGAGAAGCGGGGGTGTCTTTGGGGTGCCATGGAGTGGTGTGTATGATGTGTGGGGTGGAGTATGTGTAGTTAAGTGTGTTGAGTGTGGTGGTGTGTGTTGTTTTGTGTGTGGATATTGTGTGGGTGATGGTGTAGTGTGCCTCTGTGTGATGGTGTTCTATGATCGCTGCTGTGTCTCTCAGTGCTTCTTTTTGGATTTTGGTTGAAGGGGTTTGTGGGTGATGTGGGTGTGTGTTTTATATTGTATTGTGTGTGTGGGAGTGGTGTGTGTATGTGTATCAGGTGTGTGGAATTCAAATCGTCCAATGTTGCTGAGTTTTGTTCGTTTGTGTGTATTCTGACCGCGGCGGTGTGTACCGCCAATGGAAAACCGCGTTTGAATGACCGCCGCGTGGATTCGTGGGTCAGAATGGCATGGGCGTATTTCTGTTGGCGTGACGGTGGAGGTTTGGTCACCTCCACTTTTCCGCCGACCGCTGGTCTGGCGGTCTGTTGTGGCTGTCGGATTTTCGGCGGTTTGGCTGCTGTGGGTCAGAATGACCGTGGCGGATTACCGCGACCGCGGCGGAATTATGGAGGATTTCTGACCGGCGGTAAGCGCCTTTTGCCGCCGAGGTCAGAATGACCACCATAGTCTCGTGCTAGAGATGTTTTCTGTATTTTTATCCAGGTTGCCCGGGTAAAATGGAATAAAATTCCTGAATGTGAGTGTCTGGGTAGATTTGTTTTTTATTACTGTAGTCATTTATAATTCAAACTCTATTATTATTTTTGCATGTTTTTTGTTGCTTGGTTTTGCTTTGATTAAAGTGAAAACAGTGTTATATGTACAAGACTGTTCGAATAAAATGTAAATTAGAGGCGGATTAGTGTTATTAATTTTAGCATGCACAGTGTAAATTTGGGAGAATTGATGGGGTGTAGTCTTAAAAGTACCAAATTTTACTATTTTCTAGTAGAACTTTGTTATACAAAGTCCTAAATATTAGTATGCAGTTCTGAGGGTGGTTACTATTGTACAGTAGAAATGGTTTATGTTTGAAAGTTTGTGCTAGTTCGTCAGGTGTTATGTCAGAAGATGTTTTTGAGTTGGGGGAAAATCTGTACTTGCCTGTCATTTTATTTTAATAATTCTTTTCAAATTTGGGGTGGCAGGTGTTTGCTTAGCCACCTAGATGGGGACATTTTGACCAACCTCTCTTAACACTGCTCTTTAGGGCTCATTTGAAATGCTGGCTAGTGTCTTGATTTGCGGTACCGTTTCTCTAATCGCTATTTCACTGGCGAAGGCAAACTGTTTATATTCAAAGGTTCTTTCCACTAAGTCTTCCAGAGTAACTACACTGCCCTCCTATACATTGTAGAAAATAAGTTCACACACTGCCAGTGCGATCTTGATTTAGTGTATCTTTCCTTGCAACACAAGCAGCCCCTATATTTTAGTAAGTGGTTTCCTCCTTTTGGAAGTCACATAAGGTCTTTGTTCTCCATGTTTTAATATCTCTGGATAAGGCAGAAAAACAGGCAAAAATTAAAAAAGGTTTATACACTTGCTTGTAATTTGCTATGTAATGTATAAATGTTTTACCATGTATATAACTTGCTTTATTTCCTTTTTTGCTGCTGACTGTCTGGTACAGTTGTTTAATTCTTTCTGTTGAAAGATGTTTACTGTGGTTTTCTGCTTTTTTTCCCCATGTCTGTGGATTTAGGAAATGTGATTATCTTTCAAAATTAACTTGCATGTTATTTGCAGTTTTCCCTGCACGGACAACATTTTGTTAGCCTATTGCACATTTTATTTGTTTTGACGTTAACTTATTTTCTTTTTAACCTGCGTCTTTTATCTTTAGTCACTTTAGGAAATATTAATTATTATGTTTCTTGGAAAATTATATGAATGATTTAAATGTTGTAGATATATTTCAACTATTCTTTTGCTTACATTCCAATTAAATAATTGTCAAGTTATTTAAAAATCAGTAACTTGCCAGATCAACGGCATTATGGCCCTCATTACAACATTGGCAGTAAAAGCCGCTTACCGCCGTGCAGAAGCCTGCCAACACACCGCTGCGGCCGCGGAAATCCGCCACAGCTATCATGACCCACAGCTCGGAATCCGCCAACATTCAGACACCCACACAAGTCCGCCACACCAAAGGTCAGTGATAAACTGAGGAAAACAAAACCTCCACCGTCACGCCAACAGAAATACGCCCACACTATCACGACACACGAATCCACTCAGCGGTCTTTCAACCGCGGTATTCCATTTGCGGTACACACACCGCCGCGCTCAAAATACACACACTTTTACAAAACACAGCCACATTGGACAATTCGAAATACACACCTGATACACATACACACACCACTCCCACACACCCATTACAATATAAAACACACACCCACATCACCCACAAACCCCTTAGACCACAATTACTGAGAGAAGGCCAGAGAGAGACACCACAAACAACTACCAAGCTTCCACAGGCACACAATACCATCACCCACATAACTTCCACGCACCTCACACAACACACCACTAAATATCACCCCACTTATCACTACACACACCACCCCACACATCACCCACACCACCCCATGGCACGGCAAAGACACCCCAGGCTCTCTGAGGAGCTCAGGGTCAGGGTGGAGAAAATCGTCCAGGTAGAGCCACAGCTATTCGGATCACAGGTGCAGCACACCTCCTTAGCTAGGAAGATGGAGCTATGGCACAGAATAGTGAACAGGGTTAACGCAGTGGGACAGCACCCAAGAAATCGGGATGACATCAGGAAGAAGTGGAACGACCTACGGGAGAAGGTGCGTTCCGTGGTCTCAAGACACCACCTTGTGATTCAGCGGACTGGCGGCGGACCCCCACCTCCTCCCACACAACTAACAACATGGGAGGAGCAGGTCTTGGCGATTCTGCATCCTCAGGGCCTCGCAGGAGTAGCTGGAGGAATGGACTCTGGTAAGTCAAATCTTAACTATTACATCCCCCACCCTACCTGCATGCCATCACATACCCCCACCCTCACCCTCACCCCCATCACTCCAACTCCTCACAAATGTCCCAACATCACAAAACACACATCCTAACACCAAGCCCTGCATGCAACAACAAAGCATGGACACCCATCACCAAAGCATGGCCACTGCACATACCCATACACACCCCCTAAACAATTATCACACAAGGTCCTACAGAAGAATGCAAGCACTGGGGTACAGGGTCACCCACCCATTGCACACCATGGCACACGCAGATGCAATAATTATGCCTTTACACCCCTGCAGGACCCCTACCCAACGTCACCGGAAAGGAGGTTCCAGACATGTGCACTCCCCCTACAGAAGAGGCCCACAGTGATGACAGCAGCTCTGTCCAACTGGATCTAGATGACCAGCCCGGCCCATCGGGGACCTCGGGACAGTCGGTTCCCCACACCCAGTCACAGGCCACTTCAGAGCTTCCCCCCTCTGGAAACACCAGCACCGCACCCACCCAGCGGGGCCATACCTCTGTCCCCAGGACACGTCAATCAGCAGTGTGTCCACCACTACAGGGAACCCAGGCTAACCTACACCCCAACAACAACAGGGACCTGGGGGCAGTGGTAGTGGGCACACGGTCCAGGGGACGGAGGCCCAGGAACACAGGGGAACTGGGAGGGCTGCTGTGCGACAGGGGGAGGACAGGCCAAGGGAACCCACTCTCCACGAGGCCCTCTCCAACATCATGGGAGCCTACCACCACTCCCAGGAGATGATGGCAACGGTACTGGCCAAGTTTCAGGAGACCCAGCGCCTGCAGAAGGAACAGTATTTTGGCTTCAGGGAAGAACTCAGACCCATCAATTCCACCCTGGGCACCATCGTAGGGGTGCTGAAGGAAGTACTCAATACCAGGAGGGACACTGTGGCACAACAAGAGGCCCCTGACACTAGCCTGGACGATGAACTGCCCACCACCTCCGCCGGCGCTAGTGGACAGGAGGCACCGCCACAGGACCACCACACCAGCACCCCACCTCCTGCAGAGGGAGAACCACCCCGCAAACACTCCCTGAGATCCAGGACAAAGACAGAGAACGATGCCAAGACCCCCGCCAAGAAATGAGACCACCTTGAATGTCATCTTTCTGTCCTACTTTGTCACCCTGTCCATCCTCAAACTGTCCCAGATCCACTTCCTATGCCCATTTGGGCAATGCACTTGTGAGACTAATAGACTGGACTCTGCCATGGACATTCCTCCACCATCACCCCTCACCATTTTACAACCCCCTCCAATATTGAGCACTTAAATCAATCAATCAATAATTTATAAAGCGCGCTATGTACCCGTTAGGGTTTTGAGGCGCTGGGGGGGGGGGGGGGGGGGTGCTGCTATCGTTCGAAGAGCCATGTCTTGAGGAGTCTCCTGAAGGTGAGGAGGTCCTGGGTCTGGCGTAGTGAGATCGGGAGTGCGTTCCATGTCTTGGCGGCGAGGTAGGAGAAGGATCAGCCGCCAGAGGTCTTGCGCTGGATTCGGGGGACGATGGCGAGGGCAAGGTTGGCAGAGCGTAGTTGACGTGAGGGAACGTAGAAGTTGAGTCTGGTGTTCAGGTAGGTGGGTCCGGTGTCGTGTAGAGCCTTGTGTGCGTGGGTGAGGAGTTTAAAGGTGATCCTCTTGTCCACGGGGAGCCAGTGGAGGTCCCTCAGGTGAGGGGAGATGTGACATCGGCGGGGTATGTCGAGGATCAGGCGGGCGGATGCGTTCTGGATGCGTTGGAGTCGTTTGATGTCTTTTGTTGGGATGCCTGTGTAGAGTGCGTTGCCGTAGTCGAGTCTGCTACTGACGAGGGCTTGGGTTACCGTCTTTCTGGTTCCTGTTGGAATCCACTTGAAGATCCTGTTGAGCATACGGAGGGTGTTAAAACAGGAGGATGAGACTGCGTTGACCTGTTTGGACATGGTGAGGGCGGAGTCGAGGATGAAGCCGAGATTTCGTGCGTGGTTGGCTGGGGTGGGTGGAGGGCCTAGGGCGGTGGGCCACCACAAGTCGTTCCAGGCCGATGGTGTGCGCCCGAGGATGAGGACTTCCGTCTTGTCGGAGTTAAGTTGTAGGCGGCTGTTGCTCATCCATTCGGCGATGGATTTCAGTCCCTCGTGAAGGTTGGCTTTGGCGATGAGAGGATCTTTGGTCAGGGAGAGGACGAGCTGGGTGTCGTCGGCGTAGGAGATGATGCTGAGGTTGTGCTGGCGGGCCAGTTGTGCGAGGGGGGCCATGTAGACGTTGAATAGCGTTGGGCTTAGTGAGGAGCCTTGGGGGACGCCGCAGATGAGGTTGGTGGCTTTGGAGTGGAAAGGTGAGAGTCGGACCCTCTGGGTTCTGCCGGAGAGAAATGAGGAGATCCAGTTGAGGGCTTTGTCTTGGATGCCGGCTTCGTGTTGACGGGTTAGTAGGGTGCGGTGGCAGACTGTATCGAAGGCGGCTGATAGGTCTAAGAGGATCAGGGCTGAGGTTTCGCCGTTGTCCATTTGTAGTCTGATGTCATCTGTGGCGGCGAGGAGTGCAGTCTCTGTGCTGTGGTTTCGTCTGAACCCGGATTGGGAGGGGTCTAGGATGGAGTTGTCTTCTAGGTAGTGGGCGAGCTGTGTGTTGACGATCTTCTCGATGACTTTCGCTGGAAAAGGGAGGAGGGAGATTGGTCGGAAGTTTTTGAGATCGTTGAGGTCAGCCTTAGGTTTCTTGAGGAGAGGTTGGATTTCTGCGTGCTTCCAGCTGTCCGGGAAGGTAGCGGTGTTGAAGGAAAGGTTGATGATCTTGCGGAGTATGGGGGCGATGGCGACGTAGGCTTTGTTGAAAACGTGATGTGGGCAGGGGTCAGAGGGAGATCCTGAGTGGATGGAGTTCATGGTTTTTAGGGTTTTGGCGTCGTCTACTTGGGTCCAGGTGGTGATGTGGTCGGCGTGGGAGGAGTTGTTGGGGGTGGGGTCTGGCGGAGGTGAGGTGTTGAAACTGTCGTGGATGGCTGCGATTTTCTGGTAGAAGAAGGTGGAGAGATCGTCGCAGAGTTTCTGGGATGGAGGGATGTCGTTGACGTTGGCGTTGGGGTTGGAGAGTTCCTTCACGATGCTGAAGAGTTCCTTGCAGTCGTGAGCGTTGTTGTTAAGGCGTTCTGTGAAGTGGGAGCGCTTGGCGAGTCGGATCAGTTGGTGGTGTTTACGGTTGGCTTCCTTGAGGGTAGCAAGGTTCTCGGGTGTGCGTTCGAGGATCCATTTTTTCTTGAGTTTCTGGCAGGTGCGTTTGGAGGTGGTTAGTTCGTCTGTGAACCAGGCTGTTTTTTTCTTTTCTTGGTTGGCGGTGGGTCTCTTTAGTGGGGATAGGATGTTGGCGCAGTTGAGGATCCATTGTTGGAGGTTGATGGCGGCGGAGTCCGGGTTGGTGGGGTCATGTGGTGGGTTTTTGGCTAGGGTGTTGGTGAGTTGGTCTTCGGTGACTTTTCCCCAGCGGCGGTGAGGCGGAAGAGGGGTGCGGTGGTGTTCGGTGTTTTTCTTGAAGGAGAAATGGACGCAGTGATGGTCGGTCCAGTGGAGTTCGGAGGTGTGGCTGAAAGAGATGTGGTTGCTTGAAGTGAAGAGTGGGTCAAGGGTGTGGCCGGCTATGTGGGTGGGAGTGTTGACCAGTTGACGGAGTCCGAGGTTGGAGAGGTTGGTGGTCAGTGATGCGGTGTTGACGTCATTGTTGTTCTCCAGGTGGAAGTTTAGGTCTCCCAGGAGGATGTAGTCTGAAGAGGCGAGGGCGTGGGTGCTTGCGAGGTCGGAGACAGTGTCGCTGAAGAGGGCTCTTGGTCCTGGAGGACGGTATATGAGGGTTCCTCTGAGGGTAGTGTTGGGGTCCGAGTGAATCTGGAAGTGGAGGTGTTCAGCTGTTTTGAGGGTGTCGTCCGTGTGGGTATGGATCTTGAGGGTAGCTTTGTGGGCGATGGCTATTCCGCCGACAATTCCGTTGGTGCGATCTCTTCTGGTGATCTTGTAGCCGTCAGGGATGGCGATGGCGATGTCAGGGGCCGAGGAGTCATTCCACCAGGTTTCGGTCAGGAAGGCTACGTCTGGGGCGGTGCTGTCGAGCAGTTAAATAAACACCCTTGAAGCACAAAATAATCTGGAATCAGTCTGTGATTTCGAAATAGTGTATTAGCAATTACAGTGTCAAAATGCTATATCAAATGTAATGTCAACATACCTATGTCACACAGCTCTAGTCCATGAGGAAACAAAGCAGATGTCACACTGTGGGACACACATCTGTGAAATCGTAAGGGAAAGTGACAACTCAGTGACCATACACTGGGTGAAAACGACAGACAGTAGAGAGGTAGTAGTGTTAAAGTACATGTAGTAGGCAGGTTTGTATTCTTACCTGTGTCTCACTGGAAATGTTGCAGGATCACCGAATTCCTGTTGTCGATGTCCTCTTCTTCTGCTTCCTTGTCTTCACTGACCACAGCCTCCAGAGCTGCAACAACACCGCCATCTGGACCATCCTCCTGCAGAAAAGGCACCTGTCGTCGCAAAACTAAGTTGTGAAGCATGCAGCAGGCCACCATGATCTGGCACACCTTCTTTGGTGAGTAGAATAGGGATCCACCTGTCATATGGAGGCACCTGAACCTGGCCTTCAGGAGACTGAAGGTCCACTCTATTTTCCACCGAGTTCACCCATGGGCCTCATTGTAGCGTTCCTCTGCCCTTGTCCTGGAATTCCTCACTGGGGTCAGTAGCCATGACAGGTTGGGGTAACCAGAGTCACCTGCAAATGGCGAGGGAAACTGTTAGACACACACTAACCTGTAGGGATATCCCCAGACCCAGACAACCATTCCCACTGACTTGCTTCCAGGTGCTCACCTAATAGCCACACACGGTGCCTCTGGAGTTGCCCCATCACATAAGGGATGCTGCTATTCCGCAGGATGTAAGCGTCATGCACTGAACCAGGGAACTTGGCATTAACATGGGATATGTACTGGTCTGTCAAACACACCATCTGCACATTCATGGAATGATAACTCTTCCGGTTTCTGTACACCTGTTCACTCCTGCGGGGGGGTACCAAAGCCACATGGAGTACTGACAGCACCTGCACTTGAGGGGGGATTCCTGTGGGATGGCGAATAGCTGACATCAGGTCTGGCTCCAGCTGGGCACACAGTTCCAGGATTGTGGCACAGTCAGGCCTGTAGGTGATGATCACATGTCTTTCCTCCATTGTCGACAGGTCCACCAGCGGTCTGTACACCGGAGGATGCCGCCATCTCCTCACATGTCCCAGCGGACGGTGCCTATGAAGGACAACAGCGAGCACAGAGTCAACCAACTCAGAGGTACGTACCCACAGCTTACACAGAACACGAATCATAATCTGAAATTTGGCCTGTGTGAGTGTTGATGCATGGCCTAGGTATGTGTGCCGCAGTGAAAAATTAAGCCATGTGGGCACCTGAAATGGCGGCTGTCTGACCTGTAAAGTGGGACAATGGGATGTGAGGTAACTGCGCTGGCGTTGTACACCGTCGCGGTAGGCGGTCAAAGACCGCGGCGCAAGGCTGCATTGGTTAACATTGGACCCTATGGGTCCCAGGAGCCAATGACGATGTACGTCGGCGGTAACGTACGCACCGCCGCGGACGTGACCGCCATTTTCTATCTGTTCAATCACTCAATACCTGATCTTCGACAGGAGAGGACCTACACTGCAAGTGCTGCTGTGACCTCGGTCTGGTAGAGACAATGGTTCGTGCGTCTGGGGAAAGGGCTCCTGCCTTCACATCGGAGGAGTTGGAGAAACTCGTGGATGGGGTCCTCCCCCAGTACACGCTACTCTATGGTCCTCCAGACAAACAGGTAAATACACTGGGAGCATGCTATATGGGCTATGCCTGTGTGGAGTGGGGTGGATGAAAGATGGGGGGGGTGGAGATTGAGGCGTGCATGAAACGACGGTGAGTGCATGTGCATAATGGCAAGGGTAGGGATGGGGGCCAATGACTGTGATGGTGCATTTGGTAATAACTTTTCTTTTCCCCCTTTACAATTCATGTAGGTCAGCGCCCACCAGAAAAAAGATACTTGCCGTGCCATCGTCAAGGACGTCCGGACCCTGGGTGTCTACCACAGACGGAGCATCCACTGCCGTAAGAGAGGGGAGGACATTCGCCGCTGGAGCAAGAAGACGGCGGAGGCCCAGCTGGGGATGGCCTCCCAACATGGGAGGGGTGCCCGTCGCACCATGACCCCCCTGATGTTCAGGATCCTGGCGGTTGCGTACCCGGAGTTGGATGGGCGCTTGAGGACATCGCAGCAGCCACAAGGGGGTGAGTACACTCTCATTCTGCTGATTTTGCACGTATTGGAGGTGTCTGGGTGGGGGAGGTGGGCTGTGGGTCTCCCTAGGCTAGGGCGAGTGTGCTAGTTAGGTCCCCTTGTTCTGGCAGACCCTGTGACACCCCACCCCACCTGTGTACAGTGCCAAGTACACCTAGTCAGGCTCCTGTGGCATCCATGTGTGCAGATGTTATCCATAGCCTTGTAGGCCATGTCCCAGGGATTGAACAGTGGAGCCCAAGTGCGCGGCGTAGTGCAGGGGGCTTCTCTGTCTGTCGTGTCCGCCAACGGTAGCGGTAATGCATGCACTCAACATGTCTTTCTTCTGTCGTCCCCCCCTTTTTGTGGTCTCCCTGTTCTTGTGTGCATTAGCATCATCGGGCGGAGGAGCAGTGGCACCGGAGCAGGAGGGAGCTGCATCCCACATGGCCCTGGAGGGCGACACTATGGACTCGGAGTTCACCAGTGGGACGGAGGGCGAGGGGAGCTCCACGGCGGGGACAGGAGCTGACACCAGTGACTCGGACTTGTCCTCTGATAGGAGCTCCCTTGTGGTGGCAGCAACATCTGTGCCCCCCGCATCTACAGGTACAGCCGCCACCCCCCTACCAGCACCGCCCTCCCAGCAGCCCCTCAGCCTTTGCCCCACGCACGCTCACCCAGGAGGGTGGGCATCACCTTTGCCCCAGGCACCTCAGCCCCTGCCCCAGTCACCCCTGCTGCCCTCAGTGAGGAGGCCATTGACCTCCTCAGGTCCCTCATTGTTGGGCAGTCTACCATTTTGAATGCCATCCAGGGTGAAGAGAGGCAGTTGCAACAAACAAATGCATTCCTGGAGGGCATTCATTCTGGTCAGGTGGCCCTTCAGCTAGCTTTTTCAGACTCTGGCCTCAGCACTGATGGCAGCCATTGTTCCTGCCTCTAGCCTCCCCCTCCAACTTCCTCCACCCAGACCCAATCCCCTCTACCTCAGCCTATCCCAAGCACACCTTCAGACCAGCATGCACACACGTCAACACACAAGGGAAGCTCTGGCAAACATAAGCACCACACATCCCACAGGCACTCACGCAAGCATCACACACATGCAGACACACCAACATCCACTGCCTCCACTGTGTCCCCCTCCTCCTTGTCTTACTCCTCCCTCCCAGTCTCGTCTACACTCACACCTGCATGCACTACATCTACAGCCAGTACTTCCATCACCAGCACACCCACCACCACACCCCACTCACGTGCAGTCACCACCCCCACTGCCATTCACACGTCTCCCGTGTCCTCTCCCAGTGCGTCTGTGACGCCACCTCCCAAGATACACAAACGCAGGCACACACCCACCCAACAGCCATCCACCTCTCGACAGCCTCCAGCGCATGCACCTTCACCCAAAAGTCACCAAACGAACATCTCGTACAACCTCAACCTCTTCCTCCACTCCCAAACCCCTTCCAGCTACCTGTCCCAGTGTTTCCCAAAAACTTTTCCAGTCCAACCTTGACCTCTTTCCCTCACCTCCCCCACCCCGTCCGTCTCGTGGGGCCCGACTCTCCAGGTCCCAACCTAGCACCTCAGCCACAACATCTCCGGGACCAGTGATGCCTGTAGTCACCGGAATCTGGAGTGCACCGGCCACCAGTGCAGCCAGTGTGGCACGGAGCCACAGCACGGACAGTCCCCCTCCTGTCAAGCATCAAAAGTTGGCCAGTGCCGGCGGGAGAGGGGGAAGACTCCAGCCACCAAAGCCGCTCCCAGGGGTACAGTTGGGAGTGAGGAGTCAGCTGCGACACCTTCCAAGGTGGGGAAGGGCCACAAGAAAGTCAGCAAGTCTGGGAAGAGCAGCACGGCAGAGAAGACCACCATCATCCCCGCTGCCCAGGAGGCCACCGCCACCAGCCCTGCTGCCCAGGAGGCCACCGCCATCATCCCCGCTGCCCAGGAGGCCACCAGCCCAGCTGCCCAGGAGGCCACCGCCACCAGCCCTGCTGCCCAGGAGACCAACGCCAGCACCAGCCCTGCTGCCCAGGAGGCCTCCGCCAGCACCAGCCCCGCTGGGCCAGACAGGACTGCCAGCACCAGCCTCGCTGGGCCAGACAGGACCGCCAGCACCAGCCCCGCTGGGCAGCTGAGTCACTGCAAAGGACCCCGCCGCCACAAGCACCGCTGAACAGGGCACCACCGCCACAAGCACCGCTGAACAGGGCACCGCCGCCACAAGCACTGCTGGCCCATGAGTGCCAAGGGCACTGACGCTACTGAGTCCGTCACGAGCAGGATGAAGCACTCTGGGGACAAAGCCCCCTCCAGAACCAGTGGAGTATCACATCCACTACCTCTGTTCTTGGCAGGATGAAGCACTCTGGGCACAAAGCCCCCTCCAGAACCAGTGGAGAAAGGCATCCACTTGAGAGACTGTGGCTTTGCACTCCCCAGGATGGAACAGTGGGCAACCCACCCACTGTAGAGACTTGAGAGACTGTGGCTTTGCACTCCCCAGGATGGTACAGTGGGCAAACCACCCACTGTAGAGACTAGAGAGACTGTGGCTTTGCACTCCCCAGGATGGAACAGTGGGCAACCCACCCACTGTAGAGACTTGAGAGACTGTGGCTTTGTACTCCCCAGGATTGAACATTGGGCAACCCACCCACTGTAGAGACTTGAGAGACTGTGGCTTTGCACTCTCAAGGATGGAACAGTGGGCAAACCAACTACTGTAGAGACTTGAGAGACTGTGGTTTTGCACTCCCCCAGGATGGAACAGTGGGCAAACCACCCACTGTAGAGACTTGAGAGACTGTGGCTTTGCATTCCCCAGGATGGAACAGTGGGCATGTGGCCCCCTCGTGGATTTGGCGTTGTGGCCTCAACCGGCTGAGGTGCCGCCCCTTTCCCTTCCCCCCGAGGTGCCTGTTTTATTGCTATCTGATGCCCCTGCAGTGTTCTCTCCGTCATGTTCGGGGATTGAGTGTGGGCCTCGTCCATACCGTGTGGGCCCAGTGTTCCACGGACTTCAATGGAGCACTACCTGGACTACTATTCTTGGTGTATATTTTGTTTATAGTGTATATATATATATTTTTTTGCGTACTGGATTTTAATATATTACAAAGGTTACACTCATTTTCTTTGGTCTTTGCAATCTTCCAGGGGGGGTTGCGGTGTGTAACTGAAATGTGTCATGCTGTATTAGTGTGTGTGTTGTCATGGGTGAGGGTGGGGGTGTTGCGTATTGCGTGTGTGTGTCCCTGTTTTTTCCCTCCTTCCTCCCCTCGTAGGTGCAGTACTCACCGTGGTCTTCGCCGCAGGCGTTCGTGCTCCTGGTAGAGGAGCAAGAAGATAAGGGCTGGCAGGATCTGGAGCTCGGGTTTCATGGCGTCCTGATTCCTCGTGGGGTGTGTAGAGGTGAGCATTTTCCCTTCGAAGTCCTGTTTCCGCTGTGTTTTTGTCCGCGGTGAATCCGCCCCGGAAAAGGTGGCGGATTAGTAGGTTGTGATACTGTGGGCGGTACATTGTCCTCCGCCTGTCTGTTGGCGGTGACCGCCAAGCTGTTTGTTTGTACCGCCGTGGTGGTCTGAGTGTTAAAGTGGCTGTCTTTGTTGGCGGTTTCCGCCACGGTCGTGATTCCATTTCTTTTTCCGCCTGCCTGTTTGCGGTTTTACCGCTGCTTTAACACCGACTGCCAGGGTTGTAATGACCACCTATGTGTCGAAGGAAGTGAAGTCATGCCGATCAAACCTACATTTGGTTTGTGTTACTGAGTAACAATGTAAATTAGTCAAGGCAGAATGACAGAATTTACATATTTATGATTTTGAATTAAATGATTAATCAATATGTTTGAAAAGGACAGAAATGAGAAAAGAATCAAGGAGCTTTCTGGCTACGAAGACTGTGCACACATAGAATTCTGAAATAGGGATCTCTTGGATACCACTCTACACAAAAGAGATAATGATTTTAAATATTTACAGGTCTGGAAATTGTTCTGGTAATCTACTGTATGTATACAGAAGCTGACTGAGTGGCGGGCAGTAAAACGTTTGGGATAGTGTTCTCCACTATATGGAAAAGACTGGGGCATTCTGGTCCCCAAGATTCATTACTGTGCCCCATGATCTTCAGTGAATCCTCAAGTGGAATGACATTTTTCTTAGGGACAAAAAATGCAACTATAAGGGAGCGCAGTGGAGGAGCAGGCGGGGTTGCAAGTCAAGGGTGAGGTGGGAGCAGCGTGTAGGGGAAGGTGGGGGAGCAAAAGAGGAGCTTGTGGAGGGGTTAAAAAAAAATACAGGACAGAGTAAGTCAAGGACAAGTTGGGGAGTGATACCGAGAGGATGGGATGGACAGGGCTGTGAGGGGAAAGCTGCACAAGGATAAGAGATCAAGAAAACATACATCCCATGGAAAGGTTGGTAAAGGATGGTAAAGATGATATTCTTAAGCGGAGGAACAAACACAAGAAGAAGGAAAGACATTGAATTACATGCAAGCAAATGATATTGCCAACCAAAGGTAAAGCATGGGCGGACCCATAGCTCACTGTAAATATTAGTATTGTCCTCAGTCTTCTAAAACAGACAGTGAATCCTGCATTACTGTGGCCCTTTTGATATGCCTTATTGCCTGTGGTTTTGCAAGTGTACCACTGGCCCCAATGCAAGCAAAGAAAATAAGCTCAACTGTTCCCACTTGAGAAGTAAAAGACAAATAATTGGATGCAGTGGATCACTTCGTCCTCTGGGCACAGGTGGCACTGCACTTGATGTACTAATGATACTATCCAGGCCCTGTTTTTTGGACAGGGTTTTGCCTCCCTGAAAATCTCACTCCAAGAAGTTAAAAGCTATGGGGGAAACGCTAGATATTTAATAGTCAGGAGGCTCAGTTATATATAAGGTCCTTCTTGAATTGTTTTTTTTTTTTTAAATGTATTTAAAGCGTTTCAAATAATACAACAAGGAAAAGACAAAGAAAGAGTTGAAGGTGAAATTAGGGAGGAGGGAGCATACATGGACCAGACATTTTCAGTTTTTTTATAGCATAGACATCAATAGTTTTCATTGGAAACATTCTTTTTAAGGCAGATCATTATACCTGGTAATGAGACAGGCCCTTCTTGAATTGTGATTGGCTCCACTTTGCCCCATGGCATCAACCATGTCACAGTGTTGATTCTCGGTATTGAAGTATTGCTAGCGACCCTGGCCATGTATATTACATTATGGTTCTGATGGCTAGATGAACATGCATTTTGATACAATAATGCAACAAAAAATACCATATCTAGTTACTGAAGGTTATGAAATGTTTGCAAAAAATCAGTGATCGTGGACCCTGCCAGACTATGATCAGTACTCTATAAAATGGAGGGATTACAATCCTTCATAAATGAATTTACTTTGTCACAAGCCTGTATCGTTTACTGTTTGGGATCCCATAACAGCCAAGTATCCTGGGTTCATGTGTGACTGGTGAGATCAGTCCTGTTATTTTTCTTAGAATTCTGGGACTTACAGTTTTATTTAACCCAATAGAAAACTGTGAAACTTGGCATCTGTGTGAGCCTATGGGTCCAAATACCTAAATGAATACAGACCAAATCAAGAGCAATGGCAATTGACAGTGTAGCTCATAATCCTCAAATGAAGGGGCCAGCATCTCGAAATGTGAAGTGTGTGTTCTCTGGCTCCAGTATATTAGCCTATATTATGTGCTCAGATGTAGTGGTGCTGGACAACTGATGGTTGGCCAAAGTGTGGCTTAGTACTAATGTTACCTGATGGCTACCTGCCACAAAGGGTAACATATTGCAGTTTAGTTCTCTTTCTACAGAATACGGGCCATTGTAATCTAGAAATCTTCATTTTATGACAATTGATGGGAATAAGGACAACTTTTAGAACGAAGTGGGTTGGGAATAAAAGCACAGCAGTGGAAAGTGGTGTCACTGCTGACATCCATATATCTTGTGGCTTTATTTAGTTCCTGTTTCCCTTCGCAACGTCCCCCCCCACCCCCAGTGCTTGAAATGGAAATGGAAAAATGTAAGTGCAGGTACTCTGTGCCAGAGTACCTGCTTGTTTCCGAGAAGTGCCGGTACTCTGCAATTGAAAGTATTACGTTTTTCTTGAGATGTGCCGGTACTCTCCCTTTCAAAATAGAAAAGTGCCGGTACTCAGTACCGGACAGTACCGGCCCATTTAAAGCACTGCCCCCACCCATCAAAAAAATCCTTCCCTCCCCAACGTCAACATCATGAAGCTGAGGGACAGTCACGTATGAGCATCTAAGACTAAGGAACACACGAGTTATACAGTGGATCTCAGTAGACAACCATCACTTCACGAGCAAAAGTGTTTTCATTGTCTGTGTGCATGTTTTTACATACCCATCACATTCAGAGACGTTTTAAGAGCAAAGTGGGCTCTGGACCTGGGCCCCAGCTTTTCATGGGACACTCTGATAGAGCCGCTCTGTTTTGCAGAGCGTCTTGCCAGAAGAGCTAGAATAATTCTTAAACAGATTGTTTTAAATACCAGTTTCCTTCAATGTATTTTAATGTGGGTGATGTGTAAGAGTATATCGACATTTTGCAGAGAAATGTTGTGTTTACTTTTTATGCAATATCCATTAAAAAAAATGTTTATGTAAGATACGAATAGTACCTCACATATGAGAAACGGAAGGGTGTCACATGGATTATTTGCGTTAACATCAGTGAACCACTGCTGTGTTACAATACTGAAAACACGTCAGTATCTTTGAATATTAGATGTAAACACATTTAGAATTTGGAAGAGTGCTGTGCGATGTCAGTGACCTGGCCAAACAGGGTACGACAGAGCTGAAATTGAACCATAAATTCAAACCTGTTTTGAACAAGGCCCCGCAAATGGATTTTGGCCGGGGCCCCCAACATCCTTACGAATTCCCTGATCAATTTCACTGTGCCCTCTGGCGTTGGTGTGCTGAAGCCGAAAAATCATTTACTCCTCGGAAAATATACGCGCGCCGACGCTCGGTGCTCTTAGAGGTCCACGCCGGTGGTTCTACTGCAGATATCACAAAAACATTGGGAAAAAAAAGAAAGAAAGCCTAGCTCGAACTTCGTGGGTGCCAGGCAAAAGGGCAGAATTTCAAAGCCTTGTACGGGTAACCAGGCAACAAGGCACGGCCTCAAACTCAGAAGACAGAAACACTAGCGACGACCGGCGGGTTAGCGGAGCGGCTCTCTCCGCTCCAGCTGTGAGGGGAGACCGTCGCTCAGGTGACCGAGGGCACCGACCATTCCCACCCCGGGACACAGAAAGCGCCCTTCAAGGTACCTGTTTTATGCGTACGTCTGTATTTTCCGAGCACCTCAAACAGAAATGTTCTGCGGACATTGAATACGGAAATTGTACCCTCACCCTGTGCAATTTTTGCGTTCTCGTGGATAACGAGCTAAGGAAAGATATAAAGGAATGTACGATACATGCCCGGAATGCATGACCTACTTGCTCCGGGGCCTGCCGCGGAGTCTGTGTTGGGGAGAAAGGGAGTGGGGCTTGAATCCTGCAAGACCGGCTCCTGGTGGAACAGAAGCGCAACAAGTGTCCATGTGAAGCAACCCGCTCTCCTTCCCTTTCACTCAGTAGCTGAAGTTTAACTTTCGCCTCAGATTTGAGTGGTCGTCCGGTCCTGGTTACTCTTGCGCTGGATTGTCATTGTACAACACTTTGAGTGGTGAAGTGTGTGTTGTAGTGTGGTGAAGGAAGAATCTCGGTCTTGTGCGTGATAAGCGTGCGCAGCCCATGCCGTGGGCTTTGTACTGCATACCGACACTTGCAGTTTTGCTGTTCACATTATGCATACATATTTTAAGGGTACCTTTCATGCTGCCACACTACCCCGCCCACCCCTTTGGGTCGCTTCCAATTTTGGCGTAGCCTAGGTGTTTACCAATGTATTTAATCACCATCCAAAGGGTAAACTAAGTGTTATTCTCGCAGTCAGGTGTTGTGTCTGGTCAATTTTTAGTGATTGTGCCTCTGGTTTACCAAAGGACTTTACCAATTTTGTGCCTACGGTCTGTGCGTAGGACAGACCCGCAAAAGTAGGGCAGTCACACAGACAAAGGAACAATTGGATACCAAAGCTCAAAATATATTTATTCAAAATAGAAGTATCCCAGATAGCCAAGCAAACGAGGAGCAATACTTCTGAGTAATCAGTGGTAAGGTATGACAGCAAGTAGATTGTGTGTCCCTGAAGTAGGCATTCAAACATATCGGATAGCCCTTTCGATTCTTGTCTGACCTGGAATTGTATGCCTTGTGCTTCTGCATGTAGGGTTACAAACTTTGGTTAAAGCAAAGGTTGGAATTTATAACCCTCCACCATCTGTGAAAAAGACAAAAGACATCTATAGGTACATACACACATACATTTAGTTGTGTTTTTCACTTGACACTTATTATCACAGTTGTACAGTATCATGCTCAACTTAGTGGCGCTTACTTGGCACACTAATTACAAAAACCAAGTTTATTATTCCTTTGTGGTGAAAGGAGCGGGGCATAGTGGATGACAGGCTTGGAGGGGAGTGCACAGAGCACTTCCCTCAGAGTGCATGTGTGTTTGGCCGGCCAAACACACATGCGCTGTAGGCTCTCTCAAGCCCAGCAACACAGTTGCCGGGCTGGAGAGAGCCTGCACAGGCTCCCATTCTTCCTGGGAGCACCCATGGAGGGTGCTCCCAGCGAATCCTGACGCTGCTCAGAGCAGCGTCAGGATTGGCGCAGGGCAGGCTGGGAGCCTGTGCTTGCAGTGCCAGCGAGACGGAGGAGAGGAGCCGTGCAGCGAGGAGCAAGGTACGTTTTTATTTTATTTTTTCAACCCGCGCACCGCCCCCCTCCTAATTAACGGTGCGCCCGCGACTGCTGGCAAGCTGGATCTTGTGGTTAGTCCACTTGTTGCAGAGATCAGAGCCTAATTTCCTGGTCACGTTTTATGCGGTCTGAGATAACCCAGAATATTAATGAAAACTGCATGTAAGTTACAGGCTAAAGGTTCAAATCCTAAAAAGATAGTGCATGTATTTCAATATTTGTTGCAGAGATTCCCTCGTAACCTGCTGAGCATTGGTTTCAAACCTGTTGACTAGTTGTTTGGGGTTTGTGTCTGCTATAATCATATGTATTTAAATAGCAAGCCATATGTTTGAATTGTCGCAGAGCTATCTCAAACGTTCATTCTTCTGAGAAAGGAGAAAATATTTATACTTCTGATTTGTACAGTAATTAGCCTGTCTTACTAAAAGCCGAAAGTAACTTGCTTTATGTAATGACTAGTATAATTGTACACATACACCAGCATACTGCACATATAGTACATCGCATTACAGATGTGCGTTGAATATGTATGTTTTTTTTCTTTTCTATATTGAAAACAAATGCAATACACTTGATTTCTATCTTTGTTCTACAGGAATCATGTCATGCATTCTTCAGTTTTTTTCTTGAAATTTGTTTGGTTTCTAGATAGTTTAAGATTAAAATTTCATAGGCTTTACCTCCTAGTTAACTTAGCTGTAGGTCGAATGTCTTTGTTTCCTTTGATAGTGATGTAGTAGACATTTTAGTGTTGTCCCTCGTGTCACAGTGATCATCTGTGTGACATTTTATGCATTATGTTAACCAAAGTACTAATAGTTTAGTTGTAAAGTGTTGCACTTAGAAGCCAAATTAGTGTGCATTCACTCTAGACTAGCTAATGAAACCCATGTGGCATAGAGATTAAATTTCATGTTTGAAGAATTCATTTCTCCTTATGTTATATTTTAGAGTAGTGGTTTCCAACCTTTTGACTTCTTTGGACCCCCACTTTACCATTACTGGAAGCCAGGGACCCCACTTAGTCATTATTGGAATCCGGGGACCGCCCCCCACTGAGTCATTACTAGAAGCCTAGACCTCACCCTAAACATTGTCTATGATTTGAAAAGCAAAACAATACACAAAAAATAATGAAACAAGCATTCATCATACACATGTAGCACAATTTATTTAATTTTCAAACAAATATAAATAAAATTACATATTTTTATTTTCTTAATATGAAGGTTGGAGCTTTTCTAACTTCAATTGAAGCCACACATCATCCATACTTTATTCTGTTTGTTGCACCTGCACTGCCCACATGAATCAATCTGAGGATAATAATTTAATTTTTATCCTTTAGTATGTTTTAAAATGTTCAATTGTAAATGTAGCTATTTTATTTATATACACTTTATTAATCTGTTAATAGTATATAATTTTCTAAGCTGTCGCTGAACCCCTGAGGATACTTGGCGGACCCCCAGGGGTCCCCGGACCACAGATTGGGAACCAGTGTTTTAAAGTGTAAACTAATGGTCTGCATGAAAACAATAATAGATTTCTGATGAGAAATGTTTTAACTCTGAATGCACAGGTAGAGAAATGTAATTCTTTTATTTGCATGGTTTGATGTGCCGTTTAATTAATTGGCATTAGCCTAAGTGAGGCCTGTTAGGTTTGTAATCCTGACTGTGCTAAAAATGTCTAGTCATCTTGCTAACATGAACCTTTCTTTCAGGTTTTGTTCTCATGAGAATACTAGCTGGGTAATAGATGCCTATTGTTGTTTACATAGTGAGCCTGGGAAATTTTCCTTGAGTACAGAACTTTCAGGACTGTGGACTGGTACAGGATGCAATTATTGCAATCTTGTACAGAAGAGTTCAGATGGACTCCGTTCTCATGATAAACCGGAGAATCTTCACTAATGTTTCAGTTTGAATCACATGATCATTTTCTATTCGATGTTACACCTTCAGCGTCATGTGGAATGATGTACTGACAAATTATCTTGCCCTATGAACTTTAAAATGCCATTCTCCAGATGGATTTGTGGCACTCTTCATCTCGCATTTTTCCTCAAGCATTCAATCAATCAATAAAAAATGTATAGAGCGTGCTACTCACCCGTGAGGGTCTCAAGGCGCTGGGGGGGGGGAGAGAGGAGGGTTACTGTTCTAACAGCCACGTCTTGAGGTTTTTTCTGAAGAGCAGGAGGTCCTGGGTCTTGCGGATGTTGGTGGGGAGGGAGTTCCAGGCCTTGGGGGCGAGGTAGGAGAAGGATCTGCCTCTGGTGGTGGCGCGTTGGATGCGGGGGACTGTGGCGAGTGCGAGGTAGGCCGGAGGTGGCGAGTGGGACTGTGGAAGTTCACTCTTTCGTTGAGGTAGGTTGGTCCGGTGTTGTGGAGGGATTTGTGTGCGTGGATGAGGATGTTGAAGGTGATCCTCTTGTCGATAGGAAGCCAGTGAAGGGATCTGAGGTGTGACAAGATGTGTTCATGGCGAGGGAGGTCCAGGATGAGGCGGGCGGCTGGGTTCTGGATTCTCTGGAGTTTGCGTTTGAGTTTGAGTGTGGTGCCGGCGTAGAGGGCGTTCCCGTAGTCCAGCCTGCTGCTGATGAGTGCGTGGGTGACGGTCTTTCTGGTCTCTATGGGAATCCATTTGAAGGTTTTTCACAGCATGCAGAGTGTGTTGAAACAGGACGAGATGATAGCGTTAATTTGCTGGGTCATGGAGAGGGAGGGGTCCAGGATGATGCCGAGGTTGCATGCGTGGTTTGTAGGGGTAGGTGGGGGGCCTAGGGCG
This sequence comes from Pleurodeles waltl, assembly GCF_031143425.1. Classification (NCBI taxonomy): domain Eukaryota; kingdom Metazoa; phylum Chordata; class Amphibia; order Caudata; family Salamandridae; genus Pleurodeles; species Pleurodeles waltl. Next base: position 650,421,800 of record NC_090442.1, read on the forward strand.
GTGGGCCACCAGGAGTAGTCCCATATGGTTTTGTTGGGGCCGAAAATGCTGATTTCGGTTTTGTTGGAGTTGAGCTTGAGGTGGTTTGCTGTCATCCATGTGGCGGTGTCAAGGAGTGCAGCGTGGAGGTTGGTTTTGGCGGTTGCAGGGTTACGGGTGAGGGAGATGATGAGCTGGGGGTCGTTGGTGCAGGATATGATGGTGATTCCGTGTGGTCGGAGAATGTTGGCGAGCGGGGTCATGTAAATGTTGAAAAGGGTAGGGCTGAGGGAGGACCCTTGGAGGACTCTGCAGATGATTTTGGTGGCTGTGGAGTGGAAGGGAGTGAGGTGGAAATTTTGGGTTCTTTCGGTAAGGAAGGAGGTGAGCCAGTCTAGTGCTTTGTGTCGAATCCCTGCGTTGTGGAGGCGTGTGCGGAGTGTATGATGGCAGACAGTGTCAAAGGCAGAGGAGAGGTCCAGGAGGATGAGTGCGACGGTCTCGCCCTTGTCGACTCTGGTTCTGATGTCGTCAGTACATGCGATGAGGGCGGTCTCAGTGCTGTGGTTCTTGCGGAACCCAGACTGGGAGGGGTTGAGTGTGTTGTTTTCCTCAAGGAAGTGGGACAGGCGGGTGTTCACTAGTTTCTCAGCGACCTTGGCGGGGAAGGGGAGGAGAGAGATAGGGCGGTAGTTGGTGAGGTCGTCGGGGTCAGCTTTGCTTTTTCAGGAGTGCAGTGATTTCTGCATGCTTCCAGAGGCCTGGGAAGGTGGCAGTGTCGAAAGAGCTGTTGATTATGTCGCGAAGCTTGGGGGCGATCGTTGGGCTGGCTTTGTTGTAAATGCGGTGGGGGCAGGGGTCAGAGGGGGAGCCTGAGTGGATGGAATTGATCGTTTTTTCAGTTTCTTCGTCGGTGGTAGGGGCCCAGGTGATTAGTAGGTTGGGGGTGTGTGTGGAGGGTCTACGTTGGTCGAGTTGGAGGTGTGTGTGGCAGGTGTGTGTGGTTTGAAACTGTTGTGTATGTCTAAGATTTTGTGGTGGAAATGGTTTGAGAGGGAGTCGCAGAGGAGTTGTGTGTGCGTGGGGTCTATGTTGCTGGCTTTGGGTTTGGAGAGCTCTTTGATGATGGTAAAGAGTTCTTTGCTGATGTGAGAGTTACTGTCTATGCGTTCCTTGTAGTATGCTCTTTTGGTGGTGCGTATGAGTTGGTGGTGATTGCGAATCGAGGTTTTGAGGGTGGAGAAGTTGGTGGTAGAGGGTTCCTGTCGCCAAGCTTTCTCTGCTTTGCAGCATTTATGCTTGGAGTCTTGGAGTTCAGTGGTGTACCAAGGGGCGCTCTTGATGTTGCAGGTGGTGATGTTTCTTCTGAGGGGGGCGAGTGAGTCTGCGCAGGTTGTGATCCATTGTGCGAGGTTGTGAGCAGCAATGTTGGGGTCATTGGTATGGGCGGGTTCTGTGCAAGTTGGGAGTTCAGGTGTTCTGTGGGGATCTTGTCTCACATGCGGTAGGGTGTGGTGTGTTGGTGGTGGTGTGTGGGAGGTTTGGAGAAGGAGAAGTGGATGCAATGGTGGTCAATCCAGTGAAGTTCGGTGGTGTGAGTGTAGGTTATGTCGTTGCTCGAGGTGAAGATTGAGTTGAGTGTGTGTCCTGCTGAGTGGGTGGGTGCTGTGACCACTTGTTTGAGTCCGAGGTTCGTGTGGTTATCTAAAAGGGATGAGGAGTTGTGGTCGTGTGGGTTCTCCAGGTGAAAGTTAAAGTCACGAGGAGGATGTAGTCTGGGGAGGTGAGGGCGTGAGGGCTAATGGTGTCAGCGATGGCGTCACAGAAGGGGTGCGAGGCCCTGGTGGTCTGTATATGAGTGTTCCTCTGAGGGGGGTGTTGTTGTTTATGTGAATTAGGAAGTGCATGTATTCTGCGCTGTCTAGGGTGTTGTGTGTGTTGGTGGTGACCTTAATGGTGTCTTTGTGCATAATGGCGATGCCACCTCCTGGTTTGTTTAAGCGGTCTCTGCAATGGAGTTTGTACCGATCAGGGATGGCTGTGGCTATGTCTGGCTCAGATGAGTGGTTTGTCCAGGTTTCCGTGAGGAAGACGATGTCAGGTGAGTGTGATGTGGTAAGGTCCCAGAGTTCTATGGAATGCTTGTGTAAGGAGTGGGTGTTTAGGAGTATGCAGTTGAGGTGGTTGTGGGGGCTGTTGTTGTGGTGCATAGTGGTGTTGGTGTGAGGGGTTTTGGTGTTGCTGTGGGTTGTGGTGGTGTTGTGGAGTGTATTCGGGTTGTGGGTGTGGGGTCTGTTGGGATAGGCGGGGGCTGTGTGGGAGTCTGCTGCGTTGAAGTTGTGGTGTTTGTTGTGGCGAGCATTTGGGTTGGTGTGGGGCGCGGGTGTTTCTGGTGTTAATGGGGGAGCAGGAGAACCAGCAGGCATAGCAGGTGAAAGGTACCTGTGTGTGTGTGTGGGGTTGGCTTGGGTGCAGGTGGGGCGTGGTCCTGGGTTGAGGGAGTGGAGTGTGGTTGTAGAGTAATGTTGTCTGGGGGGGGTCTGGGTTACGGGGACCAGGCGGACGGGCGCAGACAGGCTTGCCTCTGGTGTGCCTCCTGCACGCCAGCGGCGCGGCCGTGCAGCGGCTGCCATTAAGAGGGTGGGGTGGGAGTGTGGAGCAGCTGGGAGGAAGGAGGGAGGGCCAATGGGTGTGTGCGGGGGGCGGGGCAGCAGGGGAGGCAGCGGCAGGGGAGGCAGCGGCAGGGGAAGAGAGACCGTCCGGAGCCGGTGCAGGGAAAACGGGCGGTGAGAACAGACAAGAGCTAAAACGGGGGGGGACAGGTGGGCAGAGACACGCTGAACAACACGGCAACAACTAACGGTAAAAACTAAAGGCAAAAACTAACGGCAGAAATCACAGAAACAGATTAAGGTAAACACAGAAGGAATTAATCGGGGAAGGGAAACACGGCAAAAACTAATGGCAATATAAATCACAGAAGCAGATTATGGCAAACACAGAAGGAATTAATCGGGGAAGGGAAACACGGCAAAAACTAACGGCAATATAAAAACACAGAAGTAGATTATGGCAAACACAGAAGGAATTACTCATGCGAGGGCAGCAGGAGAAGCCTACCACTAGGCACCAGGAATGAGGCGCAGGCGGGTGCCTGCGGGTGGAGAAGGGCCTCGAACTGCTGTCCAGACAGCAGTCAAATAGTATCATGCATTCTCTTCTCCTTTCTCCAGACCCCATTGAGGCAGATCTTTTTGCCTATCCTTAGATGTTGAACCTCTTGGACTTTTGAGAGGTACAGCCCTCTCTACCCTTGCTCCTCTGAAATGCTTTGCTGAGACTTAGAGATTTTAATTCTTCCCTGAGAAGAAGACTCTTGACCAAGCTCCTGAAATGCTGACACCTTTCCCTTTTTACTTAACTTTTCCCCTTTTTAGTTACTGCCTGTTATCCAAGATTTCCTTTTTCTGAATTCCTTTTGTCCTTTTTGTCTTTTACCTGCATGTGTTCAGCCTACCACATGTTAATCCCTGATTGGCTAATCCGTAGGGTTTCCAAACTATCTGCAGCTAGATGATTTAAATTGCTTTAATTCTTATTAAAACTGATAAGCTCTTATTTTCTGTACATCAGGTATTTCTGATGATGTTCTGCATTATGTTTGTTGAGTGTCTAGTTTTATTAATCTTAATTCGCCTAAAGTTATCTCGTTGCTTTGGGCAACCTTTGGTGATACTTTATCTTTATAACTTTGTGTTGAGAATTGTCTGCATGACTTTGGGTTTGAGCTTCTAGTAAACCCCTTAACATTTTCCTTGTGTGGTTACATTGGTCACACTGTGTAGTTGAATTAGTCTGTATTGACATTTTAGAGATTCGTCACCAACACTCTTATGCTGGGCCCAAAGAGTCACTGCCCTCGTCAAGCATTGATTCCTCCACAGGAAGAAATGTGTCAACAATAGTCTGTTAAATAAGGGTATAAACAGAGGTGATCTCCAGTTGTGCTGAGTTCACAAATCTACTCCACAACACAACACTGACAAAGGCATTCCTAATTAAAGTTAAAGGAATTAAATTAAAAAAGAAGCAACTAATCTGTTCTGTGGCACACAGCGTGTTTGATGTCAACAGGGATAGAATAAAAGTTGTTTAAGAGAGGTGAAATCCGTGGACCAAATTCAGCAATACAAATCAGCCAGGCAGAGTTTGAGCACACAATGACAATTGTTCTCTTCCCTAAATCTGTATTTACTTGCACAACCAATATACCGCCCCCAACCAGTGGTAAACATCAAGAAGAGAGAATTGACAGGAATTATTAGGTCAGCCAAAACCAATTGAGGCAATGCAAACCTCACTCAAGAACTCAGAGCTTTAATGACCCAGTGTAAGAAATCAATGTGAGATGCAAAAAGAGAAGACACAGAGAACAATTCAGAGACTTGTACAAGTCTTGATTTCCTTGAGATGTGAAGACATTCTGTAAACACATTAACAGAATCGACTGCCCGAAATGTCCAGAAATGTAAATTCAACTGACCTGACCAAAAGGATTCCGTGATGCCTCCCACTCCGATCTTGAACTGTCAAGTCTTAGAATCGGGAGAAGTAATTCACTACATTAATACTCCACACCTTTCCCAGTGTCCTACTTACAAACAGCATGTTGGGCCACCTCTGTAAAGCTGGGAACATTCATAAAAGGAAGTGGAATGGACGGTGCACCATCAGTAATTTTTGTATATTTTTAGTGGTGATCTTTTTATTAGATCCTCGTTTTTGGGAGCTACTGCCTCTACTACTGTGACATTAGGACCCTTCTGTTCAGGATGGTCCGGATCTTTAGTCATATCAACCCCTAGCCTCTCTGGGTCAATTAAAGTGGCAATCCTCAAAAAGTTACTATTTTTCTTTCCAAGTGTTCTTTACTTTTTTTCAAATTTCCATATGCGAGAATCAAAAGTTGCATTTGTACTCTATTACCTTACGGGTGATGTAGCATCTTAGTAGGTGTAGCCTAGAATATTCTAGATACCCTAGAATAGTCCCTTGTATTTGACTGTGAAGCATTTCAGAAAGAGAGGAGATTAATATTAGATAGTGGAACTGTATCTCAAATGGATGACTGTGAACTTTTAAATTTGACATAAGGAAGGGTTATCTTCTTAATTATATTAATCAGTTTAATTTAATATGTTTGGAAGCTAAATGGCCAGAAGATAAAACCGAATGCTTTATTCTGTATAGGTCAGCAAGATGAATTAAAGTTAGATTATTTACAGATGAATAGGAGAGTAGATATGATCAGATTCTCAAAAATGTTATTGTACCATGATGAAGAAAGAAGATTTTCAAAAGACAGATTTACCAGAGTCCATGCATATAGGAACAGTAAGACCCTTTCTCACTAAAGAAGAGAGAAAATTGAAGAAGGAATAATCTCTATCTGTATTGTGGTTCCCCAAGACACTTTATGAGAGAGTGTCATCCAACCAGAACAGCGAGCCAAAGGCAACCAACCCTCCCCCTTGTGTCTCTTTATGTCATGCTCCCAGCCAAAGCACCTGCTGCTCCAAAGGTGTGACCAAGCGGGTCCAATGTTCACATATTATAGATGGAGGGGCACCAACGAAATTCAAGAAAATGTAAAGTCATCCAAGTACATTGCTCCAATGCAGCTGTTATTAACCTCAATATACCAAATGGAAACCAGCCAATGCGTTTCGTTCACCATACGTGAACTTCATCAGGGCTGTAAAATAAACATATATGGAGTGTACAATATTTTTTTTATACAGCATACACATGTTACCATTTTCAAATATATGTTAAAAACACCCACAGTAAACATCCCCATATTTTAAAAACAAAAATAGAAAAAACCCTACCCAAATATCACATCACAGCACTAAAATACATACAACTTGTTAAACAACGAAATATTGTAAACTGTGGGTCCCCTCTGAGTTGCTTATTCCATATATGTATTGTATTCAAGACCTAGGTGCAAGTCAATGGCTACTCAATTACTAAATGTAAAAAACGATGATCTAGCTTCATAGTTAAGGTTAGTGTTTTTTTGTGTTAACAGATAATTGGGGAAGGTCCAAAGTGATAGAAATCATATGTTAAATTATATCAGCCCTTAAAGACAGACTGGTTGATGCCAATTAATCCATTGCCTTCTCTTAATAATAGCGCATTATCAATTTATTTTAATTCCTTCAACAGATTATAACTACCTTTACCTTAAATTATTGCACCAGCATGAACCTTTGACAATTCTAAGCACAGCTCTGCAACATATTCTTGCAAGAACGCATTCACCCTGTCAAATAGAAGCACTCCAAGCCAAACATGTTAAAACCCCACTGTTACTGAAAAGTTGGCATCTAGTGGAAACATTAGTTGTAAACCACATTTCCTTTTAAGCAAAAATGATCATCAGTTTCCTGTTCAGTACTTTCTTCTTTGGAGGAGATAATTTGCATATTAGTAACCACCAGGTCTGTAACACCTTCCGACAAGCAGGATATGTCTGTTTCTGCAGCAGTATTTACATTGATTGTGGTCTGAGGCTTGCAAAGCATAGAGACTTGGGAGACATGGGTAACTGGTGTTCTCAAGGTAAACATGAAAAAGTCACAATTTTCTTTAGTTTTGGATGACTTCGGAGTATCAATTATAGGATCAACAAGAGTTTTTAAGTCTTTAGAAACTGGATTAACAACTGAAAATGCAGAGGTCCCACAAGCTAACTCTTTAGGGTGATCTTCAGACAAGACTGAGATTTCTGCATTGCAAGTGGTCTGTGGTGTATTCGTGGTGTCAGAAATGGTTTCTTTGCAAAGCGTTTCTTCTACAGGTAGTTGATCTTCAACTCTGTTAACACTGAAAGGTTGTTCTTTGGAAAGAAATAGAACTGGAGTCTCTTCAGAAATCACCTTTACATTGTTATCTACATTTTCAGCTCTAGCCTTTAAATTGATTATGGTTTCTTGCAATAAAACACTAAGTACAGTACTTATCATCAGATCTTCAAATACAAGATTCAAGTTAATGTCTTTAATTTTGGTGGGAGACATTACTTTCTTCAATACTTCTGTTTCAGAGTGCTGGTTTTCAGGAGTCTTTAATTTCAGAGACACAGCAGGTGGCATTGGTGTGTGGCTGGTTTTACATCAAGATCAGATACCGGTAGATCAAAGATCTGTTCTTCACTAACCGTTGAGCTGGAAACAGGAAAACAGTGGCAGGGAACATCAAGTCAGGATCAGTGGTTGAGGCTGCAACTATGTCCAGTTCTAGGAGAAGGCTATCTTTTCTTATGACATGCTGTTCAGTTTCAGATTGCTGGCTTTCTTCCTTGTCTGAAATCTCCACGGTTTACTTTGACACAGAAGAGATTTCTAGACTTTCTGAGAAGTCCATTACATTCTTATTAACTGCAGGTTTTTCTTCACGGTCTGAAAAATCCATTATTAATTCACTTGAAACAGGAACTGTCTCTTCATTATCTGAGAATTCTATGATATCGTTTGAAAGGGGAGGAGTATCCCCACAGTCTGAAATTTCTGGTGTGTGTGTCATTTGAACAGCACTATCTGCACGTTTGTTCACCTCAGGGCAGGAACCACTGTCATCACGAGATTCAGATTCTTCAACACTATTGCACAACTTGTCCTTAATCTCAAGTAAAGTCATATCTTGATTTCTTATGGTGCAGCTATTGGAGCCTACATCAGAACTGTATTCTTCCTTTGGCTTTATTTTTTCTGATAGAGGGGCTGAGACACGTCCTTCTGAAGACTCTGATTCATCCTTTGAACCAAGAGGTGTCAAATCTCTCAGAGATTTGAGATTCAGTCAAATGTACAGGGATATTCTCTGGAGAACTACAAGCTGAGAGAGAGTCTGAAGAAGAGGCTGATATATTTATAAGTGGAACTGTCTTTTGTCAGTCATTAATAGAAGGGGAAATCTGCTCTATAGTAGTCTTTGGAGAGGCACATGAAGTAGCATACTGTTCTTTGAGCCAAAGCTGTGATCATTTTCTTTTTTCAGGTTTTCAAATTGCCTTGCAGTAGTTTCCATCAGCTGCTTTTTCACTTCTCCTAACTTACAGATAAACAGAATGACTGGTTCTGGCAACAGTGAAATATGCATCAATGAAAGAGCCCACATGCAAGATTTATACGTAGTGTATGTTGCAACGTATTCATCATAGAAGTTCAATATCTGCATTTTAATCTGCCAGATCTACTCTTTTAGTGTGTGTATGTCCATGTCATTATCAAACCCACTCAGAATAGAAAAGGGTTTACAGAGCTTTTAGGGATTGAGACTGGTGTATTATCATCCAGTGTGGGAAGAGCACAAGCCTTTTGAGTTGAACTAAGGAACCCCACAGTCTTTACTGATCCCTTTGATACAGAGTCTATCCTGCTGACTTGAAAGCTCGGAGGGACTGGTAGGTCTTTACAAGAGTCAGCACAGCACTTAGGAATTGAGACTGATGAACTGTCATCCAATTTGGGAAGAGCACAAGCCATTTGAATTGAACTAAGGAATCCCACAGTCTTTACTGGTCCCTTAGATACAGGGTCTAGCCTGTTGATTTGAAAGCTCTGAATGACTGGTAGGTCTTTATAAGAGTCAGCACTGCACTTTGAATTCTGAGAAACTGACCTAGATGGGCTGAAGCATGCATCAGAAAACAAGGGGATCCCTAGGGTGGCTTCTTGGACAGTGTCAGGGTTCTTTGTTATAGCAGAGTCCTGGAAATGATCTTGGGATGTACTAGCATGAGGCAAGGAATTAACCAGTTTGTCTTGAGAGTAAATGTATTGTGCAGAGATAGTAAAAGCACTTTCACTGTTAGGAACATTCTCCCCTGTTTGAGGTAATAGAATCTCCAAAAACTCATTATTTCTTTGTAATTCTTCTACAGACAGGGATTGGGGGTCATAATCACAGATATGATAATAGTTGAACATTGATGGATCAGCAAGCCATGCAATGTAGTACTGAATCTTTGATTTTCTTTAACAAGTCTATCCTTTAAACTGAGGCCTTTTTAGAGGTCTTCTGAGGATGTATAGGTTTAGAAAGGGGTGTCTTAACATGATAGGAAAACATTTTAGGTCTGTGTGTGCCTTTACTGCCTGGGGAGCTTGACATTTTTGGTTTGTGCATTCTGTCACGGTTTCGGGCGGGTCTGATCAGGACTCTGGTTGGGGCACCCCTTGAGGACACAGAATATCCCAAAGAGGTAGTGTACTGGGCAGAAGAGCAGCTAAAGGCATACATGGGAAAGGACAGCTATGAAAAGGCACAGGAAAGCAAAAGCAGAGCAACCTTAGTGTGAACAAACAGGAAACTGATTACTAATTGACAAACACACTAGGGTTACCACTAAGGTTGTACACAGGGTAGAGCTCAGAACTTCCCACAGCAACAGGGAACGTCAATGCCTCTGTGCAGATTGCTCTTACAGATAGTCACCCCGCAAGCCCCATAGAAAGGAGGCAGCAGAAGTGATTCTGTTTATGGACCCTTAGAGCACAAACAAGGATTGTACTTACATACACAAGACAAGCCCTTGTGGGTCCAGCTGCAAACACAGTGGCAATTCCTGGAAAAACAGCAATAGCACACTGTCACTGTTAGGCACTAAAGACTACATATAACACTAGACAAAGGATGGGGGCTGGAATTGCCTCCTGGAAACCAGAAGCCAACCCCAGTACAAAGGAAAACACTTATACACAGGTGAAGACGGATAGTACACTTACCAGGCACAAATACCCAAGATGAAACGGATTTAGAAGGAACAAAGTAGGAGGCAGAGGCAGGAACTGGGAACAGGCTCAGGCTGAAGCAAAGACAGGAAAAGAACTGGGAAACATAGCACAAGCACTGGCTGGAACAAGCAGAAATAGGAATGGGAAACAGAGAGCAGGCTCTGGCTGGAACAAGCGAGAACAGGACTGGAATACAGGGAGTTGGAACAAGCAGGCAACAGGACTTTGGAAACAGAGAGCAGGTTCAGGCTGAAACAAGGCAGGAACAGGACTGAGAAACAGGGAGCAGGCTCTGGAAGAAACAAACATGAACAAGGATTCGAGACCGGGAGCAGACTCTGGCTGGAACAAGCAGGAACAGGGCAAAGAAATAGAAAGCAGGTTCAAGCTGAAACAGAACAGGAACAAGACTGGAACACCATCCGATAAAGGGTCTGGAACACAAAGGAATCGAACTCCAATGCACAACAATGAGCTTGAGAAAATGGCTGCTTATAAGCAGTTCCAGGCTGCAGCAAACCCCAGGTGGAATCACATGACTGGGCTGCATAGGAGAGGTCTCAGTTGTGTGTAGTTTCAGACACTCGCAAGTCCTGGAGAAGAGAATCCACAAAAAAGGAGCAACTGGACAATGTATAGCAGAATCCAGGCTTTCCTGGCTACCAGGCTGTTCATTATGGGATTTGAAGTACCAGGAAGCAAATGTAATTCTACAAAAGCATACCATATCGAAAAGGGAAACAAACGAGAGTCAGAAAAGGACTCTAGATGAGTGTTCAAGGTGATTCCCAGGCTACAGACAGTTCCTTTACAGCGCCCCCTAGAGATGGGACGACAGAGTCATAACAACAATAATATCATTGGTACATCGACCCCAAAACACAATATAATCCATCCAGCTCGATGCACCTGGGCCCCAGGCATGCACCCTCTCACACCAGCCCATAAACAGTCTGGCGTCAGGAGGAGCGAACCTGGAACCCATTGCAGACTATTGCTTCTGATGGTACCAGCATCCATTATGCAGAAAATCATTTTTTGTTAAAATCATATCAATCATTTCCAAAATCATTTTGTTATGTTCTAACAAGTCCACTGTTTTGGTGTGCAGGAAGGATTCAACTACCCGGGTACCAAATTCCTTTTTTATATAGGTATAAAAACTTACTACATCCAATATTATAAACATAAGGTCCTCCGACCAATCCACATCATCAAATTTGTTCAAAATATCCTTACTGTCCTTTACATAAGAAGGTAAGTTCTGAACCAATGGTTGCAAAAATATGCCAACATACTCCGACAGCCGTTCCGTCGGGGAGGCCACCCCTGATATAATAGGCCTGCCTGGAGAGAAGGGACCACCCTTGTGGATTTTTGGTAAAATATAAATACACGGCGATTGGGGAATTCCTAACGTGTAAGTAGCGATATTCATCATCTGAGATTAAACAACCCTCTGCCCATTCATTAAGTCTCATGTTGATAAAGGAGGCCATCTGTTTATTATGGTTGTGGTTTACCAATCCATAGCAGTCTTTATCACCTAACTGTCTCTCAATTTCCTGTAAATAATCCATTCTATTCATGATAACCACATTTCCACCCTTATCGGCTTCTCTTATTACAATAGCACCATTTCTTCTCAAATCGATCAGTGCCTCCTTCTCCTTGAATGTTTAATTGTGTTGTCCATGAAAGCCCCCAGAAAATCTTTCATATAATATATTAAGATCTGTAATAAGGTGAATCCACACCAGATGAAGATATGTGGTAGGAGGTATTTATTACAGCCTCAACCAACAGCCAGCATATCAACTGTCATCCAGAGAACCCTCATCACAGAACCTCAGAACAAGCTGGTTCCATGCCCAGTGTTCTGGCATGGAGCCATGTTACATCATCACACTTCTTCCTCTTTACATTAGAACAGAAGTAACATGAGAACAAAAAACACATTTGAACAGAAAGAAAAAAAAAAAAAAAAACAGGTAGAAAGAACTACACAAAATCACGCAAATGTAAAGGAAACCTGCGTGTTCTGACACTCCTATGAGTATTATCAGACCTTAAATCAATGTCAGAGGGAAAACGATAAGAAGTATCATCTCTCCTGTCGGCCACACCACACCCCCCAAAATGTGCTACACGACTATGATTCCAGATGCGACCATCATCCGTCTTGACAGCATTTTTAAACAGCTTAATGATAGTTTTTGGAGAGGTATATTTTGACCAATTTTGACACCCAACAGGAGCTTTGACCTTTACTTTATCTCCAACCTCAAAATTTGTAACTTTCGTATTATTCCTTTTATCAACATAAATCTTCCTTTTGCTTTGCAGAGACACTTCTTTGTCTCTCCAATCCCCAATACCATTGTTTTTCAAACCCTTCCCAGCAACCATCCAGCCAGGACACAAACAAGTATTTGGAGACCTTCCCCTGAGCAGTTCAAAAGGAGTCTTCCCCGTTGATGCATGAGGAGTGTACCTGTAAGCTGTTATACGACCCTGCAGTTCTTTTCTCCAATCTAAACAGTTTACCTTTGCTAATTGTATACTCTCTTTTAAAGTCCTGTTGAATCTCTCCAAAGCACCATTCGCCTCTGGATGATATAACGCAATTTTTTTATGTACAATTCCACATCTTACAAAATACTCCTCCATCTGAGCAGAACAGAACTGCGGACCATTGTCAGAAAGAATAGAGTTAGGAAAACTCTCGCGTTTGAACACAGATTCTAAAAAACTGATCACAGATTGAGAAGTGATCTCTCTCACCAAACTCACCTCCACCCATCGTGAATACAAATCCAGCAACACCAACAGGTAAGGAGTCTGATGTTCTCCATGCAATGGCCCCACAATATCGATAGCTAATTCATCCCATGGACTTTTTGGTAAACTTCTACAAACCATAGGTGAACATCTTGGTTTGAGCACCTTATCACTAGCTTGACAAGGTGTACACTCCCTAACAGTACGTTCCACCATCAAATCTAATCCAGGCCACCAGAAATCCTGACGGATGCGCTCTTTGGTTTTAGAAATGCCCATATGCCCTTCATGAGCCATGTTCACGATGACTTCTCTCAAACTCAATGGGGGAATCATTCTTGTGCCCCTCATTAGAACACCATCAACAACGGCTAACTCATTCGCAACTAACGACCAAGGTTTGACCAGACTTCGAGACTTATGCTGTTCCAAAAGAGACATCACAGAACACAATTCACTATCCTTTTGCAACTCATCCCTCCATTCATCTTCCTTTACAGCCCCCAGCGTAACATCACAAACTCTTATGCCACACTCAGCATCACATTGATCATTTTCATCCTGAGATTTATCATTCTCTACCACCTCCACCAATCTCGACAGACAGTCTGCCGTTACATTTGTCTTTCCCGGAATGTATTCAAACATGAAGTTATACTCCTGTAAGGAAATGACCCATCTCCTGATCCTCGAGGAAATTGAGTCCAAACCCTTCTTCTCAAAAATGTCTTTCAAGGGTTTATGATCAGACCTGACTACGAAAGAAGATCCCCACACAAATTTTCTGAACTTGTTTATGGCCCAGAAAATTGCCAATGCTTCCTTCTCTATAACAGAATACCCTATCTCTGCCCCTTTCAAGCATCTTGAAGCACAAGCTATTAGCACCTCTTGGCCCATCCTGATCTGAACAAGAAGAGCACCCAGTCCCTTTATACTCGCATCAGTAACAATGAAAGTGGGATTCCCAGGTACAAAAGCTTGTAAGTTTGGTGCATTCCTGAGATCATTTTTTACTTGTTTAAATTCTGTACCACACTCTTCCGTCCAAACAAACTCTGCATTCTTACACATCAACTTACTTAGATTTACTGTCTTATCTGCAACATTTCGTATAAATTTGTTATAAAATTCTGCCATACCTAAGAATGAAGAAACCTCATCTTTTGTACACGGTTCTTTTAACATTTCGATAGTGTCCACCAAATCCTTTTTAGGACTCACCCCCTGCCGTGAAATATGATGAACCAAATAATCCAGTTCAGTGACTCCAAATTTACATTTGCTTCGCCTAAGAGATAACCCAGCATCAAGCATCCTTTTAAGCACAGCATGCACCCTCTCATCATGTTCTCTCACGTCTCTCCCACATATTAATACATCGTCCTGGTAGCACTTTACGCCTGAAATGCCTTTAAAAAGATCTTCCATAATCCTCTGAAATACTGAGGCCGCAGAAACCAGCCCAAACGGCATACGCAAAAACTTGAAGGCCCCCATTGGCGTAATAAAAGCCGCTAGTTCTTGACACTCTTTACTCAACGGAACCTGATGGTATGCTGATGCCATATCCAGAGTGGTAAAATAACAAGCACCATCCAACGATGATACTAATTCCTCAATATTGGGAAGTGGGAACTTGTCAACCACCACTTCTTTATTTAAGGCACGAAGATCCACACATAGACGGATTTCATTATTTGGTTTACGTGCCACAACAATGGGAGCTAACCAGTCCGTTGCCTCTACAGGCTGTATAACACCAGTGGACAACAATTTATCTATCTCTTTTTGTACAGCGTCTTGGACACAAATGGGAATGCGTCTAACTTTTGCTACAACTGGTACTGCGCCCTGTTTCAACTTAATATGGTGATTGTACCCCTTTAAACACCCCAAGGTGTCACTGAACAATTCACCAAAAGCTCTCACAAACTTGTTTTCGTCACCCTCAATAGATTGTACCTGAACAGATGGATGTGCATTAGGATTGAGAATGACACCCAAACGTGCTTGATGACTCCAGCTCAACAAATTATCACCCCTCTCAGCAACATAAATCCTAGCATCAGTGAACCTACCATGGTACTCAATGCAGTCATCAAAATAACCTAATAACTTAATTGGCAACCCACCATAACCCGTAGGTTTAATATTAGGTTTGAACAGTTTCTTCCTTCCTTGAAAATTCTTCATAAAAAAATCCTTTGAGAGAAACGTGATGTGAGAGCACAAATCAAATTTCATTTTGACTCTAACATCCCCCACCAAAACCCATTCAGAGGGATGTTCCACCTCACTCTCACTAACTTGAAAACTGACTTCCTTTATTTCTGATCTAAAATCTCTCCTATTCCTCATCCTACAATTTTTCCCAAAATGTCCTCTTTTCCCACAAACATTACAAGTAATCCTATTAGCAGGACACTCACTTGCATTAGCCATGTGTCCAAATCTTCCACATCTGTAGCAATTTCCTTGAAAAGGTGTTGCAAACCTCCTATTCCCCTGTGTCTTTTCTGCGCTATTTTCTATTACAACACCTTTCTCACGGACACCCTCATACTTTTTTTTCTTCTCATCTTTTTGTATGACTTGACACTCCACTTCTTGTGCTTTTACACTGACCATGTCTTCTTTATGTGCTTTACTTAGTTCTCCTACACACTTTAACATATGCTCTACCCTTTTTGCAATACTAACAACCTCATCCAACGGTGGCTCGTCCTTTAGCCAGAGTTCTTCCCTCACTTTGTCACTGCAACACCTCAGCACAAACTGATCTCTAATCCTTTCTTCTACCAACGCCCCAAATTTACAACTTGAAGCCAACTTCCGTAAAGCCGTAATATATTCTTCAACACTCTCCTCTTTCCCTTGCTCCCGCAAACCAAAATGGTACCTTTCCATAATAGTACTAATCTTTGGCAAGTAATGTAAATCTAGTTGTCTTGCACATATTTCATATTCATTCAACCCCCTCTGATCAGCTTGCGACATTGGAGGTAAATTTTCCAACACCTCCTGTCCTTCACCCCCTAAACAATGTAACAAAAGTGCCTACTTCCTTTCACCACTCAAATTCGTACCACACACCCTGGCATAATTCTCAAAAATCTTTTTCCATTTCTTCCACTTAATAACCGGTTCTCCTGGATCTGACAAGAAAAACGGCGGCGCCGGACCATTCAGCATACTCACAAGAGGTGTAAAACACTTCTTCCCCACAATATATTCCAAACCCTACTAGTTGCTAAAAGTACTTAAAGTCCAAAAGGTGTGCCAGTCACCGTATGTCCCAGCACGATGCCGCTATATCAAACACGGGTCTTCAGGTGTGTTTGTCACCGCAGAGACAACCTTTTCAGTTTAATTCATTTTACAACGCCCAATACTTGTATTCCACAAGTGCAATAAAGTTTCCAAAGAATTGTATATTCCCGTGACCACAAACCAATATAGTGATCCTTATCCAGTCTCCGTCTAAGTTTCAACTTCCAAAAGACCGTCGATGTTCTTCTTCGATGTCCTGCAACAATTGCGCTGTAAAAAAAATTTTTTTTTTTTTTTAAATAAAAAAAAAATCCTTCTTCCTCATCTAAGATGGCCGCCACGAAACATTTAGTCCGTTTTCTTCAGGCAGTTGGGCTTGCTTTTTCTTTGAGCAATCTCGGATCGTTTTCCTCACTCAAAATGGCCGCAACCAAACATCCAGTCTATTTTCTTTAGTCAATCTGGCTTGTTTTTCTCCTTTCACCGCACTCAAGATGGCCGCCAACAATTCCCACAGCTTACAGTCCTTTTTCAATTGCTCACTGACCTTCTGACGTCGTGAAGCATACAGAGACCACTTTGATCCTTAGTAAATGCCCAAACAGCTTTCCACAAAGCCCCTACAACTGCAATTTCACACTTTTCTCCGCTAGAACATGCTGCAAGACGCTCTATCCTCTCCCAGCACGTCTCTGTAAGTTATCTCCGTTTTTCTCTTAAATAATCCAAGCTCTTCCTTCTTTGTTGTTGTTGAGGCTGTCCCTTCCTCTGGGTTCCTATCTCCACCCCCTCGTCGCCAGTGTAATAAGGTGAATCCACACCAGATGAAGATATGTGGTAGGAGGTATTTATTACAGCCTCAACCAACAGCCAGCATATCAACTGTCATCCAGAGAACCCTCATCACAGAACCTCAGAACAAGCTGGTTCCATGCCCAGTGTTCTGGCATGGAGCCATGTTACATCATTACAAGATCCTTCGTGACCCTGTCATTAAAGATATCTATATTACAGTGGGTCCCCTTCGGGATGAATTTAGATTTCTCTTTTAGGCCACTGTCAATATACAGATTTTCAGTAGCATCTAAGCTGTCCACCAATCTCTCCAAAGGAGTCACATCATCGTCTGTGATAGAGAGTAGGAGCTGTAAATCATATAGGTCAGATACAGTGTATTCTGGGGTTGAAGGCTGTTCTGTGGGACGGGGAAGCAATTTAGGGGATACATGGAAATGATTCTTTATTTTCAGTATACGTGTAAATTTAAAAAGATCCACTGCAACATCTAACAGATTACCAATTTGCATGGGACAAAAACCCATACCCTTACCCAAAACACTCTGTTCGGATTAAGTGAGTGTGTAGTTGAATAGGTTAACAATTTGTAACTCCCCAGATGTGTTTCCACGGTCTCCTCAATCTCAACCTCACAGACCCTAGTCAAATCACTTAATGTGTCTTCTTGGACGTTTCTGAACCCATGAGCCCGCCAGATCTCTTCCTTTTCCACTTGTTTCCACACCTCTGGGCCTTTGCTCCTTTTTTGTCTGTTTATTACCCAATCTCAGACGTTCCATTTCCAACAGAAATGTAGAACGGTAATTATCCCTGGAGGCAGTAGCATCTGTGCTCAATTCTCTATCCCGCACTGTAATGCTCTCCATTGAGATAAATGTTCCACTACCTCCGCTGTCCGCCAAACTCATAATGACTAGCATTTGGGTGACTATTTAGATGAATTTTCAGAAAATGTATTTACTCGTCCATCAAGGTCACCAGTGGCATGATCTCTTTTTCATAAGCAAGAATAAGAGGGAGTTGCAAATCAATATTAACTATAGAGCTTTGAATTAGATAAAAGATAAGAATAGGTATTACTCGACTCTCATTCCTCTATTGTTAATCCAAGTAAGGCAGGCTAAATTATTCACTAATTTGATTTTGAGGGGCCTATAATTTAGTTATAACCTTTTCAGGAGACGAGTGGAAAACTTTCTTCAAAACTAAGTTTGGCCTATTTGAGTATGTTATGTTATTTCTAACCCAGAAGGGTCAGCCCTGCCTGGCACCTATTGGAATAGCCAGAATTTCAATTTCCTGTGAAATTCAAGGGCTAAAGTAGTGTGTCAGAAATGGCCCCTCGCAGTCCCATAATATCACTATACTTAGTTGATCCTCACTGTGTCACCAGTAGAGTTCTCTGTTTGCGATCTAGTTGTTTAAGATTTTACTCAGAAGGTTTGAAGGATGCTTGCCCTCAAATCTTGAGAACTACTCAGTGCACTTCACTTTAGACACTCATCCAGTACACACCTGTATTTTTGAGGCTCGGCAGTGAAGGGTAGACAGGACCTTTGTCGTAGTCTGGTGGTATTTAGGCATCAGAAGTTCTCCTTCGACTGTATTAACTCTCAAACTAGCTCTCCGTCTTTTGAGGCTGAATAGTGAGTAATTTATAATTTTGAGCATGTGTATTATTTACGAGTAGCATCCATAGGTTAAGGGCTACATCATGAAACCGTGATATTTAGTGCTTTGCTGAATTTTGGCATTTGTAGTTCTAGGGCATTCTTCGACTATTAGAATACAAATGCAAGTGTTTTCCTTAGGTATTGTTATTCAGAGCATTACGGAAAGTCATGTGTCATTTGAAACATTATGAACATATTGATATCTTATTTGTTGTCACATTGCCTTCGATTCCGCACTTTTGGTTAGAGGTTTAGGGAATTCCAAGGGACAGAGCAATCTCCAATTCGCTCATTCACCATAGTAATTCTCTGGAATCTCTTAGTGATAGGCTTATACCTCGAATACTAGTTTTGATTATTAGCAAGTAGCAATATTCACTTTGCATTAGAACTCATTTATTCATTTACCTTGAAGCAGCATCATATGAAGTTAGAACTACACAGTTGTGCAAGTAATAATCCATACATAGTTGTTGGGTGCACTTATTTTACAATAGTTACTAGACAATCAAAAAAGAATTACTCTTATGTTGTTGTTGTTAATAATTTAATTATTAGATAATGACTGTTGTAGGAACAGTTGAAAAGAGGACAAGAAAAGCAGCAATAGCCAAGTAAATGTTTAGTACGTTGTAGAATTTTATAGCATGATATAATGTTATATACTATGTTAACCATTTAGGAATTTAAGATTGTTACTATATTGAAATGCACTTTTAATTTCAGATTCCCTAAGAAAGAACAACGAGATTTATGAGGAAGACAATTACGAGCAAACAAAGACTTGGCAGTCTCTTCTCTTATCTCATTCCCCTTTCCCCCCTTTGAACTGATCGGAACCTGGGTATTTTTTTCTCTCTGAGTTGGAAGGTTCTAAGTTGGGCATTGGGAGCGATCCGTCAATCTGCTCTTGAGAAAAATATTCCAATTAGTTCCTGACATAGTGGCTACGGTGTGCAGGGGGAGGTCATTCCAGGCTTTGGGAGGCAGGTACTAGAAAGCGTGCCCACTGGCTCTGGGTATTTGGATGCCAAGGATGTGGGTGAGTACAAGACAAGCTGGGTGGAGGTTTTTGGTTGCTGCATGGAATTTGATGCAACTGTTAAGGTTAGTGGATCTTAGATTGTGTACACCTTTGTATGTGTGCATGAGGATCTTAAAGCAAGGATGTCTATGAATTGGGAGCCAGTGTGACTTTTAGGTGTGTGGAGATGTGAGTGTGGGGTGGGATTTTGAGCATGAATGTGGCTGTAGACTTTTGAATAACCTGGAGATGTGTAGTGCTACTAACATAGACTGTGTTCTCTTAGTTGAGCTTGGTGGAGACTAGATCCTATGTGACGGTTTTATGGGTGTTGTGCGGGGGCCATCGAAGATTCTTTGAGGAGCTTAAGGGTGAGGAAGCCGGAAGAGGTGACAATGTTGATCTAGCTTGTCATCGAGAGTTGGTTGTAAAATATTATCCCAAGGTTTCTGGCTTAGTTAGATCCGTTGGGTGTTAGTCTTAGTTCAGCAGGCCACCAGACGTGGGTCCACAGTGAGGCAGTTGTGGCTAGTGACTTATAATAGTGATGGGTCGTTAAAGTTCTTTCCAGCTTTCATGGTATGAGTGAGGCAGCCACAAGGTCGCAAGGTCTAAACTTCACAATGTAAAAGCTGAAATTCTGGGACATATTCCTACTTCCCCTTGACCAAAACTTGTGATCCTAGTCAAACATTTTATTTCACCGAGCCTCCCTTTTATTTGTTCTCACATATGAGTGCACTTTAAAATACATAAGTCCAGGAAAATATGCTCAGTACAAAGACGTTATGTGTGATTTAATCGAAAATAACATTGCTTCATGTTAATATTGCTTCATGTATCATAAGAAACTAGGCTACACATACGCCAGTGTACATGACAACTGAATAATAGCATTGTCATTAGGGTGGATACATAGGAATGTTTCTAAATTCAACTGAATCGCATTTAAGCACATTAATATATTTAAAAGGCAGAGCAGGCACACCTACTCTCACTCATACACACGCTTACACAGTCACACAAATCTGCACCAATCAGCCACTCGTTATTGAGTTGTACTGCAGCTAACACCAGGGGTGAAACTGCTGTGTTAAACACAGTGAGTCACAAAGCGTGTGAGCAGGGGCATCGTGCTCCATGTAGCACAAACATCAGTGCGCCTCTCCCTTCAAGTTCAGCAATGCTTTCAAAACACCAACCCGTAATCATTACCTGTTCCCCTTTTGGTTCCAGGGTCCAAGGCCGGGTAATTCCATTTGACTCCTGCAATTTTCCACTGACTTAGGATCGAAAACTAGGGTCACACAGGCAATTACACATGTATGTGTGGGCTCATATTACCACCAGCGCCAAAGCCAATGTCTGCTTTGGATCGCTGAATGCACGCTACATGTGACGATCAGGAGGCTCCCGAGGCCGCAGCTTGCTCTCAGACAAAGATGCCAAACAGAAACCTGTGGTTTATACCTATCAATTAAAGAACTGCATCTGCAAGTCACTCACTCTTCTCAACAGTGTTTCCTACAAACAATGATAAAAAGATTCACAACGTGAAAGGATGATTGTCAAAGGGATGATCGTTGTTGTTTATTCACTATTGCAGGGATTCTTTGCGAGTACATTTCTAGACTTCCAATATTGTGGTCAAGGTTGCTTTGTGCCAAAGAGCCAATGCCGACGTAGCTCTTATGATGTTTATTATAATAAACACCATGAGAGCTGCGCTGGGATAAGGTGGACAAAGCAACATAGTGCCCCAGTGAAGGCACAGAGGGTTGCATTAGCAGGCCCAGTCCCTGCTCTTAAGGCAGATTGGATTTGCAGCGAAAAGCCTTAAGTGTGCATGGCAGGCTGGCCACAGACATGTCGCTCTGTCATGCACAGTATTTGCACAGCTTCTCTTCTCTGCATGCAACAGCCATGTCCCCTTCGGGCCATCCTTCATTTCCTCCTAATGGGGCCATGGGCCAGTGAAACAAACAATGAACTGTTTGATTAAAGTAAGCAGCATGGAACGAATGAAACTTCACCAAAAATAGCAGAACAGAAAATAAATTAAAGAATTCAAGCTGCTTTTCTTTCAGGAGGTATTGATAGCCCAAACTAGTGGGGCAATGCTCCTCCATCCCTTTAAAGGAGCTGCTGCTGCAGTCAGTTGACCTTCCCAAAGAGTACAACCTCCGTCTTGTCACAGTTGAGGTTTAGGCAGTCGGTCTTCATTCATTTGGTGACTTCAAATATGCAGGTGATGAACTTCATTAAGGTGTTGGGAGTGTTGTGGAGAGGGAGTGGATGAGCTGGGTGTTGTTGGCGTACCAAATGATGATGATTCTGTTTGCCTAGAAGATGTTGGCGAGCAGTGACATGTAGAAGTTGAACAGCAAAGTGCTGCGCGACGATGCTTATGTTGCTCCACACATCAGGTCGGCATCAGTGGAGTTGCATGGTGCCAGGCTGACAGACTGGATCCATCTAGCAAAGAAGGAGATTTTCCATCACAGGGTGGGTCCTCAAAAGGTAGGTTTCATGGAGGTGCTGGATGAGGATGGGGTGGGAGATGGTGTCAAAGGTGGCTGAGAGATTGAACAGGATGAGCTCTGCTTCATCTCCGCTGTCCATGACAGGCAGCTGTCATTAGTGTCTGCAATTAGGGCAGTCTTGGTGCTGTGATTTGGCTTGAATGCCGATTATGAGGGGTTCAGCAGGTGGTTGTTGCTGTGGTCAACCATCCATTTGTATAAAAGTTTTTCCAGCACTTTGGCTGAGCTGGGTAGGGGACCAGAGAGATCGGTCTATATCTTGCTAGCTTCTTTGGGTCTTATGAGGGTTTCTTCAGAAGAGGTAGTATGATGGTGTATTTCCAGTATCTGGGAAAGTGGCTGTGGTGAAGGAGGTGTTGAATATCATCGTGAGTATGATGCAGATGGGGTCAAGTCATTTAGTGAAAATGAAGCATTAACAAGGATCTGATGGGGCACCTGAGTGGATAGAGCACCTGGTGGTGGATGTCTCTGTCAATGGTGGGGCAGCAGATCATTGCAGTTGCTGGGCTGTTTGTCTCGTTGGGCTTGAGGGATGATGAATGTAAATAGGTCTGGTTAGGAAGCTAAGTTGGTGTATTTCATGCAAATTTTGTGGCAGAAGCAATGGAAAAGCTGGGTGCAGAGATATTGTGATGGGGTGATGGTCGTGGAGCTGGTGGTAGGGGAAGTCTTTTACTGTGGCAAAAAGGCTTTTGGCATTGTTGGAGCTGTTCTTAATGTGCTTGGTCAGCACCAAGTGTTTTGTGGATCTAAGTTGCTGGTGGTAAAGCCAGAGTGGGATCTGTAGGTACTTCTGCTGTTGTTACCAGGGGTATCCCCACTGGAATTCCTAGTTGTTTGCAATGGCATTTGGAGAGTCACAGTTCTTCTGTGTACCAGCTCGCTTGTGGTCTGGTCCTAGTGGTGGTGATGGATTTGAGCGTGCCAGACAGTTTGAGCAAGAGGTGATCCAGGTGTTGAAGCTGATGATGGATCAGAAGAGGTCTTGGATTTGGTGCAGCGGGCATGTTTCCTAAGGGATCCTGATCCAGTTGCATCAAGTGGCTTTGGAATGTGTCATTCTGTGTTGGTGGTGAAGCAGACAGGGTAGTGGCCGGTCCAAGTGAGAGAGTTGGACTTCTCAGCCATGAATTCCAGAAAAGTTTGTTAATGTGGGGTCCGACAGTGTGGGTGGGGTCCTTCGCTCATTGAATGAGCCTGAGTGCATTTAGGTCTCCCACGAGGTTGTTTGTGTTTTGGTTAGTGTGGTTTTCAAGGGGGGAATTCAGGTGGCCAAGTAGGATGAAGGAGCAGAAGTCAAGCATCAGTGGGTCGATTAAATCTGTAAAGGTGTTTCTGAAGTTGGATTTCATGTTCAGAGGTAAGTAGAACAGCTTTTCCTCCACTTCCAGGGTGGTGTTACTGGAGATTTGGAGTTTAAAGGCCAGGTGTTCTCTGAGGTCGCTGGAATTCACTGAGGTAATGCAGCAGTGGATTCATTCTTTATAGATGATGCATAGCCTTCCTCCAGGTTCACAGATTCTGAACAGTCTTGTGATTTTGGAGTTGGGGAGTAGCTACTGTGATGTTGGGGGTCAGAGTCAGAGTCAACCAGGTTTTGGTCAGGAAGGGAAGGTTCAAGGAAAGGTTATGTAGTAGGTTCTATAATTCAATGGTGTGTCTGATGATCAACTGAGTGTTGAGGAGGAGATAGGTCAGGGTGGGATGTGAGTTGTGGGTCGGGATGTTGTGAGGGGTTCAGGTGTGGGTGCTGGAATAGAAAGAGGGGTAAGTGGGGGTTGCTGGCAGGTGGGCATGCAGGGAAAGCATCAGGTGATACAGGAGAATGCACCTTCAGTGTTGGAGGAGAAGGTGTGGCAGCAGCGAGCTGAAGGACATCCAGTGTTGAGGGTGCAGGGATTAGAGGCCAAGTAAATACTGGGTTTGCTATGGGGGAGCCCAGGGGTCCTGGCACGGGCGGGTTACAAATAGACACAGGCGGACTTGCCTTTGGCATGCTGGGGCACACCTGTTGTGCGTCCACACTGCGGCCACTATTAAGTAGGTCCGCAAGGGGGAGAGATATCTGGGGGCCAGTGGGCAAAGCTGGGTGTACTAGGAGTGAGTATCAGAGAGCGAGAGAGTGAGAGGTATAGAGAAGTAGAGAGAGAGATATCCAAGAACAAAGTGCCATCTCCAAGCTGGACGTGTAGAGAGAGAGGGATATCCAAGAACAAAGTACCATCACCGCGCTCAAAGTGGAGAGAGAACGATATCCAATAACAAAGCGCCATCATAAAAAGAACCTGAAATCTTCAGTGTGTTTTCATTGGTGTGGTGTGAGCACATTGCTATGGATAACCAAAAAAGAACACTAAGGCTGCATTGCCCAAATGGAAGGAGGGGACATCACATGCTTTAACAGGAGGAAGCATGAACGTAGTATGATGACCAACAAAAATGTTCTGTTAGTAAATTATCAGGGAGGGAACTAAGCACACAAAGGAAGGACATTTACAAAAATGCCCAATAAAAAGGAAGCATTTAAGACCAGCATTTCAGAACGAACGGCAGTAGTGGGCGTGGTTAAAGCCCATAGACTAAATACAGCAGGTCTTGCAGACAGCGCAATCGTGCTGCTAGGCTCGACCTAAAAAGCTGTAAAAGAATGCAAGGGTGACATTGTAAGAGTGGGTGGAAAACAGGCAAAAAGCTGAGAAAGAAAGCAAGAGTTACATTGCAAGAATGATCTTATAAAACAGGCAAAAGGTCAGAAAATGAGAGAGTGAAATAGAGCAAAGTGAGAGTTAAAGTGTGAGAATGGAAAGAGAGAGGCAACCGGCAGAAGAGAGATGCAAGAGTGTGAGGATGGGCTCAGTGCAGTATGGCGACGCAGTGAGCCTGAAAGGGCCGGACCTTATTGGAGGTCTGGGCGTAGGTAAGGTAAGTACGCAGGACAGAGCCAGGGTACATAGTAATATCCTTTGGATGTTTTGCAGCATTTAATTTTTTCTGCAATGAAGTTTTGGCAGATTGCCTAGATAAATTTGCTATAGCTCATTTTGATGATATCCTTATCGGTTACTATTGATTTCATAACTGAGATGTCAAATGCTCACAGTAATGATACAATAGCGGTAGTGTACACATTTTCTAAAATGTCACGTGATTCCATTTAAAGGGTATTTCAAATGCCACACAGATTGCACAAGCTAGACAGATAACATAGGCAATTCCTAATGATCATATAGATAGAGGCTACAGTTTGTTTCCAAAGTCTGGAAGGCATTTTGTTTGTCACTAAACAATAATGCATAAATAATAGCTAAATAACCACAAGTCTTAGCTTCAGGCTTCGTCCGGCTACCGATGGAATTCCTAGGGTGCCAAGCGGTGCAAACATATCACCCCTTCACTACAAAGAAAACATTGATTACAAATTCTAAAAACAGTCAATTAAAAGGTTCTTTACAGAGAACGCTCTCTTTTCTTTACATCACATTCCACCATTAGACCTCGTCTCATCTTGCCCACTTTGCAGATGATCATTCTTTAGGTCAATGCTTTCAGAGCAGCTATTAAACATGCTTTCTTTTTTTAACCCTCTAAGGTTTGTGTTTTGAAGGGTACTAAATAAATGGTTCTTTTCCTGCCACTGAAGCCGTGAGGCCACCTGCAGTCCCATATGTTATCCATATTAACTAAATATCTTTGGAAGAGGCATCTAATTCAGCCTTGCACATGCTGTACTTTAAGCAGCGCCACTGGAATTATGTGGCAGGGAGAACCAAATTATGTGGAAATAAAAGGCACATTATGCATCACATTTTTGATTGCATTACTTGATAAGTTGATCATTTTTACATATGGTAACTCTGTGGGCAAAAATATCATCTCATTAGTACCAGTTTAACAACCAAATAGAGCAATAAGCAACTGAAAAATGACCAGTCACCCTTTGCGAAGGGCCTTCCACTGCATAGGAACATGTCACCATGTTTTTAATAACTTTTGATCCGTTTGCCCTAAGCGCTAGGAAGTAGCCATGCGCTCTATAAATCGAATTGAATTGAAGTAGAAACAAAATTATTTATGGTTATCCAGCAGATGGTTGGTTATGTGGCAAGTATGGCAAATCCATAATTATGCAGGAAACTCTTCACCCCCAGAATCACATAATTCCAGTAGCGCTCCCTATAGGTGAGAGGCCAATATGAAGATCACCGATAGGGTGAAAACCTTCATTACAAGATAGTCATGCTTAATCCCTGCATTGGCTCAGCCAGCAAATTCATTCATTTTGTGACGGTTTTAATACTCTTTCTAGTATGAACTTGTGCCTTAACACATAAAATCAATATATCTGTTCTTCTCATTGCACAAACAAGGTACATCATTTGCTTGACATGCGATTGTAATCGTGGTTGTTTCAATTTCAGATTATCTAGTTGCTATTTGGGACTCAACGATACAGATACAATGCATTCTGTTCTGCTCAGCACGGGGCCCGTTTTTTTCTACGACCAGGTATATATTTCACATAAAATCAAATATTAAAATGTATTTTCAGGATGTACATTGATTTCTAGTTTGAAATTTCTGCTTTATACTTCAGACGAAAACTAAAGCAAGTAAACGAGCAAAGAAAATGCCAGAGGAGCTGCCTGCTGATGTGAAGCTCCTGAATGTAAACCCTCGTATTGCCGGGTTTTTAAACAGGTGAGGATGGTGGAAGTATGTATGTGGTGGTCTGCTTTGGGTATGGAATATCCTGTGCATCAATCGAGGCCCGAAAATCTTAGATTGTCCGTTTATGGTTCTGTTCATGTTTCTTTTAACATCTGAATTTAAGGCCTTATGCATATGTGTGAGTATGCCTCTTGCAGTTCTCAGCATCTGGTCTCATCACTGTTTTTCGCTTGGGATTCTGATTTGTGTACTGTTTCATTTCTATTGGGAATATAAAGCTGTAAACACTAGGCTACAAATTAAAACTAGGATATGGGGTTCTATCCACACCTGAAAGAGGAATCCATGAGATCTTAAGCATGGGCAGACACGCCATTTTTCTATTACTGACTCTTAAAATTGGTTTAGTACAAACAAAATATTTCTTTTAAAGGTTGCAAACCTTTTTATTTTATGCAAAGGATGGTTTTCGACCACTAAAAAGTTTAGTACATATGGCCTGAAAGGCCACATTCGTTTCGCTGTCGAGTAAGTGTAGGGCCTTTCCCAGCCCTGTAACATGCATATGAAATACGCCACACAGGAGCTGCGATCAATCATTACTTTATTCCTCAGCATACACTAGAGTACTGTGCATATCTCATACTTTCTTTTAACCACACCTTAACATCTCCCCATACATTACTTACTTCCTGTTCAGAGATCGCCCAGAACCACAAAGATTCTGGTGCGCAGAAAATCAAGATGGTACAGTAAGGATCTTGGCCTCATACTGTAGCCAAATGGTGGTTCAAATGAACAACACAAAAGTAGATATCTGGGTAGTTTTGGTACTGTGGTAGATGAGTACATCTGGAACTCAGTCCTTGACACGTCTTAGAAATGCAATCCCAACTCTCCATTGTCTGATGGCATAACAGTATATAGTTTGTACACATATGTATAGGACAGATGTTGTATAAAGCATTTGCATGGAATTTATTTGAGAAGAGCATCCCGAAGATGTCTTTAGTCCTCCGTGAGGCTTTGCAAAATGTCTGCGGGATCACCACCACACTGTCTCAGTTTGAAACATATTTATTAGAGAATGAGTAAATGTTAAAGCATGAACAATGAAAAATGTCCTAGCTAACGTAACAGTAAATTCAGTTCTATTAAGGACACAGAGGCGAGGATTATGCTTTACTTTTTTCGTTTTTATTACAGCAGCCAACATTGGCACAATAACAGACTTCATTTCCCATAACACTCAGGAAAAAAGTCACAGTTAAATAATAAACAACCAGTCAGGAGGTGACTGCACCCTTTATAGTCCTATTCCTCTGTTGTTGCCTCCTCCTTCTTCCTGTGAGTGTAGACATCGATTATTCCTTTTACTCCAGCTTCGCTCCTTCAGAACCTAAGGAGTAATTAAACAAAAAGTGTATGAACCTGGGGCCCTGAAGCCACTGGTACCAAACAATGACGTTATTCATGCAATTTGGAGAACTCTCCCACCCTGGAAAATATTAGGATGTGCAACTGGAAATAAGATCCATACTTAACTGTATCAACAAGTTATTCCACACTGGAGGGAGAAAATCGGGTGGATTAATCCTCATCTCCGTGTCCTTAAAAGATTTGAAACTTTCCAATATGTAAACTAGGATATTTTTCATTCTATGGCAGGACCGGAGGTGAGGATTACGTTGGTTTAAAACTTATTCACAACCAGCGAGGCAATACTGGGAACTGGCTTAGAATAAAACCTATTAAAGGTAGAGTCGAAAGACCAGTCCGCAACATTAAGAATACCTTCGAGACGGGCTCCGAATGAGAATGCCTTAGAGGCCATAGCCTATCTGGCAGAATTTGCCCCATTTTTGTGTCAATGCTCACTTCCTGCTTGGCCCAATGGACCCATCGGGCAATTGTAAGGGAAGAGACCACTCTAAATGGCTTGCTTAAAGCAATGAGCAGTTGGTGCTCCCCATGGGGAAGTATATCCTCTGTCATGACTTCAAAAGCTTGGATGCATCTTACCACATTAAACCTTGGGGAATCTGAAAAAGAAGGGTAATTAACCAGTCTATAATTGCCTTTTGTACGCCTAGAAATATGGAAAGAAACCCCTTCTGGGGTAAATACTCTTCCCATTGATCCAGGGCTCTGACGTTTGATACACGCCGGCAAGAAATCAGGCAGAGAAGAAAGGCCAGCTTAGCAGAGAGTTGTTTGCCTGATAGGAATCTATTAGATGGCCAGGAATGAAACAAATTGAGGGCCTTGTTTACATCCCATAGGACAAAATACCTGGGTTTCAGCGGAATGGAAAGGCGGATGCCTCGTAGCAGCTTATGCTCCAAGGGATGCTTGCCTACCTGTCTACAAGGGCATGGCCTGCCTAAATAGCAGATCTGAAAGTATTGATGGTTTTATATGCCAGGCCCTCCGAATACAAGGAGAGGAGGAAATTCAGGATGTGGACAATGTCCTCCCCCACGGGATCCAAGTGTCTTGTACTACACCAGCCCAGCCATCTAGACCATGTTGACCTGTAACGCTTGGTAGTGCTGTTCACCCGTGCCTGGAAAGCAGGTGTGCAGCCTGTCCTGAAAGTCCTTGGACTTCCAAGCATCTCCTGTAATCCTCCATGCCACAAGCGCCAGAGAGTTCTCCAATACCATGGGATGAGGATTTCCTTCCAGATCCTAGAAGAGACCCGGAAACAGGAGTAGAGGGGTTGGAGAATCCCATAAAAGTTCCAGAAGAACTGGAAACCAGGCTTGAGATATCCTCATCAGGGTCACCAGAATTAGCAGCGCTCCAGTTGCCAGTTCTGGAGGAAAGTGTCCATGGCCGATGCCTCCAGGCCCAGATGCCAGCTGAAGAAATTAGGGATCTGACGGGAGGCAAAGAGACCCACAGGGAATGGGCCCACCTTTTGCGAAGGAGTTGAAAGACCAATGTGTGTAGATGCCACAGGCTCTCGTTTCTGAGGTTGCGACAGTGCCAGTCGACTATCTGGTTGGCAACCACCGGTAGAATACCTACTGAAACGGAGATCTTATCCTGCAGACAATATTCCAAAAAGTTGCCAGCCAGATTTGCTGAGTTCTTGGATCGAGTCCCCCCAGATGGCTTATGTAAGGGACTGCCGCCAAGTTGTCCATTTTGAGAAGGATGCAGCATCGGGTCTTTTCCCTGGTCTAACAATGGACTGTGAAAGAACCCGCTAAGAGTTCTTTACAATTGATATGTACTGAACGTTCTTAAGTGGACCAACTTTTTCTGGTGGAGAATCTCCACACTGTTCCCCAGACATCGGACTCTTTGACCAGATCTGGAAGGGAGCTGAAGATCGCTTGCCCATTTCAGGCCTCCATGTGAGTCAACCACCACTGAAGCTCCATTCGAGTGTCCTCTGACAGAGGGAACCACTTGTGAGTAGGTCATTCCTCTCCTGAGGTGGGAAGCCTTCAACCATTGAAGAGCCTGGTAATGCAGGGGTCCTGGGAAGATCACCTGAATCGAGGATGACTGGAGGCCAACCACCCTTGCTAGCTGGCGCAGGAGGTGGAGTGTCGGAGTACCAGCCTACATAGCTCGTGTTTGATTTTGGTCATCTTCCTGGATGGGAGGCTGAGTGTGGCCTGTACTGAGTCAACCACAAAACCCAGGAATTCCGGTGACTGAGCCGGAGTGAGGGCTGACTTCTGTTGATTTATCACAAAACCTAGGGACTCCAGTAGGGAGATCCCAATTTGCAAATTATGCAAGAGGGGCATTGATCCATGAGGAGGATGTCGTGCAGGTAAATGAAGAGATGGATGCCCCGTGCTATTAGGAACTTCACCACCGGAAGCATCAACTTGGTGAAACACCAAGGAGCGGAGGACAGACTGAAAGGAAGGGCAGTGAATTTGAAGGTATCACTCCATCAATGGAATTGGAGGAAGTGGCGGTGAGGAGGGAAGATAGGAACTGTGAGGTCGAGGACCTCCTTGTACACCAGAGAGGCATGCTCCAGGGAAAAAAACAAGGGGACCAGTGTTCTTTTCTGATAAGGAAAGCCGTAAAATTCTATGTGGAACCTCTGCACATTTTGGAGGACCCAGGCATCTGAAGTGCGAGTCTGCTATTTGTGGAAGAAACAGTGCAGCCTGCCCCTCAGACCCTCACAAGGGAGGTTCTGAACGCTCACTTGTATTGGATCGCTGGGCAGGGCCGTCCCGTCGTCCTCCTCTCGCCCTTCTGTGCCTGGGGTAACTCCATGTGGGGTAGAAGTTGCCAAATCTGGAGGCATCCTGGTACCGATCCTTCTTGAGATCTGTTCCCCTGGAGGAGGCTGGGTAGTTAGTGAGGCTAGCTAAGCTCACCCTACCTCGACCAGCCCTGGAGAAAACCTGAAGCGTCAAGATGCGTTTTACAGATACCTGAGCCTTGTCAAGGGAGTTGAAGGTTTGGACAAATTTACCTAATTCCCTGATGAAAGGGTCACCAACCAACCCCCTTGGGCCACAGGGACCTCTTCCGATGTTGCCAGATCCCCCAGTTTAGGATCAATTTTGATAAGGAGTGAACAATGTCACTCATTGAAAATAGTATAGTTCGCATTCCCTTGTAGAATAATGGACCATTGGCCCAGCCTGAGAGGACCTTGGGAGTAATGAGGACCCCTGATGCTTTAACATCCTCTGCCATGTCCAGGATTCTGGTCAGGGGCCCTACAGGTTCAAAGGCTTGTCCTGGCAAGCCCACCAAGAATGGTCGAACCCCTTCTTGGGGTCTTTCATATATTTCCCCAGGAAAGTGGCCATGCGTTCATTGATGTCGGGAGTGAGGGCAACCTTGTCCTCCAATGAATGGCGAGGGCACTCTGCCCGAAGGCTTTTACGGACTTCTTTGTCCAACGGGTTGCGAAGCTGACCCGTGACATAAGTCGCAACCTTGACTGCGGGAACCCATTCCAAAGAACGGGGGTGTCGCAGACGTCCAGATCTAGCATGTTCGAGATATCTTGGGTAACGTTATTTGCCGGGCCCCCTGGGGACTGGGGAGAAGGGTGCCAAGGAAGGGAGTTCTGCTTCTGTTCACCATCCAAGCCTGAGGGAGAATCAGGGTCGTGAGGAGGCGAGGAGGGTTTGGGAGAGTGGGGAGTCACTGGGGATAAAAGACTCAAAGTGCCTAGCTCCAAAGCATCTAGGGGTTCAGAGTGCTATCTATCCAAGAAGGCGCTCGCCAGTTTATCAAATGCATCTAAATCAATGCAAGAAAGGGTGTCGCTTTTGCGTTTGAGCAGCGGCGGGGGTTGGACGGGGCCCCGGGGGGTCAAAGTGGCGAAGTGCCTAGATCAGCTTTCCTCCAGGGGAGGTGTTTGAAGCAGCGTTCAACATACTTCAGCTGTGTCTTCTCCGGGGGAGGGGCACTGCTTTTGTAATAGAGGCGTCCATCACCTCACAAAAGTGGTAGTCAATGGGGAGGTACGTAGTTGTGTCCTTCTCCATGTAAGACTCCTCCACATCATCATGCTGACCAGAAGCTTAGAACCTGTAACCGGATAAATATTTGATTAGGGACCACAACTCTGAGGTAGGGCCCAGCTAAAAGAGGTAACAAGGCATTGGAGTTTTCCCCAGACTTTCAGTGGGGCCCAAGGGGCCAGGAACAGGGTACAGGCCCTACTAGACACCAGATGGCCACTACTTGTCATGGGGGAACGCCTGGGCTGGTGTCCAAATTTGAAGTGCTAATTATTGCAGACCTCCAGGGGTGTAGCCAACTCCAGACTCAGGCAAAACGGGCTTGCCTGGGTCGGAATTGCACTGCAGACAGTGCGTGGGGACGCACACAGTACCGACCCTCTTGGGGGCGTAGAAGGCGTGGGGGGACAAGTACACGCACCTGGTCCCAGATGACTGCGCTGAAGGAATAGATTTGCAGTGAGTGCGTCAGTCGGGAGCAGTGAGACGCACGCAAAGTGCGAATGCTGTGGCCTCTAGTGGCAGGAGGCCGACACCGCAATGGCCACAG
Source organism: Pleurodeles waltl (assembly GCF_031143425.1). Lineage (NCBI taxonomy): Eukaryota > Metazoa > Chordata > Amphibia > Caudata > Salamandridae > Pleurodeles > Pleurodeles waltl. The sequence continues at coordinate 650,454,360 of NC_090442.1, forward strand.
ATGCTGAAGTGCAACACGGAAAGAACTGACAGTGGCCGCGGAGTTGCGATAAGTGTTTCCGAAGCCGCGTATGAGCAAACTGAAAATCAAGTGTAATTAAGGCAAATACCAAACATCCATAAATCTAGAATACATAAATAAGGAATAAAAGGCCCAGAGGTCGGAGGCACTTGACCTGGCTGCCAAGCAGAGAAAAAAGAGAAGGCAACAACAGAGGCATAGGACTATAGAGGGTCCGGTCACCTCCTGACTGGTTGTTTATTGTTTGAACTGGAACTTTTTCCCTGAGTGTTACGGGAAATGAAGTCTGTTATTGCGTTAATGTTGGCTGCGGTTAATAAAAACAAAGAAAGTAAAGCGTAATCCATGCTTCTGGTCCTGCCATAGAATTGAGTTTCATGCTTCAATCTCCAGAGTCCGGTTGCTAGACTCATCATAAAGAAACAATGGAAACAATGTCACAAACGAAAGAATCACGCTGTTCTACTTACAATCCCTTCAGAGAAATAGAATTTTATTTTCATTAGACCAAATGGTTCTTCCTTAATCCCAATGTAGGAATGCATTAACAACAAATGGTTATTATCTCTCTTACAAGTCAGGAATTGCACATTCCTTGAGAATGGTGTACAGTCCTGACGCCTGTAAAGGAAAAGGGTGGCATTCAGGGATGACTCCAGGTCTCCAGCAGCTATGCACTAGGAATTTGAAGATGCTGAAACATATGGATATGAATGCCCCCCTCCCCCTTAAAAACGCTCTCCCTCTGTTCTGGTACTGTGTTAGTCAATAGCATGGTTGGGCTTACCCTTGTTTTCTTAGGCCTATAAAGATCAGTGAGTGGAAGGTCTTCCAATGAATGAGCCCTCCTCTCAATACAAGTGGCAGTGCCCTCTTTACTTTGTGTTTGACCATGATGGTTGATGTACTCATACAGCCCCAAAACACTATAGGTTGTATTTACTAATCTTTCACGCACCACAGTGCAGCAAGGCAACTTTCTGGGCTGTGTTGAGTGAAAGGGAGAGAGTAAAATGCAACGTATCTACTAAGATACAGTGCATTTCGGCTCTCTCATAGTGCTGGGGCACTTCAGACAGCCTGCCAACTACATAGGCACACTTCCACCATGGTGCATGGATGCCTGGGTTACAAGCAGAATTTTTTGTGCAGGAAGCAATACCTTCCTGCACAACCACAATCACTCGGGACCTTTCCCCCTTTCTATGTGTGTTTCAGAGTGCAGCACACATAGAAAGATGAAATAATGAGGAGAAAAAAGATGTTTCTCCTCGTTACATCATCCTCTGGGGGGGCGTTGCAATTTGCTGCAATCCAGGATTATAAACATTTGTAAATCATGAAATCCGAGGGTGGATATACAGGAACGTGCGTTGCTCCACCCATGGAATGCCTTCCAGAATTAAATGTAATGCAACTCAGCTCAAGGTGCTGCCTTGCTGTACATTTCTTTACAAAGCCACGCAAGGTGGTGTAAATTGCCCCTTGCAAGGCTTTGTAAATATTTTCTGGCATTTTGTGCCACGACTGTGCCACAAAAATGGTGCAACCACAACTCAAAATGTTAGCAAGTATGGCCTCATGTCTTATTCTTTTCAAATCCCTTGCCTAGTGCACACAAGTAAGGAGACGTGGGGATTTGAGAAAGATAGGCAGGGGACTGTCTCATGTCAGCAAAGCTTGACAAGGCTTAGTTGGCTGGGATAAATAAGCATTTATATCAAATGAACATGATAAACTTTACCTAAGCACAGTTAAAAAATGAAAGAACAAAAAGGTCTGCTTCACATTTTATATCATGCATAGGTGCTTTGAAATAAAGTGAAATGTTCATGTTCTCTGTGTTTTTCAGCCTTAGCAAAAGAAGAAAGTCTATCAGCGTAGGCGCAACCGGGGAAAAAGGTGAGGCGTCGCAGGTGAAAGAAGATGGAGTGCGAAGGGAGAAGTACCCAGTTCTTCCTGAAATAGATAATTCTACTACCTTAAGGCATGCCACAGAGGACTGTCACCCCAAGCCTGCTCCTACAGCACCAGTCCCAGGTGATGATGATCTGCAGATGAACCCCTTCGATGAATATAAATACGCTGCCCCCTCTATTCTCTATGAACTGAGCAAGATGCTACTTCTCTTTGCACGCTATGAGCTGGTGTTCCCCCAGGGCCTAGTGAACGTGCTGAACTACAGCTGGAAAGAGCTTACCGAAGGTACTGTGTACACCAAACGACATTGGCAGTCCTTGGCATATCAAGGAGTCAAGCCAGGCATGCCCCAACTCTCAGAGGATTTCGAGGTCAAGCAGGCTGAGGTGGTTGCTCCCGAAAACACTGAGAATAGTAGAAATAAGAACAAGAAAAGTATGATGCCAGGAGAGGCTTCAAAAGATCGAGGGAATCGGGATGCTGCTCAGAGCAAGCCCACTGGAAGCAAAAGTGAGTACAAAATAAGGCGTAGAGAACATTAAGAAACAAAACCTATTTTGCTAAGAGGTTATCTTGATTTTGCACCACCTAAAAACTAGAGTTATGCAGGAGGCATTACAGTAATGATACTACTGAATCGAACCATGTTAATACTTGATAAAACAGCGGTTGTTTTCTACGTTTTATTGCCTTGCATTTCCATTTTTCCTCATTTTGTTTCCGTGTCTTGTATGTATTTGTGGGCCGATTTACTTTGTTTGAAGTATTTACATGGGTCATAATAGTGGTACCGTCACTCTCTAGAGACACACGCCTTAACCGTTTTTTTGGTTTCTTAAAATGCCAATCCTTCTTGTCATTTCATGCTTTTCATATTGTTGGTCTTATGTGGGAATACAATTATCCCATGTATGGCGTTACATCAAAGGTTAAGGGATGAACTCATAGACTGTCACCCCCTTCCAACACAACATATTTTCATCCATTCCAGTTGATTTCCCCACTCCTCCTGACCAATCCTCTTCTAGAGTAAGTCCTGATTCCTGTATGCTATTATGGAGAGTCCCCTCCCCAACCCAATGCTGGCATTTTGAGGGAGTCCGCACCCTATTTTCAGGCTGTCACTAGGGGAGTCCACACAGAGTCCACACTTTGCCCCAAATATGCAGTTTTGGGAGACCCTGCCTGAGTGCATGTTGACTAAGGTAGTATCTATCAAGCTATACATTTCTCAGACGTTCAATGAACTTGCCTCATCCCAGAGTTAGATTCCCCACAATCAAGTACCAGCAGATAATAGGAACCAATCGGTTTAATTAATTAAGCCACTCATTTGTTTATGCCTAACTGCTTGTAACCGCAGAAAATACGGTCTAAATGAAAAGGAGTGTGGGCTTCCCTAAAAATCAGTCTCAAGATGAAACTACCAACAGTGGCAGCCCTGGAGCTCATTCCAATTTCCTAAAATGGTACGGTGGGACATCCATGGTAAGGGTTGTGAACAGAAGCGGTGAAGAGATCTACTCTAAGAGGTGCGACACGGAATGGCCACCTGTCACTTTTGTTGTGACATCATTTGATGAACAATTACATTTTTCTGATTGTACTCCCATGAAAACATGAACATTGCAGGTTCTAAATTTGTTTATTGACCCTAGTATTACCAGTCCTTTAGGTATGTTATTCAACTGTCGTAGGATCAGGCTAGAGAAGATCCTGCCTCTTTTTCACTGCCTTAAGTGAATGAATGCAGAAATGTCTTATCGAGGCTGGCTTTTATTGCTTTTACATCAGTGTGGGGTGAATCTGGCAGACAGACCGTTTTTTGTGTACACCAGTATGTATTTTTTGTTTGGCAGATATTGATGGTAGAGTTTCTCAAACAGCTGTTTGCCTGCGCAGGTTTCTGTGTGTTCTTAATTAGGGTTCCTTACGAGTACTGAAACACCTACTGTACAGCTACTGCATGTAACAATTTGGGGACCCAGCATTCAGAGAATTTGCATAACCCAATCAAAAGACGTAAAATTAGCATTTGCTCACTGACCTCTGCAGATGGCTTCCACCCGTATAGGTGGAGAACCTCAGCCCAAGACCTTTGTGTATGCGTCAGTCAGACTGCCTAAATGAAATTCTAAAATGGCCTTCACCAGCCTTTGTAAGGGAAATTCGCCATTTTGTGCTATGCCTCTGGATAAGCCAGATCAAACTCTGTATGCTTATTTGTGTATACTTTTTGCTTCACATTAAAAAGATCAGGTCATGGGCTGAAGTGCTGTACAATTGTATGGCTATAACAGTATACGTTGTCAGTGTTACTTAGGAAAACCTAAAAACCTTTTGGGAGTCTTACATATGGACCAGCTCAACTGCTTAAGTGCAGTTTCATTGTTAACGTTCAGCATTTATGCATGGCCACAGATAGAGAGGAAAGTGTACAAAAATACACTAACAGCCTTGAATCTGCTCCGTCTCACGCACAAGATAATACATATCCGGCCATAAGTAGCTGCTAATGCCACTTCATTGTCAGAGTTATTGTTCTTCCACACACAAAAGCCTGTTTCATATCTTCAGTCCTAATCAAGGAGTTGTACTGCTCGCATCCCAGACAATGTAAATCAAAGATTTTCCATTCGGGATATATGTGTAAGCAAAGATTTCCAGAACTTGGACAGCGACTTTTCAGATTAAATAAGATCATGATTGAGCTTGTTGTTCACTAGAAGTTTATACAGATTTTAAATTGACTGTGTTGGTGTTAAAACAAAATGTAATGTACAATTTTAGGTAGCAAATAATTTGTACTTATAAATGATTTTCATGATGATGCTTTTTCATGATGAACATATTTGTAACTAAGGAATTAATGATGTTGCACATGAAAGGATTTAAGTATTAGGCTCAGAAGTGTGTTTATTAGTATAATTTAGTTATGCCACGTTTTCATAGAGGCATCATTTTATTAAGACAGATCTAGTTTCTCTTGTTCTGTTCATCTTGCTCCTGCCCTTTCATCCTTCCCAGTTAATGTCCCCTGCGTGTCTTCTCTCTCCACAGTTTCCTCCATGCATAGTACACAATTGGGTATTTTCCCTAGAGAGCATGGTTTGTGAACAAGCTTTCATTGTGTTCCTGATATATCTTTCTGAAGGACACTTCAGCTGGAAGGTCCGTTGCAGGCTTACTAGCACACTAGTGTCTGGGTCTTTGTTTGAAAAGGTTGCGTATTGTATTTTACATGTTAAGACTGCTGTTGCTGTAGAAGCTAATGGGAGATTCCTGACTACCAAAGAAAAAAGTTAGTGTTATAATATTTTTTATGAGGATCTCACTTCTGTTTTGTCTAATATATGCTATCTCTACTCATGTCATGATGAATCTGCAGTATTACTCGTTGCTTATGTGTAAAATCTGTAAAAGAATCCCTGGATTTGGGAGTGGGTGTGGAGACTTTTCCTTTCCTACTAGAGATGCTGTCAGTGTTCATGTGCATCTGACAGTTATAATTTAATAAGACTTTTGTTTTCCCCATGGAACCCTCTCTGATTATTGGGAGACTTCCTATTCCATTAAGAATCCTGTCTTTATGTCGTTTTGCTGTTTATTGGACTTGATTTAATTTTTAATTCCTTACTATGTACTCCGTACCTGAGCCTTCATGGCCCTTTCTTTCTGAATTTCTCTATTTTGCCTATATTGAGATTTTTCATAATAAAACTCGAAGTTTGTGTTGCTCTGGAACTCAGTTATTTAGTGGACCCAGTCACTATTTGATTTACTCCACTAATTGTGTTGGGGCTGATGTTGTGGACGGTGGTGACTCATATCTCAAGATCTAGGGTGCTGGAGCTGAGCAGTCAGAGGTAAATTTTGGGGTGATTGAAATCTTGGGGTTCAATAAATTACTGGGGTTTGAACTCCCAGGAGAGGGTTCTTCTTAGAATGTAAAGCTGTTAGCATTCTCACAGCCCCCAGATTTTGCCACATTAGTGCTTTGTCTGATGAACAGATGTATTATAACGTCTGATGAGGAAAGCCATGCAGTAACATCCCAGGGTCCTCAGGTACAGGAAGCCCCAGGATATGACTCAGGGTCTCCTTTCAGAACACCGTGAGTACCAGCCACTCTCACTATGTGTGCAAGAGGGAATATTTTTTATCTGCCATCTCCTGCACCTTTCCATAAAAGTTAGGGGCCTGATTACAACTTTGGAGGAAGGTGTTAATCCGTCCCAAAAGTGACGGATATTCCACCAGCCGTATTACGAGTCCATTATATCCTATGGAACTCGTAATATGGCTGGTGGTATATCCGTCACATTTGGGACGGATTAACACATTCTCCAAAGTTGTAATCAGGCCCTAGGTCTCTTAAAGCCCCCCCTCGCCTTTCTTGGGACGTAACAGCCAGTATATTCGCTGTAGATAGTGTAATAAATCCAGTTCTACACCCCACTTTCCCTTCCAATCCTCAAACGTTTTCACCTTTTGAAAGGGCCCAGCAGCCCCCCTACTGCCATTGCCTAAAACAAGCCCCTTGCATGGTCGGGGTTAAGTTTGCACCAAAGTGGATTGGAATATTTGGTGAGGTATAGGATGTTAGCACTATCATCACTCTATCCCACAGCGCTAAAACGGTTTCCAATGGAGTAGCTTTGTATACATTCTGGTATTGTGTTTTGCTAACTGTATCAGATCTCACACTGGTCTTTCCAATACTGTGTGGCCCCTTAGGATCCATTTCTTCTCAGTGTACCCCAGACCACTCAACTACGACTTCTAAGAAAAGCAGCTTTGTAGTATGTCATCATATGTGGACATGCCAGGCCCCTCCCCCGCTCTCTCTGCACCATAAATATTTTTTACTGACTCTTGGGCTTCTACCTGCCCATATAAGCGACATGAGTTCACCTTGCAAGGCCTTTAGTGTCACCTCTGCATTCAGTACGTGGAAGGACTGGAGAATACACATGAGCCCCTGCAATATGTTCATTCTGGTCACATTAATGCAACTCAACCATGAAATAAACATAAGGCACCACAGTCTCAGTTTTTCTTGTATCTGCCTGTGGAGTCCTGGCCCCACACAATCCCCCTAATTTTCTTGTAAAGAGCATGCCTAGGTACATAATGGATGTCGTTACCCATGAAAGTGACATTGAGATCTTATTCTAGTCATTGCATCTTTCACATTATGTTGAGTATTTATCAGTATTGTCTATTGACTCTGAGCTGAAGCCTCACACCTTTTCTAAAACGTCTGTGATGTCTAATACAGTGGGGATTGTTGCTTCAGGATATGCCAGCATAAGCTGAACAATATGAGCAAGCAGGTAAATCCTATGAAGCTCTACCCTTTTGAGGCTACCAGAGTGCAACTGTGTAACCCAAAAGCCAACAGTTCCACCAACAGGACATAAAGGAATGGTGACCCCTTCTCTCCATTCTTCTGTCCTTTTGCAGGAAATAGTTAATTGACTGTAGTCTTATTTGGCCCTATAGTCTCATAAAATCAACTTGTTCATTTTAGTACATATTTGCACTATAACAGTCTTGAAGAACCTCTAGCTGACTCAGTCAAGTGCCTTTTTGTTATCAATGCTTAATAAGGGAGCAGGATTGTCTTGTAATTTACCATTTTCACAGAGTCAGTTGCAAGTGGATGTCTCACATTCTCACTCACCCATCTGTTCGTGCTAAAACCTCTCATCAGCATCTATGAGATGGTTTACCATCCTATTCTAGATTTTGGCAACTATGTTAAATGATGCAATTGGTTGATAGCAGGAGCACTCCTCAATGTTCTTTCCTGACCTACAACTAAAACTAATGTTTGCCACTCATAGGGGGTCATGCCTTCTTGCTGTGTTAAGAAGTTAAATAAAGATGCAAGATGCTTTCCAGCTGGGAAGAATTATTTTGTAAAATAGGGTAATGAGCCAATCTGGCTTTTTGGTTTATCCAGGATGCATATCTTTCACTGCTCTCAGAATCTCTGCAGTTTCTATGGACTTCTCTGACTCCTCGACACCACTGGAAAGAAGAGTGGACATGCCACGATCTTCTCATAGAACTTTATTGCTTCCACAACTTCCTGTCCTCAACTAGGCAGGCCCTCAAAGAATCATCAGAATGCAGATTACTTCCCATTCTCCTTAGATGCCCAGGTACCATTTGAGGTTTTCACCAATGCAATGTATTGGTTTTCTCCTTGTAGCCTTATTCTTCTCACAAACAGTGTACCTATTTTATTACCCTTTTGATCAATGGTTTGTCCCAGATTAAGGAGAGCCAACTCAGCAGGATTTGTTGTGATTACCATATTGCAGTGGTTTTTGTACCCTCCTGCTTATCTGGCATCTTTCAATTCACTTGGAAGGTTATTTTTCAATAACGTCTTTTTTCTCCTTGCCCATTTTGAAAGAGCTATGGCAAACCCTGCCAATGCTTATGGCCTTGAAAGCCTTCCAATTAGTCATGGATGATATGTCTTTATCTAGATCAAACTTAAAGAATTTGGTTAGTCTGTATTCATTCTTCCTTCTGTAGCTCCCCACTCACACTCCATTTGGGGTTTTGAGTCGCTCTGCAATTTGACCTCCATGTGGTCATAGCCCGAGATGGATATGTCTCCTGTGTCGACTCTATGAAGTTTACATTTTAACCCATGCAAAATCAAGATATAATCTGTGCATTAATATGTTTTGAGTGTGTATTATTTGAAAGAGAAATCTCTAATCTAGGGATGCACAGTTTGCCAGGCAGCATCCAAGCCCTCTTTTCCAAACATTTTCTCAAGGCCTTTAGTTGTCAAACTGAAAATGCCCACTTCTCATGTGAGTCTATCTAGATGAGCATCCCATGCCAAGTTGATGTCCTTACCAATATCACCTCCTTTAGTTTAAGAGACCAAATAGGCTATCCTGGAATGTAAATGGGTTTGGAGATAGGGTTAAGCATGGTTTGGTGTTGTAATACATTAAAAGGATATACCCTGATGTTTTTTTGCTACAGGAGACGCATCTTAAGGGCACAGGTGTCAATTCCTGGTCAGGGGGCCTTATGTTATGCTGGCACATGCTGGCTTTACCTCTGGTTCTAGGGGAGTAGTGAATTTTATCCGTAGGTCCCCGCCCTTTCACCTCACAAGTCAGTGAAGAGACCCAGCGGGTAGAAATGTGGGGTTGCAGAGGCTTTGGGGTAAATGTGAAGTATTGTTCTTGAGCACTTATGCCCCACCAAGACTCCAGGCTCCCTTACTAGAGAAGATAGCAGAGATCCTACTAGAGGCGGACACCACGCTCCATGTGGTGGGGTTATTTTAATGACATAATAGAGATGCATCAGGACCACTCTGGGGTGTCTGGAGGAGCTACCCGCCATACTCCATTGTATCGCTTTGAGGCAGCATTGGGACTGTCAGACCTGTGGTGACGTGCCCATCCCATTGACTGGAAATACTCCTACTTTCCCGGGGCCCACCGGGTTTTTTCAAGATTGGACTATATTTTCTCCCGAGCAGGAGCGGTAGGGACTATCCATTGGGCGGAATACCTGGCCAGGGGTTTGTCTGAGCACTCTCCTTTGATGGTCACGATTGGGAGGAAGGTGTCTGGAAATGGAGGCTGGGGGCTTGGGATTTGTAAGACTGGGAGGTGGCCCAAGTGGACACGGAATTATATTTCTGGGAAAACCAGGGATCTGTCGAGTCTCCCTCCGGTGGTGCTCTGGGAGGCGTACAAGACAGTGGTCTGAGACAGCACTCAGAACCTAGTGGCATGAAAGAGAAAGAAAGCAACTTAAGGTCTCCCGCCCCTTCCGCACTTTGCCAACTGGAGCTTGTTAGGGCAGGATGCAGGGAAGCGGCAGAGAATGAAAGCAGAATGCGACTACACACCTTCCAACACACGCTATACGACACAGTGGATAAAGCTGGGAAACTATTCGCTTGGCTGGGAAAGGAGGAGATGGATGTGAGGTGGGTAGATGATGTTGTGACACCAGAGGGAGTCAAGGTTTCCCCAGATAAGAAAGTTGCTGAGACCTTTGCCGGTTACTATTGGGATTTGTATCAGGCACGCCCTTTACAGGAGGCTCATCAGATTAGGGAGTACCTACAAAATATAGCCATCCCAGTCCTGGATGCGGAGGCCCGTGGTGTGTTAGAAGGGGACATCACCTTGGAGGAAATTAAGGCAGCCATGACGAAGCTATGCTCCGGGGAAAGCCCTAGGCCCTAACGGATTTCCAGCGGAGTTTGTCAGAACACTTAGAGATATCTTGGCTCCCCATCTCCTAAATATGTTCCTGGAGGCGAGAAACGAAGGAACTCTCCCTCCAGGTTTGAGAAAGCCAGTGATAGTGGTAATTTGTATAGAAGGAAGGCCGAAAGTGTCCTCATATAGACCGATTTCTCTCCTTAATGTGGAGGTGAACGTTTTGGTCACAGTTTTAGCAGCGCGCCTATCATCCCCCTAGTACATATGGACCAATCCGGCTTCATGCCGGGACACTCCACAAGCAGATCCTACTTGACCCCAAATGTATTCTATTGGGTATCCCCAATGATGTTGACTTACTCTGGGCCAGGCTTATATTCTGCAGCCTAGGGCTGGTGGAGGCTAAGAGGTATGTGGTTCATCTTTGGGGATCAGAACTATCCCCGCGGTGGACACGTGGAGAAGAGGGATGGATGGATTTATGATGGCAGAAAAGGTAACATGAGAAAATAGAGGCTGCCCACGAAAGTTCAGGAGGGTCTGGGGTACCTGGATGGCGTACCACTTGTTAACTGTGTAGAGCATTGTGGGCTATGGCTCCACTAGAGTGCGATGTAGACTGTATAGTATTGATTATTATGGGGCAGAAGGATGGAGATGCCTACGAGATGGGAAGGAGACCAAGTGTTGACATACAAGAGGATGTTGTGGTAGCTGGAATGTATTACATCATATGGACTGTAGAATGTAAGGGGATTCTATTCCTCAGGCTGGGGTTGAAGAGAGCTGTTGGAGTTGGAGAGAGCTGTTGGCTGTATCTGCGTGGATGGGATACTTCAAATAAAGAACCTGCCTATCCTGGTTTATTCTGGACTCATGATTACAGATGTGTTTATGTGTCTGTGGGTGGTTTGGGGGGATTGCTGTTTCTCCCCTTCTTATTCCAGTGCTGTTGTGAAATACTGTCCTGTATTTTTTTTCTGGATCTGGTATGCACCTGTTGAAAATCAAATAAAAAGACTAATTTAAAGATACCAAATAAGCTATAGATGTTTGTCTAAGATGCTGTGTTGCTTCATTTGCCTCTTGTTGACTTTTTAAGGATTCCAGTCTCTGTTTGAGGCTTTCGAGTCACCTACCTGCCTTGTTGCCATCTCAAATGCTATATCCTTTGCTCTTGTGGTATAAGAGTTTAGCTGATATATTATCAAGTCTCCATCATTGGGGGTTATGTTTATTTCGGGCATGACGAGGCCATCACTCAAATCTAGGCCCTTGATCGGGTATGAGGAACTCCTATCTGCATACCTATCTTCTCCAATGAGTTCTTGCTTTTTCCCCTATTCTTCAAACTGTCCACACCTAAGGTTATCTGAAACTGCTGTTCTACAGTTTATTCCTTACGCCCATTGTAAATGTAAAAAAATGTAAATTAGCATTTGTATAGCGCACTACTCACCCGTTAGGGTCTCAAGGCACTGTACTCATACCGCTATGGAACCCCTCCTGGCTTTTCCCTGTGAGGCGCCCACTCCTGAGCACCCCCAGGGTGAAGCCAGGCATCCAAGCGCTGTTGGGGCCGTTATGGAGATTAAGCAAGCTATTGCCCAGAGTTGCAGAGTGGGACCCATGAATTAGATTAGGCGCCGAGGCGAGAATTATCTGGTCAAGGGGAATTGAGCCCAAGACCTGCCGAAGCGGGACTTGAACCCTGGTCTTGAGCCAGATCTCTGCTTCAGGGTCTGCAGCTCTAACCATTGAGCCACACTTCTCCACTGAGCCACACTTCTCCATTAGCACCTACTGTACACATTCCACTGTGGCTGACTGCTCTCATTAAATATGTCCATACAGTCCACACTTTGGGGGTCATTACAACCCTGACGGACGGTGTTAAAGCTGCGGTAATACCGCAAACAGGCCGGTGGACCAAAAAAGGGAATTTTGACCGCGGCGCAAACCGCCAACATAGACAGCCACTTTAAAACTCCGACCGCCACGGCGGTACAGACAAGCAGCGCGGCGGTCACCGCCAACAGACAGGCGGAAGACAATGTACCGCCCACAGTATTACAACCTGCCAATCCGCCACCTTTTCCGGGGCGGATTCACCGTGGATAAAAACATGGCGGAAACAGCTTTTGCAATGGGAAAACACTCACCTTAACGCACGCCACGAGGAAGGAGGCCACCATGGAGCCCGAACTCCAAATACTCCCTGCGCTTGTGTAGGAAGTTGGCTCTGTATGCACTATTTCAAAGTAAGGAATAGTATGCACAGAGTCCAAGGGTTCCCCTTAGAGGTAAGATAGTGGCAAAAAGAGATAATACTAATGCTCTATTTTGTGGTAGTGTGGTCGAGCAGTAGGCTTATCAAAGGAGTAGTGTTAAGCATTTGTTGTACATACACACAGGCAATAAATGAGGAACACACACTCAGAGACAATTCCAGGCCAATAGGTTTTTGTATAGAAAAATATATTTCCTTAGTTTATTTTAAGAACCACTGGTTCAAATTCTACATGTAATATTTTGCATGAAAGGTATTGCAGGTAAGTACTTTCGGAACTTGGAATAATCACAATAGCATATATACTTTTCAAATAAAACACATATAGCTATTTTAAAACTAGACAGTGCACTTTTCACAGTTCCTAGGGGAGGTAAGTAATTGTTAGTTCTTGCAGGTAAGTAAACCACCTACGGGGTTCAAGTTTGGGTCCAAGGTAGCCCACCGTTGGGGGTTCAGAGCAACCCCAAAGTTACCACACCAGCAGCTCAGGGCCGGTCAGGTGCAGAGTTCAAAGTGGTGCCCAAAACACATAGGCTTCAATGGAGAAGGGGGTGCCCCGGTTCCAGTCTGCCAGCAGACCAGGGGGGTTTTGTAGGGCACCGGGGGGGACACAAGTTAGCACAGAAAGTACACCCTCAGCAGCACGGGGGCGGCCGGGTGCAGTGTGCAAACACACGTCGGGTTTTCAATTGGAATCAATGGGAGACCAAGGGGTCTCTTCAGCGATGCAGGCAGGCAAGGGGGGGGCTCCTCGGGATAGCCACCACCTGGGTAAGGGAGAGGGCCTCCTGGGGGTCACTCCTGCACTGGAGTTCCGATCTTTCAGGTCCTGGGGGCTGCGGGTGCAGGGTCTTTTCCAGGCGTCGGGATCTGGGAGTCAGGCAGTCGCGGTCAGGGGGAGCCTCGAGATTCCCTCTGCAGGCGTCGCTGTGGGGGCTCAGGGGGGACAACTTTGGTTACTCACAGTCTCGGAGTCACCGGGGAGTCCTCCCTGAAGTGTTGTTTCTCCACAAGTCGAGCCGGGGCCGTCGGGTGCAGAGTTGCAAGTCTCACGCTTCTGGTGGGAAATGCAGTTGTCTTTAAGTTGCTTCTTTGGAAACAAAGTTGCAGTCTTGGGTGAACAGGGCCGCTGTTCTCAGGAGTTTCTTGGTCCTTTTAGAGCAGTCGCTGGAGCAGTTTTCTTGCGAAGGGGGGGAGACAGGCCAGTAGAGCTGGGGCCAAAGCAGTTGGTGTCTCCGTCTTCTTCTGCAGGGTTTTTCAGCTTAGCAGTCCTCTTCTTCTTAGGTTGCAGGAATCTGATTTCCTAGGTTCTGGGGAACCCCTAAATACTGAATTTAGGGGCGTGTTTAGGTCTAGGAGGGCAGTAGCCAATGGCTACTGTCCTTGAGGGTGGCTACACCCTCTTTGTGCCTCCTCCCTGAGGGGAGGGGGGCACATCCCTATTCCTATTGGGGGAATCCTCCAAAACCAAGATGGAGGATTTCTAAAAGTCAGAGTCACCTCAGCTCAGGACCCCTTAGGGGCTGTCCTGACTGGCCAGTGACTCCTCCTTGTTTTTCTCATTATCTCTCCTGGACTTGCCGCCAAAAGTGGGGGCTGTGTCCAGGGGGCGGGCATCTCCACTAGCTGGAGTGCCCTGGGGCATTGTAACACGAAGCCTGAGCCTTTGAAGCTCACTGCTAGGTGTTACAGTTCCTGCAGGGGGGAGGTGTGAAGCACCTCCACCCAGAGCAGGCTTTTGTTTCTGTCCTCAGAGAGCACAAAGGCTCTCACCGCATGGGGTCAGAAACTCGTCTCTCAGCAGCAGGCTGGCACAGACCAGTCAGTCCTGCACTGAACAATTGGGTAAAATACAGGGGGTATCTCTAAGATGCCCTCTGTGTGCATTTTTTAATAAATCCAACACTGGCATCAGTGTGGGTTTATTATTCTGAGAAGTTTGATACCAAACTTCCCAGTATTCAGTGTAGCCATTATGGAGCTGTGGAGTTCGTTTTTGACAGACTCCCAGACCATATACTCTTATGGCTACCCTGCACTTACAATGTCTAAGGTTTTGCTTAGACACTGTAGGGACATAGTGCTCATGTACTTATGCCCTCATCTGTGGTATAGTGCACCCTGCCTTAGGGGTGTAAGGCCTGCTAGATGGGTGACTTACCTATGCCACAGGCAGTGTGAGGTTGGCATGGCACCCTGAGGGGAGTGCCATGTCGACTTAGTCATTTTCTCCCCACCAGCACACACAAGCTGGCAAGCAGTGTGTCTGTGCTGAGTGAGGGGTCCCTAGGGTGGCATAAGACATGCTGCAGCCCTTAGAGACCTTCCCTGGCATCAGGGCCCTTGGTACCAGGGGTACCAGTTACAAGGGACTTACCTGGGTGCCAGGGTTGTGCCAATTGTGGAGACAATTGTACATTTTAGGTGAAAGAACACTGGTGCTGGGGCCTGGTTAGCAGGGTCCCAGCACACTTCTCAGTCAAGTCAGCATCAGTATCAGGCAAAAAGTGGGGGGTAACTGCAACAGGGAGCCATTTCTTTACAGCTTGTCTACCTGCTCTTCTACGAACATCAGCAACGTAGGTGCCGAAGACAACGGTGAGTACTGCACCTACGACATAGGGGAGGCAAAAATCAGGGGGACACACACGCAACACCCCCACCCCCAACCCGACCCTCACCCACTACAACACACACACCAATGCATTTCCAAGCAGCACAGTAATAACCCACAACCCCCCCGGAAGAATGCAAAGACAAAAGGAAATCAGTCCAAACATTGGAATGTATTAAAATAGAGTAACCAAATATATACAGATACATATAAATCATACATCACGAGTAGTACTGCAGGTATGCACATATCAATGTCCGTGGACCACTGGGCCCAAAATGCATGGGCGGGGCCCACACTAGATACCTGTCCACAAACGGAGAGAACACTGCAGGGGCATCAGATAGAAATACAACAGGTACCTCAGGGGGAAGGGAAGGGGGGGCACCTCAGCCGGATGACAGCACCACGCCAGATCCACGACGGGGCTCCATGCCCATTGATGTATCCTGGGGAGTGCAAAGCCACAGTCTCTCAAGTCTCTACAGTGGGTGGTGTGCCCACTGTACCATCCTGGGGAGTACAAAGCCACAGTCTCTCAAGTCTCTACAGTGGGTGGTTTGCCCACTGTACCATCCTGGGGAGTGCAAAGCCACAGTCTCTCAAGTCTCTACAGTGGGTGGTTTGCCCACTGTACCATCCTGGGGAGTGCAAAGCCACAGTCTCACAAGTGGATGCAGGTCACCACTGGTTCTGGAGGGGGACTGGTGCCCAGAGTGCATCACGCTCCCCGTGACGGTCCCAGTTCCGTCACTGTCCCAGCTGCACATGGGCTAACGATACTTGATTTGGCGGTCTTTGCCCTGTTCAGCGGTCTTCACCATGGCGGTGCTTTGCCCTGTTCAGCGGTGCTTGCCTTTGCTGTCTCTGGCCTTTTCAGCGGTGCTTTGCCCTGTTCAGCGGTCTTCACCATGGCGGTCTTTGCCCTGTTCAGCGGTGCTTGCCTTTGCTGTCTCTGAACTGTTCAGCGGTGTGTGGCATTACGGTCCCTCAGTGCCCAGCGGGGCTGTGGCTGCCGGGGCCCTCCAGGTCACTGATGCTGGCGGTGGTCTCCGGACCAGTGACGATACTGCTGCCCTCCAGGTCACTGACGCTGGCGGTGGTCTCCGGACCTGTGACGATACTGCTGCCCTCCAGGGCACTGACTCTGGCGGTGGTCTCCGGACCAGTGACGATACTGCTGCCCTCCAGGGCACTGACTCTGGCGGTGGTCTCCGGGCCAGTGACGATACTGCTGCCCTCCAGGGCACTGACTCTGGCGGTGGTCTCCGGACCAGTGACGATACTGCTGCCCTCCAGGGCACTGACTCTGGCGGTGCCTCCTGTCCACTAGCGGAGGTGGTGGGCAGTTCATCATCCAGGCTAGTGTCAGGGGCCCCTTGGAGTGCCACGGTGTCCCTCATGGTCTTTTGTATGTCCTTCAGCCCCCTACGACGGTGCCCAGGGCGGAGCTGATGGTTCTGAGCTCCTCCCTGAACCCCAAATACTGTTCGTCCTGCAGGCGCTGGGTCTCCTGAAACTTGGCCAGGACCGTAGCCATTGTCTCCTGGGAGTGGTGGTAGGCTCCCATGATGGAGGAGAGGGCCTCGTGGAGAGTGGGTTCTCTTGGCCTGTCCGCCCCCTGTCGCACAGCTGCCCTCCCAGTTCCCCTGTGTTCCTGTGCCTCCGTCCCCTGGACCGTGTGCCCACTACCACTGCCTCCAGGTCCCTGTTGTTGTTGGGGTGGTGGGTTACCCTGGGTTCCCTGTAGTGGTGGACACACCGCTGATTGACGTGTCCTGGGGACGGAGGTATTGGCCCGCTGGGTGGGTGCTGTGCTGGTGTTACCAGAGGGTGGAAGGTCAGTGTTGGGCTGTGCCTGTGCAAGGGGAACCGACAGTCCCGAGGCCCACGATGGTCCGGGCTGGTCATCTTGATCCAGTTGGCCAGAGCTGCTGTCGTCACTGTGGGCCTCTTCTGTGGGTGGAGTGGAGATGTCTGGACCCTCCTGTGTGGTGATGTTACGTAGTGGTCCTGCAGGGGTATAAGAGCATGATTATTACATCTGTGTGTGTCATGGTGTGCAATGGGTGGGTGTGCGTGTACCCCAGTGCAAGCATTCCTGTGTGTGGGCTTGTATGATGATGGTTGGGGGGATGTTATGGGTATGTGAAGTGAGCATGCTTTAGTGCTGGGTGTCCATGCTTAGTTGTGTCATGCAGGGCTTGGTGTTGGGATGTGTGGTTTGTGTTATTAGTACATTAGTGAGGAGTTGTAGTGATAGGGGAGGGGGTGAGGGTGGGGGTGTGTGATAGCCTGCAGGTAGGGTGGGGGATATGATAGTTAAGATTTGACTTACCAGTATCCATTCCACCACCGACTCCTCCGAGGCCCTCTGGATGCATGATGGTCAAGACCTGCTCCTCCCATGTTGTTAGTTGTGGGGGAGGAGGTGGGGGTCCGCCGCCAGTCTGCTGAATCGCGATGTTGTGCCTGGAGACCACTGAATGCTCCTTTCCCTGTAGGTTGTTCCACCTCTTCCGGATGTCCTCCTGATTTCTTGGATGCTGTCCCACAGCGTTGACCCTGTCGACGATTCGCCGCCATAGCTCCATCTTCCTGGCTATGAAGGTGTGCTGCACCTGTGCTCCAAATAGCTGTGGCTCCACCCGTAGGATTTCCTCCCCCATGACCCCAAGCTCCTCCTCAGAAAACCTGGGGTGTCTTTGGTGTGACATTAGGTGGTGTAGGTGATGTATGTGGTGGTGTATGTGTTGATGAGTGTGGTGATGTGTGGTGGTGTGGGGTGTTTTGAACGTGGATGTTGTATGGGTGATGGTGTTGTGTGCCTCTGTGTGGTGGGGTTGTCTATTGCTGTAGTGTCTCTCTGGCCTTCTTTTGGAATTTTTGGTCGTAGGGGTTTGTGGGTGATGTGGGTGTGTGTTTTACATAGTATTGATTTTGTGGGAGTGGTGTTTGTATGTGTATCAGGTGTGTATTTTGAATTGTCCAATGTGGCGGTGTTTTGGAGATGTGTGTGTATTTTGAGCGCGGCGGTGTGTACCGCCAATGGAATACCGTGGTTGAAAGACCGCCGCGTGGATTAGTGGGTCGTAATAGCATGGGCGTGTTACAGTTGGCGTGACGGTGGAGGTTTTGTTTTCGCCAGTTTATCACTGACCTTTGGTGTGGCGGACTTGTGTGGGTGTCTGAATTTCGGCGGATTCCGAGATGTGGGTCATAATAGCTGTGGTGGAATTCCGCAGTCGCAGCGGTGTATTGGCGGTCTTCTGCACGGCGGTAAGCACCTTTTACTGCCAATGTTGTAATGACCCCCTTTGTCTTCTCAGACCCACGTTCACATCAGACCCACTTTCTAAATCCAGGATTTGGTACCCTGGCCACAGTACTTTGTTTGATGTTCTCAGTACATGACCTTGTGTTACTCGTCAAAGTAGGCCCTCATTTGCTTGTGCACAGTCGCTCTTCCATTCTGGACTGCCAGTGACACTAGGTGGTGGGAGGGAGGATTGGCACTTTAGGGAGGTGTTGACCTCTAATGACTTCTTGCCTCCAACTCCCTCTCCCTTTTAGTGGATGCTTCTCATGCTCTTCTATCTGCCATCCTGTCTTCATTCACCCCAGGATCTTTCTCTAAGCTAGGAGAGCTTGCAGTCCTTGGCCTGATCCTTTCTCTTTTGTGGGGTGTTGACTATGTCACTTCTGTATATGTTCCAGCTTTGTGGATGCTGGTCAGTGCTTTCCAACCCTCTGTAGTTTTATTCTATGCCTTCACCTCTCTGACATGCCCAGAATCCTGAGGTGTAATACACACTTGTGAACTGTGAGTTTCCAGCACTGGTGTTCACCATATTTTCTTCTGCTCAGTGGTGCCTGGAAAGGTCTCCATACCACCTGTCCTCCTGCAGTCTCACAGGTTTTGATTCTCAGGTGCATGAGGCCCTCTATTGCCTCTTTGCTTTATTTCCTCCCGTTAAGGGGGGACTCCCATAGTCTACCTCAACCAGCCCCAAGCACCGCTGTCTAAGTTTCACAGTGCTGCCATCTTGTTAAGAAGCCATTGTTTATTTTGAAACCCTGATTAGACGTATGTAAAAAAGCAGACTTAAGTCAATCATTTACCCTTCACAAACGGGCTTTAAAAAGGCAGGTTCAGTTTAGACAACATTAGACTGTTTAACCATGCCATAAAAAAAGCAAACATCCTTGATAACCCCTCCTGTCTAATGCCATTAGACACAGAAAGGGCATTCAATTAAGCTTCCTGGACCTTTTTGCAAACTACATTAAATGCCTTTAATTTGGGGCCTTTCTATAACAAAATATTGCTTGCCTTATACAACAACCACAGCCAGAATAAATATTGATGGTCATCTATCTAGCTACTTCAACCTTCTACAAGGAATGAGACAGAGCTGCCTTTTCTCTCTCTTATTGTTCCTCCTAGCAATAGAACCACTTCCTATTAGCCCAAAAGAAAACAAACAAATAGCAGTAATCCCTTTCACAACTATCTCCCAAAAAAGTGTTGCATACATAGATGAGGTTCTAATCTTAACTGAGCAGGCAGCAACAGCTTTCCCCACTATTTTAAACACAATAAACAAATACACAAAGGTCTCCAGCTACATACTTAATAATGAGAACATGAGGATACTCCCACTTAACTACCATTGTAACAGTTCTATAATCAACAATACTGGCCTTAAAGGGGAGAAAAAAAAATCAAATACTTAAATAAATGGCTTGTAAGTGATTTGAGTCAATATATAGAATACAAAGAAAATATAACACAAACATCAAAGATCTACTGGAAAAATGGTCAGCCTAACATATTACTTGGTGGTGTTATAAGAAAACCATGAAGATGGTGATTCCCACTATAATGGATTTTCTCATAAGTGTGTCTCCTATTCCAGTTCCCACCAAAATAAATAAAAAACATAGACAGTCTCATCAATGACATCCTGTGACTATCAAAAAACAAGAATAGCACGTAAGAAACTAAGGCTACCCAAATTACTCTGAGGTTTCAGTCTTGCAGACCATTGTAGCCATCAAAATGATTACTCAACTAAACAAGTTATACACTGGATTACTCTCATAATTGAACAAAATCCAATACACCCCATCACCTCTATACCGTTTTGTAAAATATAATTGCACTCTTCAATGATCATATATAGTACCGCTCCAGCAATCCATAAATTAGATAATAAACTAAATAGAACAATTAAACAATCTACTCTTGCCTCTTTATGGGACAATGATAGACTCAAAATTGAAAGTACAAATATTTTCCTCTAAAATTGGACAGTAAAAAGAATAGTACACATTAGGGATCTCGGCACAATATCCAGTGCATTCTGTTCTCCAATGTTGAAAGCAAATTCAATCTCGATATTTTCGACCTTTATAATTTATAAAAATAAAAGCCAATCTATTCAAACACAAACCTCCACACAAAGTGGACCTCACTGTTACCCTAACTAATCTAACTAAGGTAGGGCACACTACATCCAAAATATACTCTTTAGTCTCACCTAAAAATTAAGACTTACAGAATCCTTACAAGGAAAGTGGCAAAAAATACTAAAGGACAGTCCTGACTCCTCCTCCCAAGTAATAGACTGGAACAATAAGTGGTCACACTTGACAAGGAACACAACTGCCCCACCTCTAGCCCAGTGTACCCTATGAACAAGATACAAGGCACATTAAACACCCACCAAACCATTTAACTGAAGCTTATAGGATTCTGACCTATATTGGAGTTGTAAGAAGGACATAGGGGACCTTAAACATATCCTATTATACTGTACCCTTACCACAAAGTCTTGAGAGGAAGTAGGCCCACTCATTTTCCAAATACTTAACATAAATTGAATCTCTGATGTCACTCTTATTGCTCTAGGTAAACACCCTACCTGAATCACCCTCTCTCTAAAAAAAGATGATATCCCACTACAAAACATTCTTATAACAATTGTCCTCAATTCCATTCTGTGTGAACATAAAGATCTCTAACAGCTTATGGTCAGCAGAGCTACAGTATACTAGAGGAGCCGATAACTGCCTCAACAAACACCTTCAATAAAATTCTATAAAGAGTGATAAAATGTGGAAGAAGCTTGATAAATGTCTTCCAAGAATCCCTCTTCAGACACAATAACCCTTTACTGTTTAACCCATAAGGTCTTTATAAGCCATACATTTACATTGTAACACATTTACTATATCCATCTGATACTGATAATCTCAAGTTGCCTTTTCTTCCTGAATCCCCTATTAACCCCACATCTATTTTATCTCCTCTTATCTATTCTCACATTCCTCTGCTCTTTTATTTTATTTTTTGTCTTTTTTAGGGTTGAGCAGTAGCATGCGCTAGCGATTGTGTATCACTTGAGAAAACGCTGTTGTATTTAGAAAAGGACATGGAGCCACCTGTTGCTTATCATTTGTTGGCTTGCCTGGCACTCTTCTTTGCAGCCTCGCAGTTGGTCACGGCTGGCATATGATATTTCCATTCCTGCCCGTGGAGCAGGGATCAAGCACTCATTGCTTCAACTTAATCAGTGCCCGTCCACTGCTCCCGACGTGACTGAGTTACTGTTTCGTTCTTTTTAACTATTAGGGCTGTGCAAATAGAAGGTTGTGCCTGGCAAAAAAGTGTTCAGCAGGACAAACAAAATTGCAAAGTTGTATTTTCTAGAGCTAACGTTTTGTTTTATTTTGCCAAGTCTTCTTTTCTCACTGTGCACTCATGTTTTCTTTTGTTTTTGCTTGTGGGTGCCGTTCTCAAAAGATGACTATTATGGAGTT
Source organism: Pleurodeles waltl (assembly GCF_031143425.1). Lineage (NCBI taxonomy): Eukaryota > Metazoa > Chordata > Amphibia > Caudata > Salamandridae > Pleurodeles > Pleurodeles waltl. The sequence goes on from NC_090442.1 coordinate 650,476,255, forward strand.
ATAAACAATGCAAAGCAACATTGTTTCTTTCTTATGTGTAATTTTGAAAATGATGCTTTAATACATAATCAAGCAGTACGCCCCAACCCACCCCACTCCAATCCACTCTAGTCCAAGCCACTTACCCCAATCAACTCCAATTCACCACACTGCAATCCTCCCAGCCCACTCATTCCAGTCTGCCCCACTCCAATCCAAAACAATCTACCCCGCTCCAATCAAGAAAAATCTGCCCCACTCTAGGACAGCAATCAAAAACAATCTGCCCCATTCCAATCCACATCAATCTGCCCCACCACCTTCTAAAACAATCAGCCCCACTCTAATCCAAAACAATCTGCACCACTCAAATCCAAAACTATCTGCCTCACTCCAGTCCAAAACAATCTGCCCCACTTCAATCCAAAACAATCTGCCTCAAACCTATCTGCCTCACTACAACCCAAAACAATCTGCCACACTCCAATCCAAAGCAATCTGCCACACCCCATTCCAAAGCAATCTGCCCCTCTCTAATCCAAAACAATCTGCCCCACTCCAATAAAAAGAATCTGTCCCACTCTAATCCAAAACAATTTGACCCACTCCCACCTACCCCACTCCAATCAGTACAGCGATCTGAAACAATCTGCCCCATTCGAATCCACATGAATCTGTCCCACCACAATCCAAAACAATCTGCCTCGCTCTAATCTAAAACAATCTACCCCACTCCCATCTAAAACAATATTCACCACTCCAATCCAAAACAATCTGCTTCACTTCAACCCAAAACAATCTGCCCCACTCCAAACCACCCCACTCAAATCCAGATCCATCCATCCCCACCCCACTCTACACTACCCCAATCTGCCCCTCTCTGATCTGCCCCACTTCAATCTGCCCCTCTCCAATCTGCCCCACTCTGATCTGCCCCACTCTGATCCATAACAATCTACCTTACTCCAGTCTGCCCCACTCCAATCCAAAACAATCTCTTTCAAACCAATCTGCCCTACTCCAATTCAAAACAATCTATCCCACTCTAATCTGCCCCAATGCTACCCAAAACAATCTGTCCCACTCCAATCCAAAGCAATCGGCCCCACTCAAACCTAAAACAATCAGCCCCACTCCAATCCAAAGCATTCTGCCCCACTAAATCCAAAACAATCTGACCACTCCAATCCAAAGCAGTCTGCCCCACTCCAATTCAAAACAGATGTTAAATGCATAGTAGTAGCACGCAGAACCAAATCATTTGATCATGGAAGGAAGAGGGCTGAGACAAAGATTTAATAAGAGTGTAGCGAAGATGGATCGATGAGGGACACCAGAAAGAACACATCAGGAGAATAAATATATGGGTACGAAGAGAGAGAATTTGAACACAGTGTGACAGAACTGAGGAGAGGACCTTGTCGAAGTTGTTTCTGGGAGATGGCAGAGCCGGATGGTGTGTTGAACCATGTCAAGAGAAAATGGATGAACCATGTCTAAAGCTACCTTTCATCAGTGATCAGAGATAATTCAGTTCTGTGATTCATATGGTGACCAATTTATAATTTATAAATGTATTTTGCACAGAAACACAAATTCGCAATTGGTTTGTATTTCTCTGTCTTGTAGATATTTACTTCAGACTTCTTCACTGGGGCCCTAATCTATTAGGCATGGACGTTGGAAGGTTAGCAGCTTGAAAGAAAGCATTGGGGATGGTTCTGTTCTAGGCAGCAGCAGATATGGAACTTTGAATACTGCAAAAATCTCTGTGAATTAATGCTCCCCAACATATGCAGTCACTGACATACTCTGTGATTTCAAGGTACATGTGCAAATCCCAACAAAGCAGAGTCAGCATTTCCTCCTTCTGTACAATTAAACTAGAGAATAGTAGCATACTTTATTTAAGGGGGTAATTTTCTAATGTATTGATTTATTCTATTTCTGTGGCCTGGAAAATCAGCAGTGCTCACTATTTCACAGTTGTGCCTGTCTTATTAGTTAAGGTACATGGGATGGGAAGTGAATTTATTCCACTAACAGAAGGGCTCACCTGAGCATTTGAGGTCATGTGTAGAAAGCAGTGTTACTGAATTTGCCCATGATAGTATCCACCCGAATGTAATTATCTAAATAAACAAAGCATTTTATACACTGTGTGACCAATATTCTGGGATCGGCCTGCTATCAGTATTCCAGGGTTAGCCAGCATTCCAATTTAAGTGGAAATCTATATGGAGTATATACACAGTGCATTTTCTAAAATGTTTTTGACTTTACAGTCAGTGGGGATTCAAGACCAAAGTAGCCACGGTAAGTTGGGGAAGTGATGATCAAAAAAGAAAAACATATTTTGATAATGGTTGCGCCTATTTTTATTCATTCTAATGAGAGTATTTGGTGTTATTTCTCCAGGCCTCAATGAGAGACGCCGATTAATTTGCAAAACCCCTGAAAAGCCTCTTCCCAAAATTCAATTTGCAAATCACAATGGTGAAATGTGTGTTATAACTCTTCCCCAGGTCGTCAGCATCATAAGCAGTTCGAGGGAGTTTATATTGCAGCATCCCTAAGTTCGCAGGCATTTTCTGTATTGCTGTCCTTACAGTGTGAGCAATACATGGTGTGAAAGTGTCAGCAAATGGAACGATTTTATGTGGGATACAACTTTCCATGGTGCTAGGGTGGATACTGACTCCTGATTTTCTGGGGGGAGAAAGCATTCTAAGGTTTACAGAGGTTTATCCAGCAGGTAGGCCCACGTCTGCCCAGCAGCAAGGGTCTTATGTAATATGCCAAACAAGTTAAGCTTCCTGTCATGCAGCCTGAAGACAACATGCTCGTGGAGTGAGTGCTGATCTGAGATTCAGAACGCAGCCTGTGTGCAGCCTGAAGAGTTTTCGTTCAGAAAGATTGCCTGTTGTGGAGAAGACATGCCTGCCTGCTGTTTCTGCAGGCAGGCATGTCGTCCTTCTGCACCTGCCACCAAGAAGGAGCCGACTTTCCACAGGATTCCAAAGAAGGTGACAAGTTTTCCCCTGCGTGGGTCTCGATTTTGTAACCCCCTGTTAGGGACAATCATACAGGTAGGTGGCAGGGATTGTTACATGGAGGTCAATTCACCGAATTGCCAGGGGTAGCGGAAGTGACATCACACGCCCTTTGACCTCCACTTTCACTCACACACATACTTACACATACACACACATCACATACACGCACACTCTCTTACATAAACATTCTCACCCGTGGACACGCACTCAACATACACTTAAAAGCATTTTTTACTTACCTCAGCTGCCATGGAAGGGCAGATTACAGCTAACTGTACTTTATTTTTAGTACACTAATAAGGAATAATATGCTATTTTTCACTATTAGTATGATAACAAATTGGCAGAAAACAGAGAGAGAGTAGAGCCCCAACTGAAGGAGGAGCTGCCTCTGTGTTCCTGGCATTGAATCTGCCACCTCTAAGCCCAGGGGTAGCAAAGGGCAAGCCAGGGGTCGCAGCTGCGACCCCTGGCGACCCCTAAATGACGTCCATGGGAGCAGACTCAACGTTTTACACGGAAATTAAGTTATGTGAAAACAGAGTCCCTGGTACCCAGATTAGCCTGGCTCAGACAGGGTTTAGAGATTTTTCAAGAGCAGGTGGACCCCCCTCTTTTACACAAGTGTTCACACTTCCCTGTTTGACCATAGGTACAGGATGACGCATGAAATAAGATCATGTGGCATGTTAGTAAGTCTATAGCGTTGCATGCATAAATAGAGGTATATATGGGGTGTAGGCAGGGTAGGGACGATGTATGTAGGTCGATGTTTCTGTAAAATGGAAACCTAGAATGCAGGTGCATGTGACATCTGCATTCCCTAAAA